>NW_028136011.1:0-444000 GCF_964662115.1 Mustela nivalis | reverse complement strand
GTTTGTCCCCGGAGACCTACACTATTGGGATGGCCTCGGGGACTTTGTAGAGTTCTCCTAATTAGTACGATTTTGGATAATGGAATGGGCAGAATTCCCATGCATTGGGTAGGCACGGTGCTAATGTGTGGCTCCAGTGGCCCCACCTGGGAGGGTGTTTGGCCCAGGACTTTGAGGACAGAAGTCTGAAAACACAAACTCAGCGGAGGTTTGGGGACTTAAGTGTGGCAGGCCCAATCTACAAAACATGAGAAGAATTCTTCAGGATATGAAGAAAGAGCGAGTCTGAGGCATTTGCTCAGGCTTTTGTCTCTGGATTTTGTATCAACGATGGCCGCGGAATGTTGGGGGGCCTCCTGGGCCATGGATGAATTTTCCTCTCTGTGGATTTGAAATGGTCCCAATTGTTTTTCGTCAATCTGTGGGATGTGAGGTCTCCTTTCAGGTTTATTACCTCAGGTGTCTGAACAAAAGAGGAATTCCAAAGCAGAGCTCTGGGGAGGCATAAAGGAACAACTGAAACTTTTGTTAAAAATTGGGGTTAGGGGCATGGCAGGCCCAATATGCTGTCTCTTCATCCAGCCACTTAGAGGCCTTACTTGAGGACTGGGCTCAGGCTGAGGGTCACAATGTGTGTTTGTGACAAATGTGGCCCGCGAGCATGGGCGGGGCCGCATGGGCCACACTGGTTTTAACTGCACTGTACTTTGGACAACATACCAATCACAAGGTCTCTTGCCATGGGGAAGGTGTTCTGATTTCTGCATCATTTTCAACCCTGGGCAGTGGTTGGAGATAAGGTCTCGGTACTGAAGCCTGAAAACCGCAGTTGGGAAGAGATGACGACCTAAGGCCATGGAGGGTCTGATATGCTCAGTGTGCGGTCAGTTGCATGTGTTTTGTTCCAGAGGTTCTGACTCAGGTTGTATCAGGCAGTGCATTAGTGCCCAGGTTAGAGTATATAATTTGGGTATAGTCGAGTGCCGTGTAGGTTTATCCTCATTTGAGGTGCCTGGGCAGCTCATTAGGCAAGATATTTTTTCTAGAGGGCAGACAGAGTGCTGCATTGTGGGTCCGGAATTGCCAAACTTGAGGGATTCTGGGCCAGGAGTGTGAGGACAGAAGTCTGAGAACACAAGCTAGACCAGAGCTATTCAGGCCGAGGGCACGGCAGGTACCCCCTGCAGATCTGAACCAATATCTCAAGCATCTGAAGTCACGGCGATATCAGACGTTGGCTCATATTGGAGTTTCGGTGCATGACTGCCCCTTCATGAACGGAGCGGAATCTCAAGGCCATGGAGGTTTTCCCACGTTGGGAGTTGTGGGATGCCCCCTTCAATGATTCCTTCTGCGGGACAATTGAGACCTGTTGGGCAGCTCCAGGACATCCCATATGGAATGACTCCAGAGCACCGTTGGAGGATGGAAGCCAGGGAAGCCCGCCTCGCATTCCAATTGTCTCCTAGCCACAATTGAGTTGAGATCGAATGGCTCTGCGGGAGCAACCGGAGTGGCTGCGTTGAAATGGACTTTCCTGAGGATGGGGCCTAATGTGTGTTTGTGTCCATGAGGGCCTTGGAATGGGTCGGTGGCACCGGGACCCTGAAGTATTCTCCTAAGCTTTTGACGTAGATCCCATTCACAAGTTTCCTTGTGGAGACAAAATTTGTTCTGATGGGTGCCTCAGGAAACCCCCTATGCTGGTATTGGAATCCAGGCTTTTGAGGAGACATGCTTGTAAACCAAAGTAATGGATCCTATTATGGCCTAGGGTCCTGTCTGGTTCAATCTTCTTCTCTGGGGATATCCATCTATGGAATGTGTGGAGGTAGATGCTCACCTGGTGTCAGACCACCATTGTTTGACCCCGGAGACCTACACTATGGGGATGGCCTCGGGGACTTTTGAGAGTTCTCCTAATTTGTACGATTTGGGACAATCGATTGGGCAGAATTCCCATGGATTGGGTAGGCACAGTCCTAATGTGTTGCTCCAGGGGGCCCCGCCTGGAGGGTGTGTGGCCCAGGACTTTGAGGACAGAAGTCTGAAAACACAAACTCAGCTTAGGTTTGGGGACGTTGGTATGGCAGGGCCAAGCTACAAACCATGAGAAGAACTCTTCAGGATATGAAGAAAGAGCGAGTCTGAGGCACTTGCTCAGGCTTTTGTCACTGGATTTTGTATCAACGATGGCCGTGGAATATGGGGAGGCCTCATGGGTCATGGACGAATCTTCCTCTCTGTGGATTTGGACCGGTCCCAATTGTTTTTCGTCAATCTGTGGGATGTGAGGTCTTTCAGGTTTATTACTTCAGGTGTCTGAACAAAAGAGGAATTCCAAAGCAGAGCCCTGGGGAAGCATGAAGGAACAACCCAAACTATGGTTAAAAATTGGGGCCTAGGGGCATGGCAGGCCCAATATGCTGTCTCTTCATCCAGCCACTTAGAGGCCTTACTTGAGGACTGGGCTCAGGCTGAGGGTCACAATGTGTGTTTGTGACCAATGTGGCCCGAGAGCATGGGCGGTGCCTCATGGGCCACACTGGTTTCAACTACAGTGGACTTTGGACAACATGTCAATCATACGGTCTCTTGCCATGGGGAAGGTGTTCTGATTTCTGCATCATTTTCAACCCTGGGCAGTGGTTGGAGATAAGGCCTAGGTTCTGAACCTGAAAAACCGCAGTTGGGAAGAGATGACGACCTAAGGCCATGGCGGGTCTGATATGCTCAGTGTGCAGTCAGCTGCCTGGGTTTGGTCAGGTGGTTCCGGCACAGGTTGTCAGAGAGTGCATTAGTGCCCAGGTTAGACTATATAATTTGGGTATAGTCGAGTGCCGTGTAGGTTTATCCTCATTTGAGGTGCCTGGGCTGCTCATTAGGCATGATATTTTTTCTAGAGGGCAGGCAGATTGCTGCATTGTGGGTCCGGAATTGCCAAACTTGAGGGCTTCTGGGCCCGGAGTGTGAGGACAGAAGTCTGAGAACACAAGCTAGACTTGGGCCTCAGGCCGAGGGAACGGAAGGTACCACCTGCCGATCTGAACCAATATCTCAAGCATCCGAAGTCATGGCGAGGATCAGACCCTGGCTCAGGTTGGAGTTTGTGTGCATGACTGCCCCTTCATAAACGGAGCGGAATCTCAAGGCCATGGAGGTTTTCCCACGTTGGGAGTTGTGGGATGCCCCCTTCAAAAATTCCTTCTGCGGGACAACTGAGACCTGTTGGGCAGCTCCAGGACATCCCATATGGAATGACTCCAGAGCACCGTTGGAGGAAACATGCCAGGGAAGCCCGCCTCGCATTACAATTGTCTCTTAGCAACAAGACAGTTGAGATCGGAAGGCTCTGCGGGAGCAACCGGGGTGGCTGAGTTGAAATTGACTTTCCTGACGGTGGGGTCTAATGTGTGTTTGTGTCCATGAGGGCCTTGGAATGGGGTGGTGGCACCGGGACCCTGAAGTATTCTCCTAAGCTTTTGACATAGCTCCCATGCACAAGTTTCCTTGTGGAGACGAAATTTGTTCTGATGGGTGCCTCAGTAAACCCTTTATGCTGGTATTGGAATCCAGGCTTTTGAGGAGACATGCCTGTAAACCAATGCAATGGATCCGATTATGTCCTAGAGAACTGTCTGGTTCAATCTTCTTATCTGGGGATATCCATCTATGGAATGAGTGGAGGTAGATGCTCACCTGGTGTCAGATTGCCCTTGTTTGTTTCCGGAGACCTACACTATTGGGATAGCCTCGGGGACTTTGGAGAGCTTCTAATTTGTACGATTTTGGACAATGGCATGGGTGGAATTGCCATGGATTGGGTAGGCACAGTCCTAATGTGTGGCTCCATGGGCCCCAGCCTGGAGGGAGTGTGGCCCAGGACTTTGAGGACAGAAGTCTGAAAACACAAACTCAGCTTAGGTTTGGGGATGTAGGTATGGCAGGCCCAATCTAAAAACCATGAGAAGAACTCTTCAGGATATGAAGAACGAGCGAGTCTGAGGCACTTGCTCAGGCTTTTGTCACTGGATTTTGTATCAACGATGGCCGTGGAATGTGGGGGCGCCTCATGGGTCATGGATGAATCTTCCTCTCTGTGGATTTGAACCGTTCCCAATTGTTTTTCGTCAATCTGTGGGCTGTGAGGTCTCCTTTCAGGTTTATTACCTCAGGTGTCTGAACAAAAGAAGAATTCCAAAGCAGAGCCCTGGGGAAGCATGAAGGAACAACCCAAACTATGGTTAAAAATTGGGGCCTAGGGGCATGGCAGGCCCAATATGCTGTCTCTTCATCCAGCAACTTAGAGGCCTACTTGAGGACTGTGCTCAGGCTGAGGGTCACAATGTGTGTTTGTGACCAATGTGGCCCGAGAGCATGGGCGGTGCCTCATGGGCCACACTGGTTTCAACTACACTGGACTTTGGACAACATGTCAATCATACGGTCTCTTGCCATGGGGAAAGTGTTCTGATTTCTGCATCATTTTCAACCCTGGGCAGTAGTTGGAGATAAGGCCTAGGTTCTGAACCTGAAAAACCGCAGTTGGGAAGAGATGACGACCTAAGGCCATGGCGGGTCTGATATGCTCAGTGTGCAGTCAGCTGCCTGGGTGTTGGTCAGGTGGTTCCAGCTCAGGTTGTCAGACAGTGCATTAGTGCCCAGGTTAGATTATATAATTTGGGTATAGTCGAGTGCCGTGTAGGTTTATCCTCATTTGAGGTGCCTGGGCTGCTCATTAGGCATGATATTTTTTCTAGAGGGCAGGCAGATTGCTGCATTGTGGGTCCGGAATTGCCAAACTTGAGGGCTTCTGGGCCAGGAGTGTGAGGACCGAAGTTTGAGAAGACAAGCTAGACTTGGGCTTCAGGCCGAGGGCACGGCAGGTACCCCCTGCAGATCTGAACCAATATCTCAAGCATCCGAAGTCATGGCGAGGATCAGACCCTGGCTCAGGTTGGAGTTTGTGTGCATGACTGCCCCTTCATAAACGGAGCGGAATCTCAAGGCCATGGAGGTTTTCCCACGTTGGGAGTTGTGGGATGCCCCCTTCAAAAATTCCTTCTGCGGGACAACTGAGACCTGTTGGGCAGCTCCAGGACATCCCATATGGAATGACTCCAGAGCACCGTTGGAGGATGTATGCCAGGGAAGCCCGCCTCGCATTACAATTGTCTCCTAGCAACAAGACAGTTGAGATCGGATGGCTCTGCGGGAGCAACTGGGGTGTGGCTGAGTTGAAATTGACTTTCCTGACGGTGGGGTCTAATGTGTGTTTGTGTCCATGAGGGCCTTGGAATGGGGTGGTGGCACCGGGACCCTGAAGTATTCTCCTAAGCTTTTGACATAGCTCCCATGCACAAGTTTCCTTGTGGAGACGAAATTTGTTCTGATGGGTGCCTCAGTAAACCCCTTATGCTGGTATTGGAATCCAGGCTTTTGAGGAGACATGCCTGTAAACCAAAGCAATGGATCCGATTATGGCCTAGGGTCCTGTTTGGTTCAATCTTCTTATCTGGGGATATCTATCTATGGAATGAGTGCAGGTAGATGCTCACCTGGTGTCAGACCGCCCTTGTTTGTCCCCGGAGACCTACACTATTGGGATGGCCTCGGGACTTTGGAGAGTTCTCCTAATTTGTACGATTTTGGACAATGGAATGCGTGGAATTGCCATGGATTGGGTAGGCACAGTCCTAATGTGTGGCTCCAGGGGCCCCAGCCTGGAGGGAGTGTGGCCCAGGACTTTGAGGACAGAAGTCTGAAAACACAAACTCAGATTAAGTTTGGGGACGTAGGTATGGCAGGTCCAATCTAAAAACCATAGAAGAAGTCTTCAGGATATGAAGAACGAGGGAGTCTGAGGCACTTGCTCAGGCTTTTGATCTGGACGTTGTATCAACGATGGCCGTGGAATGTGGGGGGGCCTCATGGGCCATGAATGAATCTTCCTCTCTGTGGATTAGAACCGTTCCCAATTGTTTTTCGTCAAGCTGTTGGATGGGAGGTCTCCTTTCAGGTTTATTACCTCAGGTGTCTGAACAAAAGAGGAATTCCAAAGCAGAGCCCTGGGGAAGCATGAAGGAACAACCCAAACTATGGTTAAAAATTGGGGCCTAGGGGCATGGCAGGCCCAATATGCTGTCTCTTCATCCAGCCACTTAGAGGCCTTACTTGAGGACTGTGCTCAGGCTGAGGGTCACAATGTGTGTTTGTGACCAATGTGGCCCGAGAGCATGGGCGGGGCCTCATGTGCCACACTGGTTTCAACTACACTGGACTTTGGAAAACATGCCAATCACAAGGTCTCATGACATGGGGAAGGTGTTCTGATTTCTGCATCATTTTCAACCCTGGGCAGTGGTTGGAGATAAGGCCTAGGTTCTGAACCTGAAAAACCACAGTTGGGAAGTAATGACGACCTAAGGCCATGGCGGGTCTGATATGCTCAGTGTACGGTCAGCTTCCTGGGTGTTATTCAGGAGTTTCTGGCTCAGGTTGTGTCAGACAGTGCATTAGTGCCCAGGTTAGTCTATATAATTTGGGTAGAGTCGAGTGCTGTGAAGTTTTATTATTATTTGAGGTGCCTGGGCAGCTCATTAGGCAAGATATTTTTTCTAGAGGGCAGGAAGAGTGCTGCATTGTGGGTCCGGAATTGCCAAACGTGAGGGCTCAGGGCCACGAGTGTGAGGACAGAAGTCTGAGAAACAAGCTAGACCAGGGCTTCAGGCCGAGGGCACGGCAGGTACCCCCTGCTGATCTGAACCAATATCTCAAGCATCTGAAGTCACGAGGAGGAACATACGTTGGCTCAGGTTGAAGTTTCTGTGCATGACAGCCCCTTCATGAACAGAGAGGAATCTGAAGGCCATGTAGGATTTCCCACGTTGGGAGTTGTGTGATGCCCCCTACAAGGATTCCTTCTGCGGGACAATTGAGACCTGTTGGGCAGCTCCAAAACATCCCATAGGGAATGACTCCAGAGCACCGTTGGAGGATGGATGCCAGGGAAGCCCGCCTCGCATTCCAATTGTCTCCTAGCATCAAGAGAGTTGAGATCGGATGGCACTGCGAGAACAACCGGGGTGGCTGAATGAAATGGAATTACCTAAGCATGGGGCCTAATGTGTGTTTGTGTCCATGAGGACCTTGGAATGGAGCGGTGGCACCGGGATTCTGAAGTATTCTCCTAAGATTTTGACATAAGTCCCATACACAAGTTTCCTCGTGGAGACGAGATTTTTTCTGATAGGTGCCTCAGGAAACTCCCTATACTGGTATTGGAATCCAGGCTTTTGAGGAGACATGCCTGTAAACCAAAGCAATGGATCCGATTATGGCCTAGGGTCCTGTCTGGTACCATATCCTTCTCTGGGGACATCCATCTATGGTATGAGTGGAGGTAGATGCTCAGCTGGTGTCAGACCGCCCTTGTTTGTCCACTGAGACGTACATATTGGTATGGCCTCGGAGACTTTGGAGGGTTCTCCGAATTTGTACAACTTTGGACAATGGAATGGGCAGAATTCCCAATAATGGGGTAGGCACAGTCCTAATGTGTGACTCCAGGGTACCCAGCCTGGAGGATGTGTGGCCCAAGACTTTGAGGACAGAAGTCTGAAAACACAAACTCAGCTTAGGTTTGGGGACGTAGGTATGGCAGACCCAATCTACAAACCATGAGAAGAACTCTTCAGGATATGAAGAAAGAGCGAGTCTGAGGCCCTTGCTCAGGCTTTGGTCTCTGGATTTTGTGTCAACGATGGCCATGGAATGTGGGGAGACCTCATGGGCCATGGACGAATCTTCCTCTCTGTGGATTTGGCCCGGTCCCAATTGTTTTTCGTCAATCTGTGGGATGGGAGGTCTCCTTTCAGGTTTGTTACCTCAGGTTTCCCAACCAAAGAGGAATTCCAAAGCAGAGCCCTGGGGAAGAGTGAAGGGACAACCCAAATTATGGGTAAAATTTGGGGCCTAGGGGCATGGCAGTCCCCATATGCTATCTCTTCATCCAGCAACTGAGAGGCCTTACTTGAGGACTGGGCTCAGGCTGAGGGTCACAATGTGTTTTTGTGACCAATATGGCCCGCGAGCTTGTGCGGGGCCTCATGGGCCACACTGGTTTCATCTACACTGAACTTTGGAAAACATGCCAATCACAAGGACTCTTGCCATGGGGAAGGAGTTCTTATTTCTTCATCATTTTCAACCCTGGGTAGTGGTTGGAGATAAGGTCTAGGTTCTGAATCCTGAAAACCGCAGTTGGCAAGAGATGATGTCCTAAGGCCATGGTGGGTCTGATGTGCTCAGTGTGTGGTCAGCTGCCTGGTTTTTGGTCAGGAGGTTCGGGCTCAGGTTGTGTCAGACAGTGCATTTGTGCGCAGGTTAGACTATATTATTTGGGTACAGTCGAGTGCCGTGTAGGTTGATCCTCATTTGAGGAGCCTGGGCAGCTCATTAGGCAAGATATTTTTTCTAGAGGGCAGGCAGAGTGCTGCATTCTGGGTCGGGAATTGCCAAACTTGAGGGCTTCTGGGCCAGTAGTGAGAGGACAGAAGTCTGAGAACACAAGCTAGACTTGGCTTAACGAGGGCAAGGCAGGTACCCCCTGCACATCTGAACTAATATCTCATGCATCTGAAGTCACGGCGAGGATCAGACGTTGGCTCAGGTTGTAGTTTCTGTGCATGACTGCCCCTTCATGAACGGAGAGGTATCCCAAGGCCATGGAGGTTTTCCCACGTTGGGAGTTGTGGGTTGCCCCTTTCAAGGATTCCTTCTGCGGAACAATTGAGACCTGTTGGCAGCTCCAACACATCCAATATGGAATGACTCCAGAGCACCGTTCGAGGATGGATGCCAGGGAAGCCCGCTTCGCATTCCAATTGTCTACTAGCAACAAGACAGTTGAGATCAGATGGCTCTGCGGGAGCAACCGGGGTGGCTGAGTTGAAATGGACTTTCCTGAATATGGGGCCTAATGTGTGTTTGTGTCCATTAGGACCTTGGAATGGGGCGGTGGCACCAGGACTCTGAAGTATTCTCCTAAGATTTTGACATAGGTCCCATGCACAAGTTTCCTCATGGAGACGAGAAGTTTTCTGATGGGTGCCTCAGGAAACGCCCTATGCTGGTACTGGAATCCAGGTTTTTCAGGAGACATGCCTGTAAACCAAAGCAATGGATCCGATTATGGCCGAGGGTCCTGTCTGGTTCCATCTCCTTCTCTTGGGACATCCATCTATGGTCTGAGTGGAGGTAGATGCTCAGGTGGTGTCAGACCGCCCTTGTTTGTCCACAGAGACCTACATATTGGGATGGCCTCGGAGACTTTGGAGGGCTCTCCTAATTTATAAAATTTTCGACAATGGAATGGGCAGAATTCCCATGCATGGGGTAGGCACAGTCCTAATGTTTGGTTCCAGGGGACCCAGCCTGGAGGGTGTGTGGCCCAGGACTTTGAGGACAGAAGTCTGAAAACACAAACTCAGCTTAGGTTTGGGGACGTAGGTATGGCAGGCCCAAATACAAACCATGAGAAGAACTCTTCAGGATATGAAGAAAGAGCGAGTCTGAGGCGCTTGCTCAAGTTTGGTCTCTGGATTTTGTGTCAACGATGGCCGTGGAATGAGGGGAGGCCTCATGGGCCATGGACGAATCTTCCTCTCTGTGGATTTGGCCCAGTCCCAATTGTTTTTCGTCAACTGTGGAATGGATGGTGTCCTTTCAGGTTTGTTAACTCAGGTGTCGCAACCAAAGAGGAATTCCAAAGCAGAGTCCTGGGGAAGAGTGAAGGGACAACCCAAACTATGGTTAAAATTTGGGGCCTAGGGGCATGGCAGGCCCCATATGCTGTCTCTTCATCCAGCCACTGAGAGGCCTTACTTGAGGACTGGGTTCAGGCTGAGGGTCACAATGTGTGTTTGTGACAAATGTGGCTCAGAAGCATGGGCGGGGCCTCATGGGCCACACTGGTTTCAACTACACAGAACTTTGGACAACAGGCCAAACACAAGGTCTCTTGGCATGGGGAAGGTGTTCTGATTTCTGCATCATTTTCAACCTTGGGCAGTGGTTGGAGAAAAGGCCTAGGATCGGAAGCCTGAAAACCGCAGTTGGGAAGAGATGATGACCTTAGGCCATGGTGGGTCTAATGTGCTCAGTGTGCGGTCAGCTGCCTGGTTGTTAGTCAGGAGGTTCGGGCTCAGGTTGTGTCAGACAGTGCATTAGTGCCCAGGTTAGACTCTATAATTTGGGTACAGTCGAGTGCCGTGTAGGTTGATCCTCATTTGTGGTGCCTGGGCAGCTCATTAGGCAAGATATTTTTTTCTAGAGGGCAGGCAGAGTGCTGAATGTGGGTCCGGAATTGCCAAACTGGAGGGCTTCTGGGCCAGTAGTGTGAGGACAGAAGTCTGAGAACACAAGCTAGACTTGGGCTTCAGGCTGCGGGCAAGGCAGGTACCCCTACACCTCTGAACTAATATCTCATGCATCTAGAGTCACGGCGATAATCAGACGTTGGCTCAGGTTGTAGTTTCTGTGCATGACTGCCCCTTCATGAACGGAGAGGAATGTCAAGGCCATGGAGGTTTTCCCACGTTGGGAGTTGTGGGATACCTCCTCAAGTTTTCCTTCTGTGGGACAATGGAGACCTGTTGGGCAGCTCTAAATCATTCCATATGGAATGACTCCAGAGCACCGTTCGAGGATGGATCCAGGGAAGCCCGCCTCGCATTCCAATTGTCTCCTAGCAACAAGACAGTTGAGAATGGATGGCTCTGCGGGAGCACCCGTGGTGGCTGATTTGAAATGGAATATACTGAGCATGGAACTATTGTGTGTTTCTGTCCATGAGGACCTTGGAATGGGGCGGTGGCACCGGGGATCTCAAGTATTCTCCTAAGATTTTTACATAGGTCCCATGCACAAGTTTCCTCGTGGAGACGAGATTTTTTCTGATGGGTGCCTCAGGAAACCCCATATGTTGTTATTGGAATCCAGGATTTTGAGGAGACATGCCTGTAAACCAAAGCAATGGATCCGATTATGGCCTAGGGTCCTGTCTGGTTCCATCTCCTTCTCTGGGGACATCCATCTATGGTATGAGTGGAGGTAGATGCTCAGCTGGTGGCAGACCGCCCTTGTTTGTTTACAGAGACCTAGATATTGGGATGGCCTCAGGGACTTTGGAGGGTTCACCTAATTTGTCCAATTTTGGACAATCGAATGGGCAGAATTTCCATGCATGGGGTAGGCACAGTCCTAATGTGTGGCTCTAGGGGCCCCAGCCTGGAGGGTGTGTGGCCCAGGACTTTGAGGACAGAAGTCTGAAAACAAAAACTCAGCTTAGGTTTGGGTACGTAGTTATGGCAACAATCTACAAACCATGAGAAGAACTCTTCAGGATATGAAGAAAGATCGAGTCTGAGGTGCTTGCTCAGGCTTTGGTCTCTGGATTTTGTGTCAACAATGGCCATGGAATGTGGTGAAGATCAAGGGTCATGGAAGAAACTTCCTTTCTGTGGATTTGGCCCTGTCCCAATTGTTTTTCATCAATCAGTGGGATGGGAGGTCTCCTTTCAGGTTTGTTACCTCAGGTGTCCCAACCAAAGAGGAATTCCAAAGCAGAGCCCTGGGGAAGAGTGAAGGGACAACCCAAATTATGGTTAAAATTTGGGGCCTAGGGGCATGGCAGGCCCCATATGCTGTCTCTTCATTCAGCCACTGAGAGGACTTAATTGAGGACTGGGCTCAGGCTGAGGGTCACAATGTGTGTTTGTGACCAATGTGGCACGCGAGCATGGGCGCGGCCTCATGGGCCACACTGGTTTCATCTACACTGAACTTTGGACAACATGCCAATCACAAGGTCTCTTGCCATGGGGAAGGAGTTCTGATTTCTGCATCATTTTCAACCCTGGGCAGTGGTTGGAGATAAGGTCTAGGTTCAAAAGCCTGAAAACCGCAGTTTGGAAGAGATGATGACCTAAGGTCATGGTGGGTCTGATGTGCTCAGTGTGAGGTCAGCTGCCTGGTTGTTGGTCAGGAGGTTCGGGCTCAGGTTGTGTCAGACAGTGCATTAGTGCCCAGGTAGACTCTATAATTTGGGTACAGTCGAGTGCCGTGTAGGTTGATCCTCATTTGAGGTGCCTGGGCAGCTCATTAGGCAAGATATTTTTTCTAGAAGGCAGGCAGAGTGCTGCATTGTGGGTCCGGAATTGCCAAACTTGAGGGCTTCTGGGCCAGTAGTGTGAGGATAGAAGTCTGAGAACACAAGCTAGACTTGGGCTTCAGCCCGAGGGCAAGGCAGGTACCCCCTGCACATCTGAACCAATATCTCATGCATCTGAAGTCACGGCGAGGATCAGATGTTGGCTCAGGATATAGTTTCTGTGCATGACTGCCCCTTCATAAACGGAGAGGAAACTCAAGGCCATGGAGGTTTTCCCACGTTGGGAGTTGTGGGATGCCCCCTCAAGGATTCCTTCTGCGGGACAATTGAGACCTGTCGGGAAGCTCCAACACATCCCATATGGAATGACTCCAGAGCACCGTTCGAGGATGGATGCCAGGGAAGCCCGCCTCGCATTCCAATTGTCTCCTAGCAACAAGACAGTGGAGATCGGATGGCTCTGCGGGAGCAACCGGGGTGGCTGAGTTGAAATGGACTTTCCTGAGCCTGGGGCCTAATGTGTGTTTGTGCCCATGAGGACCTTGGAATGGAGCGGTGGCACCGGGACTCTGAAGTACTCTCCTAAGATTTTGACATAGGTCCCATGCACAAGTTTCCTCGTGGAGACGAGATATTTTCTGATGGGTGCCTCAGGAAACCCCATATGCTGGTATCGGAATCCAGGCTATGATGAGACATGCCTGTAAACCAAAGCAATGGATCCTATTATGGCCTAGGGTCCTGTCTGGTACCATATCCTTCTCTGGGGACATCCATCTATGGTATGAGTGGACGTAGATACTAAGCAAGTGTCAGACTGCCCTTGTTTGTCCACAGAGACCTAGATATTGGGATGGCCTCGGGGACTTTGGAGGGTTTTCCTAAATTGTCCAATTTTGGACAATGGAATGGGCAGAATTTCCATGCATGGGGTAGGCACAGTCCTAATGTGTGGCTCCAGGGGCCCCAGCCTGGAGGGTGTGTGGCCCAGGACTTTGAGGACAGAAGTCTGAAAACACAAACTCAGCTTAAGTTTGGAGACGTAGGTATGGCAGGCCCAATCTACAAACCATGAGAAGAACTCTTCAGGATATGAAGAAAGAGCGAGTCTGAGGCGCTTGCTCAGGCTTTGGTCTCTGGATTTTGTTCAACGATGGCCGTGGAATATGGGAGGCCTCATGGGCCATGGACGAATCTTCCTCTCTGTGGATTTGGATCGGTCCCAATTGTTTTTCGTCAATCTGTGGGATGGGAGGTCTCCTTTCAGGTTTGTTACCTCAGGTGCCCAACCAAAGAGGAATTCCAAAGCAGAGCCCTGGGGAAGAGTGAAGGGACAACCCAAACTATGGTTAAAATTTGGGGCCTAGGGGCATGGCAGGCCCCATATGCTGTCTCATCATCCAGCCACTGAGAGGCCTTACTTGAGGACTGGGCTCAGGCTGAGGGTTACAATGTGTTTTTGTGACCATTGTGGCGCGCGAGCATGGGCGGGGCCCCATGGGCCACACTGGTTTCATCTACACTGAACTTTGGACAACATGCCAATCACAAGGTCTCTTGCCATGGTGAAGGAGTTCTGATTTCTGCATCATTTTCAAACCTGAGCAGTGGTTGGAGATAAGTTCTAGGTCGGAAGCCTGAAAACCTCTGTTGGGAAGAGATGATGGCCTAAGGCCATGGTGGGTCTGATGTGCTCAGTGTGAGGTCAGCTGCCTGGTTGTTGGTCAGGAGGTTCGGGCTCAGGTTGTGTCAGACAGTGCATTAGTGCCCAGGTTAGACTGTATAATTTGAGTAGAGTCGAGTGCCGTGTATGTTGATCCTCATTTGACGTGCCTGGGCAGCTCATTAGGCAAGATATTTTTTCTAGAGGGCTGGCAGAGTGCTGCATTGTGGGTCCGGAATTGCCAAACTTGAGGGCTTCTGGGCCAGTAGTGTGAGGACAGAAGTCTGAGAACACAAGCTAGACTTGGGCTTCAGGCCGAGGGCAAGGCAGGTACCCCCTGCACATCTGAACCAATATCTCATGCTTCTGAAGTCACGGCGAGAATCAGACGTTGGCTCAGGTTGTAGTTTCTGTGCATGACTGCCCCTTCATGAACGGAGAGGAATCTCAAGGCCATGGAGGTTTTCCCACGTTGGGAGTTGTGGGATGCCTTCTTCAAGGATTCCTTCTGCGGGACAATTGAGACATGTTGGCAGCTCCAACACATCCCATATAGAATGACTTCAGAGCACCGTTCGAGGATGGATGCCAGGGAAGCCCGCCTCGCATTCCATTTGTCTCCTAGCAACAAGACAGTTGATATCGGATGGCTCTGCGGGAGCAACCGGGGTGGCTGAGTTGAAATGGACTTTTCTGTGCATGGGGCCTAATGTGTGTTTGTGTCCATGAGGACCTTGGAATTGGGCGGTGGCACCGGGACTCTGAAGTACTCTCCTAATATTTTGACATAGGTCCCATGCACAAGTTTCCTCGTGGAGACGAGATGTTGTCTGATGGGTGCCTCAGGAAACCCCCTATGCTGGTATAGGAATCCATGATTTTGTGGATTCATGCCTGTAAACCAAAGCAATGGATCCGATTATGGCTTCCGGTCCTGTCTGGTTCCATCTCCTTCTATGGGGACATCCATCTATGGTATGAGTGGAGGTAGATGCTCAGCTGGTGTCAGACCGACCTTGTTTGTCCACAGAGACCTAGTATTGGGATGGCTTCGGGGATTTTGGCGGGTTCTCCTAATTTGTACAATTTTGGACAACGGAATGGGCAGAATTACCATACATGGGGTAGGCACAGTCCTAATGTGTGGCTCCAGGGGCCCCAGCCTGGAGGGTGTGTCCCAGGACTTTGAGGACAGAAGTCTGAAAACACAAACTCAGCTTAGGTTTGGGGACGTAGGTATGGCAGGCCCAATCTACAAACCATGAGAAGAAGTCTTTAGGTTATGAAGAAAGAGCGAGTCTGAGGCGCTTGCTCAGGCTTTGGTCTCTGGATTTTATGTCAACGATGGCCGTGGAATGAGGGGAGGCCTAATGGGCCATGGACGAATCTTCATCTCTTGGCATTTGGCCCGGTCCCAATTGTTTTTCGTCAATCTGTGGGATGGGAGGTCTTCTTTCAGGTTTGTTACCTCAGGTGTCCCAACCAAAGAGGAATTCCAAAGCAGAGCCCAGGGGAAGAGTGAGGGGACAACCAAAACTATGGTTAAAATTTGGGGCCTAGGGGCAGGGCAGGCCCAATATGCTGTCTCTTCATCCAGCCACTGAGAGGCCTTACTTGAGGACTGGGCTCCGGCTGAGGGTCACAATGTGTTTGTGACCAATGTGGCCCACGAGCATGGGCGGGGCCTCATGAGCCACACTGGTTTCAACTACACTGGTCTTTGGAAATCATGCCAATCACAAGGTCTCTTGCCATGGGGAAGGTGTTCTGATTTCTGCATCTTTTTCAACGCTGAGAAGTGGTTGGAGATAAGGCCTAGGTTCTGAACCTGAAAAACCGCAGTTGTGATGAGATGACGACCTAAGGCCATGGCGGGTCTGATATGCTCAGTGTGCTGTCAGCTTCCTGGGTATTATTCAGGAGTTTCTGGCTCAGGTTGTGTCAGACAGTGCTTTAGTGCCCAGGTTAGGCTATAAAATTTGGGTAGAGTCGAGTGCCGTGAAGTTTTATCCTCATTTGAGGTGCCTGGGCAGCTCATTAGTCAAGATATTATTTATAGAGGGCGTGCAGAGTGCTGCATTGTGGGTCCGGAATTGCCAAACTTGAGGGCTTCTGGGCCACAGATGTGAGGACAGAAGTCTGAGAACACAAGCTAGACCATGGCTACAGGCCGAGGGCACGGCAGGTACCCCCTGCAGATCTGAACCAATATCTCAAGCATCTGAAGTCACGGCGAGGATCAGACGTTGGCTCAGTTTGGAGTTTCTGTGCATGACTGCCCCTTCATGAACGGAGCAGAAACTCAAGGCCATGGAGGTTTTCCCACGTTGGGAGTTGTGGGATGCCCCCTACAAGGATTCCTTCTGCGGGACAATTGAGACCTGTTGGGCAGCTCCAGGACATCCCATATGGAATGACTCCAGAGCATCGTTGGAGGATGGATGCCAGGGAAGCCCGCCTCGCATTCCAATTGTCTCCTAGCAACAGGACAGTTGAGATTGGATGGCTCTGCGGGAGCAACCGGGATGGCTGAGTTGAAATGGACTTTCCTGAGTATGGGGCTAATATGTGTTTGTGTCCATGAGGGCCTTGGAATGGGGCGGTGGCACCGGGACCCTGAAGTATTCTCCTAAGCTTTTGACGTAGCTCCCATGCACAAGTTTCCTTGAGGAGACGAGATTTGTTCTGATGGGTGCCTCAGGAAACCCCTTATGCTGGTATTGGAATCCAGGCTTTTGACGAGACATGCCTGAAAACCAAAGCAATGGATCCGATTATGGCCTAGGGTCCTGTCTGGTTCAATCTTCTTCTCTGGGGATATCCATCTATGGAATGAGTGGAGGTAGATGCTCAACTGGTGTTAGACCGCCCTTGTTTGTCCCCGGAGACCTACACTATTGGGATGGCCTCGGGTACTTTGGAGAGTTCTCCTAATTTGTACGATTTTGGACATCGGAATGGGCAGAATTCCCATGGATTTGGTAGGCACAGTCCTAATGTGTGGCTCCAGGGGCCCCAGCCTGGAGGGTGTGTGGCACAGGACTTTGAGGACAGAAGTCTGAAAACACAAACTCAACTTAGGTTTGGGGACGTAGGTATGGCAAGCCCAATCTACAAACCATGAGAAGAACTCTTCAGGATATGAAGAAAGAGCGAGTCTGAGGCACTTGCTCAGGCTTTTGTCTCTGGATTTTGTATCAACGATGGCCGTGGAATGTGGGGAGGCCTCATGGGTCATGGACGAATCTTCCTCTCTGTGGATTTAGACCGGCCCCATTGTTTTCGTCAATCTGTAGGATGGGAGGTCTCCTTTCAGGTTTATTACCTCAGGTGTCTGAAAAAGAGGAATTCCAAAGCAGAACCCTGGGAAAGAGTGAAGGGACAACCCAAATTATGGTTAAAAATTGGGGCCTAGGGGCATGGCAGGCCCCATATGCTGTCTCTTCATCCAGCCACTGAGAGGACTTAATTGAGGACTGGGCTCAGGCTGAGGGTCACAATGTGTGTTTGTGACCAATGTGGCACGCGAGCATGGGCGGGGCCTCATGGACCACACTGGTTTCAACTACACTGAACTTTGGACAACATGCCAATCACAAGGTCTCTTGCCATGGGGAAGGTGTTCTGATTTTTGCATCATTATCAAGCCTTGGCAGTGGTTGGAAATAAGGTCTTGGTTCTGAAGCCTGAAAAACCGCAGTTCTGAAGAGATGACGACCTAAGGGCATGGCGGGTCTGATATTCTCAGTGTACAGTCAGCTGCCTAGTTTTGGTCAGGAGGTTCTGGCTCAGATTGTGTCAGACAGTGCATTAGTGCCCAGGTTATACTATATAATTTGGGTACAGTCGAATGCCGTGTAGGTTTATCCTCATTTGAGGTGCCTGCACTGCTCATTAGGCAAGATATTTTTCCCAGAGTGCAGGCAGAGTGCTGCATTGTTGGTCCGGAATTGCTAAACTTGAGGGCTTCTGGACCACGAGTATGAGGACAGAAGTCTGAGAACACAAGCCTGATTTGGACTTCAGGCTGAGGGCACGGCAGGTACCCCCTGCAGATCTGAACCAATATCTCAAGCATCTGAAGCCACGGCGAGGATCAGACGTTGGCTCAGTTTGGAGTTTCTGTGCATGACTGCCCCTTCATGAACGGAGCAGAATCTCAAGGCCATGAAGGTTTTCCCACGTTGGGAGTTGTGGGATGCCCCCTTCAAGGATTCCTTCTGCGGGACAAATGAGACCTGTTGGGCAGCTCCAGGACATCCCATATGGAATGACTCCAGAGCACCGTTCGAGGATGGATGCCAGGGAAGACCACCTCGAATTCCAATTGTCTCCTATCAACTAGACAGTTGAGATGGGTGGCTCTGCGGAGGCAACCGGGGTGGCTGAGTTGAAATGGACTTTCCTAGGATGGGGCCTAATGTGTGTTTGTGACCATGAGGGCCTTGGAATGGGGCGTGTTACCGGGACCCTGAAGTATTCTCCTAAGCTTTTGACGTAGCTCCCATGCACAAATTTCCTTGTGGAGACGAGATTTGTTCTGATGGGTGCCTCAGGAAACCCCTTATGCTGGTATTGGAATCCAGGCTTTTGACGAGACATGCCTGAAAACCAAAGCAATGGATCCGATTATGGCCTAGGGTCCTGCTGTTTCAATCTTCTTCTCCGGGGATATCCATCTATGGAATGAGTGGAGGTAGATGCTCAACTGGTGTTAGACCGCCCTTGTTTGTCCCCGGAGACCTACACTATTGGGATGGCCTCGGGTACTTTGGAGAGTTCTCCTGATTTGTACGATTTTGGACATCGGAATGGGCAGAATTCCCATGGATTGGGTAGGCACAGTCCTAATGTGTGGCTCCAGGGGCCCCAGCCTGGAGGGTGTGTGGCCCAGGACTTTGAGGACAGAAGTCTGAAAACACAAACTCAGCTTAGGTTTTGGGACGTAGGTATGGCAGGCCCAATCTACAAACCATGAGAAGAACTCTTCAGGATATGAAGAAAGAATTAATCTGAGGCGCTTGCTCAGGCTTTTGTCTCTGGATTTTGTATCAACGATGGCCGTGGAATGTGGGGAGGCCTCATGGGTCATGGACGAATCTTCCTCTCTGTGGATTTGGCCCGGCCCCATTGTTTTCATCAATCTGTAGGATGGGAGGTCTCCTTTCAGGTTTATTACCTCAGGTGTCCGAAAAAGAGGAATTCCAAAGCAGAGCCCTGGGAGAGTGAAGGGACAACCCAAATTATGGTAAAAAATTCGGGCCTAGGGGCATGGCAGGCCCAATATGCTGTCTCTTCATCCAGCCACCGAGAGGCCTTACTTGAGAACTGGGCTCAGGCTGAGGGTCACAATGTGTGTTTGTGAACAATGTGGCCCACGAGCATGGGCGGGGCCTCATGGGCCACATTGGTTTCAACTACACTGGATTTTGGACAACATGCCAATCACAAGTTCTCTTGCCTAGGGGAAGGTGATCTGATTTCTGCATCATTTTCAACCCTGGGCAGTTTTTGGAGTTAAGGTCTAGTTTCTGAACCCTGAAAAACCGCATTTGGGAAGAGATGACAACCTAAGGCCATGGAGGGTCTGTTATGCTCAGTGTGCAGTCAGCTGCATGGGGTTTGATCAGGAGGTTCTGGCTCAGATTGTGTCAGACAGTGCATTAGTGCTCAGGTGAGACTCTATATTTTGGGTACAGTCGAATGCCGTGTAGGTTTATCCTCATTTGAGGTGTCTTGGCAGCTCATTAGGCAAGATATTTTTGCCGAGGGCATTCAGAGTGCTGCATTGTGGGTCCGGAATTGCCAAACATGACGGCTTCTGAGCCACGAGTGTGAGAACAGAAGTCTGAGAACACAAGCCTGATTTGGGCTTCAGGCCGAGGGCACGGCAGGTACCCCCTGCAGATCTGAACCAATATCTCAAGCATCTGAAGTCAAGGCGATGATCAGACGTTGGCTCTGGTTGGAGTTTCTGTGCATGACTGCCCCTGATGAACGGAGCGGAATCGCAAGGCCATGGAGGTATTCTCACTTTGGGAGTTGTGGGATGCCCCCTTCAAGGATTCCTTCTGCGGTTCCATTGAGACCTGTTGGGCAGCTTCAGTACATCCCATATGGAATGACTCCAGAGTACCATTGGAGGATGGATGCCAGGGAAGCCCGCCTCGCATTCCAATTGTCTCCTAGCAACAAGACAGTTGAGATCGGATGGCTCTGCGGGAGCAACCGGGGTGGCTGAGTTGAAATGGACTTTCATGAGGATGGGGCCTAATGTGTGTTTGTTTCCATGAGGGCCTTGGAATGGGGCGGTGGCACCGGGACCCTGAAGTATTCTCCTAAGCTTTTGACGTAGCTCCTATGCGCAAGTTTTCTTGTGGAGACAAGATTTGTTCTGATGGGTGCCTCAGGAAGCCCCCTATGCTGGTATTGGAATCCAGGCTTTTGAGGAGACATGCCTGTAAACCAAAGCAATGGATCCGATTATGGCGTAGGGTCCTGTCTGGTTCAATCTTCTTCTCTGGGGATATCCATCTATGGAATGAGTGGAGATAGATGCTCAGCTGGTGTCAGACCGCCCTTGTTTGTCCCCGAGACCTACACTATTGGGATGGCCATGGGGACTTTGGAGATTTCTCCTAATTTGCACGATTTTGGACAATGGAATGGGCAGAATTCCCATGGATTGGGTAGGCACTGTCCTAATGTGTGGATCCAGGGGCCCCAGCCTGGAGGGTGTGTTGCCCAGGACTTTGAGGACAGAAGTCTGAAAACACAAACTCAGCTTAGGTTTGGGGACGTAGTATGGCAGGCTCAATCTATAAACCATGAGAAAAACTCTTCAGGATATGAAGAAAGAGCGAATCTGAGGCGCTTGCTCAGGATTTTGTCTCTGGATTTTGTATCAACGATGGCCGTGGAATGTGGGAAGGCCTCATGGGCCATGAACGAAACTTCCTCTCTGTGGATTTGGCCCAGTCGAAATTGTTTTTCGTCAATCTGTGGGATGGGAGGTCTCCTTTCAGGTTTGTTATGTCAGGTGTCCCAACTAAGAGGAATTCCAAGGGAGAGCCCTGGGGAAGAGTGAAGAGACAACCCAAACTATGGTTAAAAATTGGGGCCT
Source organism: Mustela nivalis (assembly GCF_964662115.1). Classification (NCBI taxonomy): domain Eukaryota; kingdom Metazoa; phylum Chordata; class Mammalia; order Carnivora; family Mustelidae; genus Mustela; species Mustela nivalis. The sequence goes on along the minus strand of NW_028136011.1, from coordinate 423,042 downwards.
AGGTGCATGGCAGTCCCAATAGCTGTCTCTTTTCTAGCCACTGAGAGTCCTTACTTGAGGACTGGGCTCAGGCTGAGGGTTCCAATGTGTGTTTGTGACCAATGTGCCCCGCAAGCATGGGCCACACTGGTTTCAACTACACTGAAGTTTGGACAACATACTAATCATAAGGATTCTTGCCATGGGGAAGGAGTTGTGATTTCTGCATCCTTTTCAACCCTGGGCATTGGTTGGAGATAAGGTCTAGGTTCTGAAGTCTGAAAACTACCGTTGGGAAGAGATGACGACCTAAGTCCATGGCGGGTCTGATGTGCTCAGTGTGCGGTCAGCTGCCTGGGTGTTGGTCAGAAAGTTCGGGCTCAGGTTGTGTCAGACAGTGCATTAGTGCCCAGGTTAGACTCTATAATATGGGTACAGTCGAGTGCCGTGTAGGTTGTTCCGCATTTGAGGTGCCTAGGCTGCAAATTAGGCAAGATATTATTTCTAGACGGCAGGCACAGTGCTGCATTGTGGGTCCTGAATTGCCAAACTTGAGGGCTTCTGGTCCAGGCGTGTGTGGACAGAAGTCTGAAAACACAAGCTAGACTTGGGCTTCAGGCCGAGGGCACGGCAGGTACCACCTGCAGATCTGAACCGATATCTCATGCATCAGATGTCACAGCGAGGTTCAGACTTGGCTCAGGTGGAGTTTCTGTGCATGACTGCCCCTTCATGAACGGAGCGGAATCTCAAGGCCATGGAGGTTTTCCCTCGTTGGGTGGTGGGATGCCCCCTTCAAGGATTCCTTCTGCGGCACAATTGAGACCTGTTGGGCAGCTGCAAAACATCCCATATGGAATGACTCCAGAGCACCGTTCGAGGATGGATGCCAGGGAAGCCCGCCTCGCATTCCAATTGTCTTCTAGCAACAAGACAGTTGAGATAGGATGGCTCTGCGGGATCAATCGGGGTGGCTGAGTTGAAATGGACTTTCCTGAGGATGGGGCCTAATGTGTGTTTTTGTGCATGAGGGCCTTGGAATGGGGCGGTGGCACCGGGACCCTGAAGTATTCTCCTAAACATTTGACATAGCTCCCATGCACAGTTTCCTTGTGGAGACGAGATTTGTTCTGATGGGTGCCTCAGGAAACCCCCTATGCTTGTCTTGGAATCCAGGCATTTGAAGAGACATGCCTGTAAACCAAAGCAATGGATCCGATTTTGGCCTAGGGTCCTGTCTGTTTCCATCTCCTTCTCTGGGGACATCCATCTATGGTATGAGTGGAGGTAGATGCTCACCTGGTGTCAAACCACCCTTGTTTGTTCCGGGAGACCTACACTATTGGGATGGCCTCGGGGACTTTGGGGGGTTCTCCTAATTTGTACGATTTGGACAATGGAATGGGCAGAATTCCTATTCATTGGGTAGGCACAATCCTAATGGGTGGCTTCAGGGGCCCCAGCCTGGATGGTGTATGGCACAGGATTTTGAGGACAGAAGTCTGAAAACAAAAACTCAGCTTAGGTTTTGGGGACGTAGTTATGGCAGGCACAATCTACAAACCATGAGAAGAACTCTTCAGGATATGAAGAAAGAGCGATTCTGAGGCGCTTGCTCAGGCTTTTGTGTCTGGATTTTGTATCAACGATGGCCGTGGAATGTGGGGAGGCCTCATGTGCCATGGACGAATCTTCCTCTCTGTGGATTTGGCCCAGTCCCAATTGTTTTTCGTCAATCTGTGGGATTGGAGGTCTCCTTTCAGGTTTGTTACTTCAGGTGTCCCAACCAAAGAGGAATTCCAAAGCAGAGCCCTAAGGAAGAGTGAAGTGCCAACCCAAACTATGGTTAAAAATTGGGGCCTAGGGGCATGGCAGGCCCCATATGCTGTCTCTTCATCCAGCCACTGAGAGGACTTAATTGAGGACTGGGCTCAGGCTGAGGGTCACAATGTGTGTTTGTGACCAATGTGGCACGCGAGCATGGGCGGGGCCTCATGGACCACACTGGTTTCAACTACACTGAACTTTGGACAACATGCCAATCACAAGGTCTCTTGCCATGGGGAAGGAGTTCTGATTTCTGCATTATTTTCAACCCTGGGCAGTGGTTGGAGATAAGGTCTATGTTCTGAAGCCTGAGAAATTGGGAAGAGATGACGACCTAAGGCCATGGCAGGTTGTTGTGCTCAGTGTGCGGTCAGCTGCCTGGGTGTTGGTCAGGAAGTTCGGGCTCATGTTGTGTCAGAAAGTGCATTAGTGCCCTGTTTAGACTGTATAATTTGGGTACAGTCGAGTGCCTGTAGATTGTTCCGCATTTGAGGAGCCTGGGCAGCTCATTAGGCAAGATATTTTTCTAGAGGGCAGGTAGAGTGCTGCATTGTGGCTCCGGAATTGCCAAACGTGAGGGCTTCTGGGCCAGGAGTGTGGGGACAGATGTCTGAGAACTCAAGCTAGACTTGGGCTTCATGCCGAGTGCCCGGCAGGTACCCCCTGCAATCTGAAACGACATCTCATGCATCAGAAGTAACGGCGAGGATTAGACATTGGCTCTGGTTGGAGTTTCTGCATGACTGCCCCTACATGAACGGAGCGGAATCTCAAGGCCATGGAGATTTTCCCACGTTGGGAGTTGTGGGATGCCCCCTTCAAGGATTCCTTCTGCGGGACAATTGAGACCTGTTGGGCAGCTCCAGCACATCCCATATGGAATGACTCCAGAGCACCGTTCGAGGATGAATGCCAGGGAAGCCCGCCTCGCATTCCACTTGTCTCCTAGCAACAAGAGAGTTGAGATCGAATGGATCTGCGGTAGCAACCGGGGTGGCTATTAAAATGGACTTTCCTGAGGATGGGGCCTAATGTGTGTTTTTGTCCATGAGGGCCTTGGAATGGGGCGGTGGCACCGGGACCCTGAAGTATTCTCCTAAACATTTGACATAGCTCCCATGCACAGTTTCCTTGTGGAGACGAGATTTGTTCTGATGGGTGCCTCAGGAAACCCATTATGCTGTTCTTGGAATCCAGGTATTTGAGGAGACATGCCTGTAAACCAAAGCAATGGATCCAATTTTGGCCTAGGGCCCTGTCTGTTTCCATCTCCTTCTCTTGGGACATCCATCAATGGTATGAGTGGAGGTAGATGCTCAGCTGGTGTCAGACCGCCCTTGTTTGTCCCGGGAGACCTACAATATTGAGATGGCCTCGGAGACTTTGGAGGGTTCTCCTACTTTGTACGATTTTGGACAATGGAATGGGCAGAATTCCTATTCATTGGGTAGGCACAGTCCTAATGGGTGGCTTCAGGGGCCCCAGCCTGGATGGTGTAAGGCCCAGGACTTTGAGGACAGAAGTCTGAAAACCCAAACTCAGCTTAGGGTTTGGGGACGTAGGTATGGCAGGCCCAATCTACAAACCATGAGAAGATTTCTTCAGGATATGAATTAGGAGCGAGTCTGAGGCGCTTGCTCAGGCTTTTGTGTCTGAATTTTTATCAACGATGGCCGTGGAATGTGTGGAGGCCTCATGGGCCATGGACGAATCTTCCTCTCTGTGGATTTGGCCCAATCCCAATTGATTTTCGTCCAAATGTGGGATGGGAGGTATCCTTTCAGGTTTGTTTGTGGCTTGCAGGCATGGGCGGGGCCTCATGGGTCACACTGGTTTCAACTACACTGAAGTTTGGACAATATGCCAATCACAAGGTCTCTTGCCATGGGGAAAGAGTTCTGATTTCTGCATCATTTTCAACCCTGGGCAGTGGTTGGAGATAAGGTCTAGGTTCGGAAGCCTGAAAACCGCAGTTGGGAAGAGATGATGACCTAAGGCCATGGTGAGACTGATGTGCTCAGTGTGCGGTCAGCTGCCTGGTTGTTGGTCAGTAGGTTCGGGCTCAGGGTGTGTAAGACAGTGCATTTGTGCCCAGGTTAGACTCTATAATTTGGGTATAGTCGAGTGCCGTGTAGGTTGATCCTCATTTAAGGTGCCTGGGCAGCTCATTAGGCAAGATATTTTTTCTAGACGGCAGGCAGAGTGCTGCATTGTGGGTCCGGAATTGCCAAACGTGAGGACTTCTGGGCCAGTAGTATGAGGACAGAAGTCTGAGAACACAAGCTAGACTTGGGCTTCAGGCCGAGGGCAAGGCAGGTACCCCCTGCACATCTGAACCAATATCTCATGCATCTGAAGTCACGGCGAGGATCAGACGTTGGCTCAGGTTGTAGTTTCTGTGCATGACTGCCCCTTCATGAACGGAGAGGAAACTCAAGGCCATGAAGGTTTTCCCACGTTGGGAGTTGTGGGATGCCCCCTTCAAGGATTCCTTCTGCGGGACAATTGAGACCTGTTTGGCAGCTCCAAAACATCCCATATGGAATGACTCCAGAGCACCGATCGAGGATGGATGCCAGGGAAGCCCGCCTCGCATTCCAATTGTCTTCTAGCAACAAGACAGTTGAGATCAGATGGCTCTGCGGGAGCAACCGGGGTGGCTGAGTTGAAATGGACATTCCTGAGCATGGGGCCTAATGTGTGTTTGTGTCCATGAGGAACTTGGAATGGAGCGGTGGCACCGGGACTCTGAAGTATTCTCCTAAGATTTTGACATAGGTCCCATGCACAAGTTTCCTCGTGGAGACGAGATTTTTTCTGATGGGTGCCTCAGGAAACAACCTATGCTGGTATTGGAATCCAGGATTTTGAGGAGACATGCCTGTAAACCAAAGCAATGGATCCTATTATGGCCTAGGGACCTGTCTGGTATCATATCCTTCTCTGGGGACATCAATCTATGGTTTGAGTGGACGTAGATACTCAGCTGGTGTCAGACCGCCCTTGTTTGTCCACTGAGACCTACATATAGGGATGGCCTCGGGACCTAGGAGGGTTCTACTAATTTGTACAATTTTGGACAATTGAATGGGCAGAATTCCTATTCATTGGGTAGGCACAGTCCTAATGGGTGGCTCCAGGGGCCCCAGCGTGGAGGGTGTGTGTCCCAGGACTTTGAGGACAGAAGTCTGAAAACACAAACTCAGCTTAAGTTTGGGGAAGTAGGTATGGCAGGCCCAATCTACAAACCATGAGAAGAACTCTTCAGGATATGAAGAAAGAGGGAGTCTGAGGCCCTTCTCAGGTTTTGGTCTCTGGATTTTGTGTCAACGATGGCCGTGGAATGTGGGGAGGCCTATGGGCCATGGACAAATCTTCCTTTCTGTGGATGTGGCCCAGTCCCAATTGTTTTTCGTCAATCTGTGGGATGGGAGGTCTCCTTTCAGGTTTGTTACCTCGGGTGTCCCAACCAAAGAGGAATTCCAAAGCAGAGCCCTGCGGAAGAGTGAAGGGACAACCCAAACTATGGTTAAAATTTGGGGCCTAGGGGCATGGCAGGCCCCATATGCTGTCTCTTCATCCAGCCACTGAGAGGCCTTACTTGAGGACTGGGCTCAGGCTGAGGGTCACAATGTGTGTTTGTGACCAATGTGGCTTGCGAGCATGGGCGGGGCCTCAAGGGCCAAACTGGTTTCAACTACACTGAACTTTGGACAACATGCCAATCACAAGGTCTCTTGAAATGGGGAAGGAGTTCTTATTTCTGCATCATTTTCAACCCTGGGCAGTGGTTAGAGATAAGGTCTAGGTTTGGAAGCCTTAAAACCGCAGTTGGGAGAGGTGATGACATAAGGCCATGGTGGGTCTGATATGCTCAGTGTGCGGTCAGCTGCCTGGTTGTTGGTCAGTAGGTTCGGGCTCAGGTTGTGTCAGACAGTGCATTTGTGCCCAGGTTAAACTCTATAATTTGGGTACAGTCGAGTGCCGTGTAGGTTGATCCTCATTTGAGGTGCCAGGGCAGCTCATTAGGCAAGATATTTTTTCTCGAGGGCAGGCAGAGTGCTGCATTGTGGGCCCGGAATTGGAAAACTTGAGGGCTTCTGGGCCAGTAGTGTGAGGACAGAAGTCTGAGAACACAAGCTAGACCATGGCTACAGGCCAAGGGCAAGGCAGGTACCCCCTGCACATCTGAACCAATATGATCATGCATCTGAAGTCACGGCGAGGATCAGACGTTGGCTCAGGTTGTAGTTTCTGTGCATGACTGCCCCTTCATGAACGGAGAGGAATCTCAAGGCCATGGAGGTTTTCCCACGTTGAGAGTTCATGGATGCCCCTTCAAGGATTCCTTCTGCGGGACAATTGAGACCTGTTTGGCAGCTCCAAAATATCCCATATGGAATGACTCCAGAGCACCGTTCAAGGATGGATGCCAGGGAAGCCCACCTCGCATTCCAATTGTCTCCTAGCAACAAGACAGTTGAGATCGGATGGCTCTGCAGGAGCAAACGGGGTGGCTGAGTTGAAATGGACTTTCCTGAGCATGGGGCCTAATGTGTGTTTGTGTCCATTAGGATCTTGGAATGGGGCGGTGACACCGGGACTCTGAATTATTTTTCTAAGATTTTGACATAGGTACCATGCACAAGTTTCCTCGTGGAGACGAGACTTTTTCTGAAGGGTGCCTCAGGAAACCCCCTATGCTGGTATTAGAATCCAGGATTTTGAGGAGACATGCCTGTAAACCAAAGCAATGGATCCGATTATGGCCTCGGGTCCTGTCTGGTTCCATCTCATTCTCTGGGGACATCCATCTATGGTATGAGTGGAGGTAGATGCTCAGCTGGTGTCAGACCGCTCTTGTTTGTCCACAGAGACCTACATATTCCGATGGCCTCGGGGAATTTGGAGGGTTATCCTAATTTGTACAATTTTGGACAATGGAATGGGCAGAATTCCCATGTATGGGGTAGGCATAGTCCTAATGTGTGGCTCCAGGGGCCACAGCCTGGAGGGTGTGTCCCAGGACTTTGAGGACAGAAGTCTGAAAACACAAACTCAGCTTAGGTTTGGGGACGTAGGTATGGCAGGCCCAATCTACAAACCATGAGAAGAAGTCTTCGGGATATGAAGAAAGAGCGAGTCTGAGGCGCTTGCTCAGGCTTTGGTCTCTGGATTTTTTGTCAACAATGGCCGTGGAATGAGGGGAGGACTAATGAAACATGGACGAATCTTCATCTCTTGGCATTTGGCCCGGTCCCAATTGTTTTTCGTCAATCTGTGGGATTGGAGGTCTCCTTTCAGGTTTGTTACCTCAGGTGTCCCAACCAAAGAGGAATTCCAAAGCAGAGCCCTGGGGAAAAGTGAGGGGACAACCAAAACTATGGTTAAAATTTGGGGCCTAGGGGCATGGCAGGCCCCATATGCTGTCTCTTCATCCAGCCCCTGAGAGGCCTTACTTGAGGACAGGGCTCAGGCTGAGGGTCACAATGTGTGTTTGTGACCAATGTGGGCCGCGAGCATGGGCGGGGCCTCATGGGCCACACTGGTTTAACTACACTGAACTTAGGACAACATACCAATCACAAGGTCTCTTGCCATGGGGAAGGAGTTCTGATTTCTGCATCATTTTCAACCCTGGGCAGGGGTTGGAGATAAGGTTTAGGTTCGGAAACCTGAAAGCCGCAGTTGGGTAGAGATGATGACCTAAGGCCATGGTGGGTCTGATGTGCTCAGTGTGCAGTCAGCTGCCTGGTTGTTGGTCAGGAGGTTCGGGCTCAGGTTGTGTCAGACAGTGCATTAGTGCCCAGGTTAGACTATGTAATTTGGGTACAGTCGAGTGCCGTGTATGTTGATCCTCATTTGAGGTACCTGGGCAGCTCATTAGGCAAGATATTTTTTCTCGAGGGCAGGCAGAGTGCTGCATTGTGGGTCCGGAATTGCCAAACTTGAGGGCTTCTGGGCCTGTAGTATGAGGACAGAAGTCTGAGAACACAAGCTAGACTTGGGCTTCAGGCCGAGGGCAAGGCAGGTACCCCCTGCACATCTGAACCAATATCTCATGCATCTGAAGTCACGACGAGGATCAGACGTTGGCTCAGGTTGTAGTTTCTGTGCATGACTACCCCTTCATGAACGGAGAGGAATCTCAAGGCCATGGAGGTTTTCCAACGTTGGGAGTTGTGGGATGCCCCCTTCAAGGATTTCTTCTGCGGGACAGTTGAGACCTGTTGGGCAGCTCCAAAACATCCCATATGGAATGACTCCAGAGCACCGTTCGAGGATGGATGCCAGGAAAGACCTCCTCGCATTCCAATAGTCTCCTAGCTACAAGACAGTTGAGATCGGATGGCTCTGCGGGAGCAACCGGGGTGGCTGAGGTGAAATGGACTTTCCTGAGTATGGGATCTAATATGTGTGTGTCCATGAGGACCTTGAAATGGGGCGGTGGCACCGGGACTCTGAAGTATTCTCATAATATTTTGACATAGTTCCCATGCATAAGTTTCCTAGTGGAGACGAGATTTTTTCTGATGGGTGCCTCAGGAAACCCCCTATGCTGGTATTGGAATCCAGGATTTTGAGGAGACATGCCTGTAAACCAAAGCAATGGATCCGATTACGGCCTAGGGTCCTGTCTGGTTCCATCTCCTTCTCTGAGGACATCCATCTATGGTATGAGTGGAGGTAGATGCTCAGCTGGTGTCAGACCGCCCTTGTTTGTCCACTGAGAACTACATATTGGACGACCTCGGGGACTTTGGAGGGTTCTCCTAAATTGTCCAATTTTGGACAATGGAATGGGCAGAATTTCCATGCATGGGGTAGGCACAGTCCTAATGTGTGGCTCCAGGGGCCCCAGCCTGGAGGGTGTGTGGCCCAGGACTTTGAGGACAGAAGTCTGAAAACACAAACTCAGTTTAGGTTTGAGGACGCAGATATGGCAGGCCCAATCTACAAACCATGAGAAGAACTCTTCAGGATATGAAGAAAGAGCGAGTCTGAGGCGCTTGCTCAGGCTTTGGTCTCTGGATTTTGTGTCAACGATAGCCGTGGAATGTGGGGAGGCCTCATGGGCCATGGACGAATCTTCCTCTCTGTGGATTTGGCCCGGTCCCCATTGTTTTTCGTCAATCTGTGGGATGGGAGGTCTCCTTTCAGGTTTGTTAACTCAAGTGTCCCAACCAAAGAGGAATTCCAAAGCAGAGCCTTGGGGAATAGTGAAGTGACAACCCAAACTATGGTTAAAATTTGGGGCCTAGGGGCATGGCAGGCCCCATATGCTGTCTCTTCATCCAACCACTGAGAGGCCTTACTTGAGGACTGGGCTCAGGCTGAGTGTCACAATGTGTGTTTGTGACCAATGTGGCTCGCGAGCATGGGCGGGGCATCATGGGCCACATTGGTTTCAACTACACTGAACTTTGGACAACATGCCAACCACAAGGTCTCTTGCCATGGGGAAGGTTTCTGATTTCTGCATCATTTTCAACCCTGGGCAGGGGTTGGAGATAAGGTCTAGGTTCGGAAGCCTGAAAACCGCAGTTTGGAAGAGATGATGACCTAAGGCCATGGTGGGTCTGATGTGCTCAGTGTGCGGTCAGTTGCCTGGTTGTTGGTCGGGAGGTTCGGGCTCAGGTTTTGTTAGACAGTGCTAGTGCCCAGGTTAGACTCTATAATTTGGGTACAGTCGAGTGCCGTGTAGGTTGATCCTCATTTGAGGTGCCAGCGCAGCTCATTAGGCATGATATTTTTTCTAGAGGGCAGGCAGAGTGCTGCATTGTGGATCCGGAATTGCCAAACTTGAGGGCTTCTGGGCCAGTAGTGTGAGGACAGAAGTCTGAGAACACAAGCTAGACTTGGGCTTCAGGCCGAGGGCAAGGCAGGTACCCCCTGCACATCTGAACCAATATCTCATGCATCTGAAATAACGGCGAGGATCAGGCGTTGGCTCAGGTTGTAGTTTCTGTGCATGACTGCCCCTTCATGATCGGAGAGGTATCTCAAGGCCATGGAGGTTTTCCCACGTTGGGAGTTGTGGGATGCCCCCTTCAAGGATACCTTCTGCGGGACAATTGAGACCTGTTGGGCAGCTCCAACACATCCCATATGGAATTACTCCAGAGCACCGATCGAGGATGGATGCCAAGGAAGCCCGCCTCGCATTCCAATTGTCTCCTAGCAACAAGACAGTTGAGATCGGATGGCTATTGGGAGCAACCGGGGTGGCTGAGTTGAAATGGACTTTCCTGAGTATGGGATCTAATATGTTTGTGTCCATGAGGACCTTGGAATGGGGCGGTGACACCGGGCCTCTGAATTATTCTCCTAAGATTTTGACATAGGTCCCATGCACAAGTTTCCTCGTGGAGACGAGACTTTTTCTGATGGGTGCCTCAGGAAACCCCCTATGCTGGTATTGGAATCCAGGATTTTGAGGAGACATGCCTGTAAACCAAAGCAATGGATCCGATTATGGCCTCGGGTCCTGTCTGGTTCCATCTCATTCTCTGGGGACATCCATCTATGGTATGAGTGGAGGTAGATGCTCAGCTGGTGTCAGACCGCCCTTGTTTGTCCACAGAGACCTACATATTGCGATGGCCTCGGGGAATTTGGAGGGTTATCCTAATTTGTACAATTTTGGACAATGGAATGGGCAGAATTCCCATGTATGGGGTAGGCACAGTCCTAATGTGTGGCTCCAGGGGCCACAGCCTGGAGGGTGTGTCCCAGGACTTTGAGGACAGAAGTCTGAAAACACAAACTCAGCTTAGGTTTGGGGACGTAGGTATGGCAGGCCCAATCTACAAACCATGAGAAGAAGTCTTCGGGATATGAAGAAAGAGCGAGTCTGAGGCGCTTGCTCAGGCTTTGGTCTCTGGATTTTTTGTCAACAATGGCCGTGGAATGAGGGGAGGACTAATGAAACATGGACGAATCTTCATCTCTTGGCATTTGGCCCGGTCCCAATTGTTTTTCGTCAATCTGTGGGATTGGAGGTCTCCTTTCAGGTTTGTTACCTCAGGTGTCCCAACCAAAGAGGAATTCCAAAGCAGAGCCCTAGGGAAGAGTGAGGGGACAACCAAAACTATGGTTAAAATTTGGGGCCTAGGGGCATGGCAGGCCCCATATGCTGTCTCTTCATCCAGCCCCTGAGAGGCCTTACTTGAGGACAGGGCTCAGGCTGAGGGTCACAATGTGTGTTTGTGACCAATGTGGCACGCGAGCATGGGTGGGGCCTCATGGGCCACATTGGTTTCATCTACACTGAACTTTGGACAACATGCCAATCACAAGGTCTCTTGCCATGGTGAAGGAGTTCTGATTTCTGCATCATTTTCAACCCTGGGCAGGGGTTGGAGATAAGGTTTAGGTTCGGAAGCCTGAAAGCCGCAGTTGGGAAGAGATGATGACCTAAGGCCATGGTGGGTCTGATGTGCTCAGTGTGCGGTCAGCTGCCTGGTTGTTGGTCAGGAGGTTCGGGCTCAGGTTGTGTCAGACAGTGCATTAGTGCCCAGGTTAGACTATGTAATTTGGGTACAGTCGAGTGCCGTGTATTTTGATCCTCATTTGAGGTGCCTGGGCAGCTCATTAGGCAGGATATTTTTTCTCGAGGGCAAGCAGAGTGCTGCATTGTGTGTCCGGAATTGCCAAACTTTAGGGCTTCTGGGCCAGTAGTGTGAGGACAGAAGTCTGAGAACACAAGCTAGACTTGGGCTTCAGGCCGAGGGCAAGGCAGGTACCCCCTGCACATCTGACCAATATCTCATGCATCTGAAGTAACGGCGAGGATCAGGCTTTGGCTCAGGTTGTAGTTTCTGTGCATGACTGCCCCTTCATGAACTGAGAGGTATCTCAAGGCCATGGAGGTTTTCCCACGTTGGGAGTTGTGGGATGCCCCCTTCAAGGATACCTTCTGCGGGACAATTGAGACCTGTTGGGCAGCTCCAACACATCCCATATGGAATTACTCCAGAGCACCGATCGAGGATGGATGCCAAGGAAGCCCGCCTCGCATTCCAATTGTCTCCTAGCAACAAGACAGTTGAGATCGGATGGCTATTGGGAGCAACCGGGGTGGCTGAGTTGAAATGGACTTTCCTGAGCATGGGGCCTAATGTGTGTTTGTGTCCATGAGGACCTTGGAATGGGGCGGTGACACCGGGACTCTGAATTATTCTCCTAAGATTTTGACATAGGTCCAAAGCACAAGTTTCCTCATGGAGACGAGACTTTCTGATGGGTGCCTCAGGAAACCCCCTATGCTGGTATTGGAATCCAGGATTTTGAGGAGACATGCCTGTAAACCAAAGCAATGGATCCGATTATGGCCTCGGGTCCTGTCTGGTTCCATCTCATTCTCTGGGGACATCCATCTATGGTATGAGTGGAGGTAGATGCTCAGCTGGTGTCAGACCGCCCTTGTTTGTCCACAGAGACCTACATATTGCGATGGCCTCGGGGAATTTGGAGGGTTATCCTAATTTGTACAATTTTGGACAATGGAATGGGCAGAATTCCCATGTATGGGGTAGGCATAGTCCTAATGTGTGGCTCCAGGAGCCCCAGCCTGGAGGGTGTGTCCCAGGACTTTGAGGACAGAAGTCTGAAACCCAAACTCAGCTTAGGTTTGAGGACGTAGGTATGGCAGGCCCAATCTACAAACCATGAGAAGAAGTCTTCGGGATATGAAGAAAGAGCGAGTCTGAGGCGCTTGCTCAGGCTTTGTTCTCTGGATTTTTTGTCAACAATGGCCGTGGAATGAGGGGAGGACTAATGGGACATGGACGAATCTTCATCTCTTGGCATTTGGCCCGGTCCCAATTGTTTTTCGTCAATCTGTGGGATTGGAGGTCTCCTTTCAGGTTTGTTAACTCAGGTGTCCCAACCAAAGAGGAATTCCAAAGCAGAGCCCTGGGGAAGAGTGAGAGGACAACCAAAACTATGGTTAAAATTTGGGGGCTAGGGGCATGGCAGGCCCCATATGCTGTCTCTTCATCCAGCCCCTGAGAGGCCTTACTTGAGGACAGGGCTCAGGCTGAGGGTCACAATGTGTGTTTGTGACCAATGTGGCCCGCGAGCATGGGCGGGGCCTCATGGGCCACATTGGTTTCATCTACACTGAACTTTGGACAACATGCCAATCACAAGGTCTCTTGCCATGGGGAAGGAGTTCTGATTTCTGCATCATTTTCAACCCTGGGCAGTGGTTGGAGATAAGGTCTAGGTTCAAAAGCCTGAAAACCGCAGTTGGGTAGAGATGATGACCTAAGGCCATGGTGGGTCTGATGTGCTCAGTGTGCAGTCAGCTGCCTGGTTGTTGGTCAGGAGGTTCGGGCTCAGGGTGTGTCAGACAGTGCATTAGTGCCCAGGTTAGATTATGTAATTTGGGTACAGTCGAGTGCCGTGTATTTTGATCCTCATTTGAGGTTCCTGGGCAGCTCATTAGGCAAGATATTTTTTCTCGAGGGCAGGCAGAGTGCTGCATTGTGGGTCCGGAATTGCCAAACTTGAGGGCTTCTGGGCCAGTACTGTGAGGACAGAAGTCTGAGACCACAAGCTAGACTTGGGCTTCAGGCCGAGGGCAAGGCAGGTACCCCCTGTACATCTGACCAATATCTCATGCATCTGAAGTCACGGCGAGGATCAGACGTTGGCTCAGGTTGTAGTTTCTGTGCATGACTGCCCCTTCATGAACGGAGAGGATTCTCAAGGCCATGGAGGTTTTTCCACTTTGGGAGTTCTAGGATGCCCCCTTCAAGGATTCCTTCTGCGGGACAATTGAGACCTGTTGGGCAGCTCCAACTCATCCCATATGGAATGACTCCAGAGCAACGTTCGAGGATGTATGCCAGGGAAGCCCGCCTCGCATTCCAAATTTCTCCTAGCAACAAGACAGTTGAGATCGGATGGCTCTGCGGGATCAACCGGGATGGCTGAGTTGAAATGGACTTTCCTGAGATTGGGACCTAATGTGTGTTTGTGTCCATGAGGACCTCGGTATGGAGCGGTGGCACCGGGACTCTGAATTATTCTCCTAAGATTTTGACATAGGTCCCAAGCACAAGTTTCCTTGTGGAGACGAGATTTTTTCTGATGGGTGCCTCAGGAAACCCCCTCTGCTGGTATAGGAATCCATGCTTTTGAGGAGACATGCCTGTAAACCAAAGCCATGGATCCGATTATGGCCTAGGTTCCTGTCTGGTACCATCTCATTCTCTGGGGACATCCATATATGTTATGAGTGGAGGTAGATGCTCAGCTGGTGTCAGACCGCCCTTGTTTGTCCAAAGAGACCTACATATTGGGATGGCCTCGGGGACTTTGGAGGGTTCTCCTAATTTGTACAATTTTGGACAATGGAATGGGCAGAATTACCATGCATGGGGTAGGAACAGTCCTTATGTGTGGCTCCAGGGGCCCCAGCCTGTAGGGTGTGTGGCCCAGGCCTTTGAGGACAGAAGTCTGAAAACACAAACTCAGCTTAAGTTTGGGGACGTAGGTGTGGCAGTCCCAATCTACAAAGCATGAGAAGAACTCTTCAATATACGAAGAAAGAGCGAGTCTGAGGCGCTTGCTCAGGCATTGGTCTCTGGATTTTGTGTCAACGATGGCCGTGGAATGTGGTGAATCTCATGGGCCATGGACGAACCTTCCTCTCTGTGGATTTGGCCCGGTCTCAATTGTTTTTCGTCAATCTGTGGGATGGGAGGTCTCCTTTCAGGTTTGTTACCTCAGGTGTCCCAACCAAAGAGGAATTCCAAAGCAGAGCCCTGGGGAAGAGTGAGGGGACAACCAAAACTATGGTTAAAATTTGGGGCCTAGGGGCATGGCAGGCCCCATATGCTGTCTCTTCATCCAGCCACTGAGAGGCCTTACTTGAGGACTGGGCTCAGGCTGAGGGTCACAATGTGTGTTTGTGACCAATGTGGCCCGCGAGCATGTGCGGGGCCTCATGGGCCACACAGGTTTCATCTACACAGAACTTTGGACAACATGCCAATCACAAGGTCTCTTGCCATGGGGAAGGAGTTCTGATTTCTGCATCATTTTCAACCCTGGGCTGTGGTTGGATATAAGGTCTAGGATCTGAATCCTGAAAACCACTGTTGGGAAGTGATGATGACCTAAGGCCATGGTGGTTCTGATGTGCTCAGTGTGCGGTCAGCTGCCTGGTTGTTGGTCAGGAGGTTCAGGCTCAGGTTGTGTCAGACAGTGCATTAGTGCCCAGGTTAGACTATATAATTTGGGTACATTCGAGTGTCGTTAGGTTGATCCTGATTTGAGGTGCCCAAGCAGTTCATTAGGCAAGATATTTTTTCTAGAGGGCAGGCACAGTGCTGCATTGTGGGTCCGGAATTGCCAAACGTGAGGGCATCTGGGCCAGTAGTGTGAGTACAAAAGTCTGAGAACAAAAGCTAGACTTGGGCTTCAGGCCGAGGGCAAGGCAGGTACGCCCTGCACATCTGAACCAATATCTCATGCATCTGAAGTCACGACGAGGATCAGACGTTGGCTCAGGTTGTAGTTTCTGTGCATGACTGCCCCTTCATGAACGGAGAGGAATCTCAAGGCCATGAATGTTTTCCCACGTTGGGAGTTGTGGGATGCCCCCTTCAAGGATACCTACTGCGGGAGAATTGAGACCTGTTGGGCAGCTCCAACACATCCCATATGGAATGACTCCAGAGCAACGTTCGAGGATGGATGCCAGGGAAGCCCGCCTCGCATTCCAATTGTCTCCTAGCAACAAGACAGTTGAGATCGGATGGCTATTGGGAGCAACCAGGGTGGCTGAGTTGAAATGGACTTTCCTGAGCATGGGGCCTAATGTGTGTTTGTGTCCATGAGGACCTTGGAATTGGGCGGTGGCACCGGGACTCTGAAGTATTCTCCTAAGATTTTGACATAGGTCCCATGCACAAGTTTTTCGTGGAGACGAGATTTTTTCTGATGGATGCCTCAGGAAACCTGCTATGCTGGTATTGGAATCCAGGATTTTGAGGAGACATGCCTTTAAACCAAAGCAATGAGTCCGATTATGGCCGAGGGTCCGGTCTGGTTCCATCTCCTTCTCTTGGTACATCCATCTATGGTATGAGTGGAGGTAGATGCTCAGCTGGTGTCAGTCCGCCTTTGTTTGTCCACAGAGACCTACATATTGGGATGGCCTCGGGGACTTTGGAGGGTTCTCCTAATTTGTACAATTTTGGACAATGGAATGGGCAGAATTCCCATGCATGGGGTAGGCACAGTCCTAATGTGTAGTTCCAGGGGCCCCAGCATGGAGGGTGTGTGGCCCAGGACTTTGAGGACAGAAGTCTGAAAACACAAACTCAGCTTAGGTTTGGGGACGTAGGTATGGCAGGCCCAATCTACAAACCATGAGCAGAACTCTTCAGGATGTGAAGAAAGAACGAGTCTGAGGCGCTTGCTCAGGCTTTGGTCTCTGGATTTTGTGTCAACGATGGCCGTGGAATGTGGGGAGGCCTCATGGGACATAGACGAATATTCCTCTCTGTGGATTTGGCCCGGTCTCAATTGTTTTTCGTCAATCTGTTGAATGGGAGGTCTCCTTTCAGTTTTGTTACCTCAGGTGTCCCAACCAAAGAGGAATTCCAAAGCAGAGCCCTGGGGAAGAGTGAAGGGACAACCCAAACTATGGTTAAAATTTGGGGCCTAGGGGCATGGCAAGCCCCATATGCTGTCTCTTCATCCAACCACTGAGAGGCCTTACTTGAAAACTGGGCTCAGGCTGAGGTTCACAATGTGTGTTTGTGACCAATGTGCCTTGCGAGCATGGGCGGGGACTCATGGGCCACACTGGTTTCAACTAAACTGAACTTTGGAGAAGATGCCAATCACAACGTCTCTTGCCATGGTGAAGGAGTTCTGATTTCTGCATCATTTTCAACCCTGGGCAGTGTTTGGAGATAAGGTCTAGGTTCGGAAGCCTGAAAACCGCAGTTTGGAAGAGATGATGACCTAAGGCCATGGTGGGTCTGATGTGCTCAGTGTGCGGTCAGCTGCCTGGTTGTTGGTCAGGAGGTTCGAGCTCAGGTTGTGTCAAACAGTGCATTGGTGCCCAGGTTAGACTATATAATTTGGGTACAGTCGAGTGCCGTGTAGGTTGATCCTCATTTAAGGTGACTGGGCAGCTCATTAGGCAAGATATTTTTTCTAGAGGGCAGGCACAGTGCTGCATTGTGGGTCCGGAATTGCCAAACATGAGGGCTTCTGGGCCAGTAGTGTGAGGACAGAAGTCTGAGAACACAAGCTAGACTTGGGCTTCAGGCCGAGGGCAAGGCAAGTACCCCCTGCACATCTGATCCAATATCTCATGCATCTGAAGTCACGACGAGGATCAGACGTTGGCTCAGGTTGTAGTTTCTGTGCATGACTGCCTCTTCATGAACGGAGAGGAATCTCAAGGCCATGGAGGTTTTCCCACGTTGGGAGTTGTGGGATGCCCCCTTCAAGGATTCCTTCTGCGGGACAATTGAGACCTGTTGGGCAGCTCCAAAACATCCCATATGGAATGACTCCAGAGCACCGTTCGAGGATGGATGCCAGGAAAGATCGCCTCGCATTCCAATAGTCTCCTAGCTACAAGACAGTTGAGATCGGATGGCTCTGCGGGAGCAACCGGGGTGGCTGAGTTGAAATGGACTTTCCTGAGTATGGGGCCTAATATGTGTGTGTCCATGAGGACCTTGAAATGGGGCGGAGGCACCGGGACTCTCAAGTATTCTCATAATATTTTGACATAGTTCCCATGCATAAGTTTCCTAGTGGAGACGAGATTTTTTCTGATGGGTGCCTCAGGAAACCCCCTATGCTGGTATTGGAATCCAGGATTTTGAGGAGACATGCCTGTAAACCAAAGCAATGGATCCGATTACGGCCTAGGGTCCTGTCTGGTTCCATCTCCTTCTCTGAGGACATCCATCTATGGTATGAGTGGAGGTAGATGCTCAGCTGGTGTCAGACCGCCCTAGTTTGTCCACTGAGAACTACATATTGGGATGGCCTCGGGGACGTTGGAGGTTTCACCTAATTTGTACAATTTTGGACAATGGAATGGGCAGAATTCCCATGCATTGGGGAGGCATTGTCCTAATGTGTGGCTCCAGGGACCCCAGCCTAGAGGGTGTGTGGCCCAGGACTTTGAGGACAGAAGTCTGAAAACACAAACTCAGCTTAGGTTTGGGGACGCAGGTATGGCAGGCACATTCTACAAACCATGAGAAGAACTCTTCAGGACATGAAGAAAGAGCGAGTCTGAGGCACTTGCTCAGACTTTGGTCTCTGGATTTTGTGTCAACGATGGCCGTGGAATGTGGGGAGGCCTCATGGGCCATGGACGAATCTTCCTTCTGTGGATTTGGCCCAGTCCCCATTGTTTTTCGTCAATCTGTGGGATGGGAGGTCTCCTTTCAGGTTTGTTACCTCAGGTGTCCCAACCAAAGAGGAATTCCAAAGCAGAGCCTTGGGGAATAGTGAAGTGACAACCCAAACTATGGTTAAAATTTGGGGCCTAGAAGCATGGCAGGCCCCATATGCTGTCTCTTCATCCAACCACTGAGAGGCCTTACTTGAGGACTGGGCTCAGGCTGAGTGTCACAATGTGTGTTTGTGACCAATGTGGCTCGCGAGCATGGGCGGGGCCTCATGGGCCTCATTGGTTTCAACTACACTGAACTTTGGACAACATGCCAACCACAAGGTTTCTTGCATTGGAGAAGGAGTTATGATTTCTGCATCACCTTCAACCCTGGGCAGTGGTAGGAGATAAGGTCTAGGTTCGGAAGCCTGAAAACCGCAGTTTGGAAGAGATGATGACCTAAGGCCATGGTGGGTCTGATGTGCTCATTGTGCGGTCAGCTGCCTGGTTGTTGGTCAGGAGGTTCGGGCTCAGGTTTTGTTAGACAGTGCTAGTGCCCAGGTTAGACTCTATAATTTGGGTACAGTCGAGTGCCGTGTAGGTTGATCCTCATTTGAGGTGCCTGCGCAGCTCATTAGGCATGATATTTTTTCTAGAGGGCAGGCACAGTGCTGCATTGTGGGTCCGGAATTGCCAAACTTGAGGGCTTCTGGGCCAGTAGTGTGAGGACAGAAGTCTGAGAACACAAGCTAGACTTGGGCTTCAGGCCGAGGGCAAGGCAGGTACCCCCTGCACATCTGAACCAATATCTCATGCATCTGAAGTCACGGCGAGGATCAGGCGTTGGCTCAGGTTGTAGTTTCTGTGCATGACTGCCCCTTCATGAACGGAGAGGAATCTCAAGGCCATGGAGGTTTTCCCACGTTGGGAGTTGTGGGATGCCCCCTTCAAGGATACCTTCTGCGGGACAATTGAGACCTGTTGGGCAGCTCCAACACATCCCATATGGAATTACTCCAGAGCACAGATCGAGGATGGATGCCAAGGAAGCCCGCCTCGCATGCCAATTGTCTCCTAGCAACAAGACAGTTGAGATCGGATGGCTATTGGGAGCAACCGGGGTGGCTGAGTTGAAATGGACTTTCCTGAGCATGGGGCCTAATGTGTGTTTGTGTCCATGAGGACCTTGGAATGGGGCGGTGGCACCGGGACTCTGAAGTATTCTCCTAAGATTTTGACATAGGTCCCATGCACAAGTTTCCTCGTGGAGACGAGACTTTTTCTGATGGGTGCCTCAGGAAACCCCCTATGCTGGTATTGGAATCCAGGATTTTGAGGAGACATGCCTGTAAACCAAAGCAATGGATCCGATTATGGCATACGGTCCTGTCTGGTTCCATCTCATTCTCTGGGGACATCCATCTATGGTATGAGTGGAGGTAGATGCTCAGCTGGTGTCAGACCGCCCTTGTTTGTCCACAGAGACCTACATATTGGGATGGCCTCGGGGAATTTGGAGGGTTATCCTAATTTGTAGAATTTTGGACAATGGAATGGGCAGAATTCCCATGCATGGGGTAGGCACAGTCCTAATGTGTAGCTCCAGGGGCCCCAGCATGGAGGGTGTGTGGCCCAGGACTTTGAGGACAGAAGTCTGAAAACACAAACTCAGCTTAGGTTTGGGGACGTAGGTATGGCAGGCCCAATCTACAAACCATGAGCAGAACTCTTCAGGATGTGAAGAAAGAGCGAGTCTGAGGCGTTTGCTCAGGCTTTGGTCTCTGGATTTTGTGTCAACGATGGCCATGGAATGTGGGGAGGCCTCATGGGCCATGGACGAATCTTCCTCTCTGTGGATTTGGCCCGGTCTCAATTGTTTTTCGTCAATCTGTTGAATGGGAGGTCTCCTTTCAGTTTTGTTACCTCAGGTGTCCCAACCAAAGAGGAATTCCAAAGCAGAGCCCTGGGGAAGAGTGAAGGGACAACCCAAACTATGGTTAAAATTTGGAGCCTAGGGGCATGGCAGGCCCCATATGCTGTCTCTTCATCCAGCCACTGAGAGGCCTTACTTGAAGACTGGGCTCAGGCTGAGGTTCACAATGTGTGTTTGTGACCAATGTGGCTGGCGGGCATGGGCGGGGACTCATGGGCCACACTGGTTTCAACTAAACTGAACTTTGGAGAAGATGCCAATCACAAGGTCTCTTGCCATGGTGAAGGAGTTCTGATTTCTGCATCATTTTCAACCCTGGGCAGTGTTTGGAGATAAGGTCTAGGTTCGGAAGCCTGAAACCCGCAGTTGGGAAGAGATGATGACCTAAGGCCATGGTGGGTCTGATGTGCTCAGTGTGCGGTCAGCTGCCTGGTTGTTGTTCAGGAAGTTCGGGCTCAGGTTGTGTCAAACAGTGCATTGCTGCCCAGGTTAGACTCTATAATTTGGGTACAGTCGAGTGCCGTGTAGGTTGATCCTCATTTAAGGTGACTGGGCAGCTCATTAGGCAAGATATTTTTTCTAGAGGGCAGGCACAGTGCTGCATTGTGGGTCTGGGATTGCCAAACTTGAGGGCTTCTGGGCCAGTAGTGTGAGGACAGAAGTCTGAGAACACAAGCTAGACTTGGGCTTCAGGCCGAGGGCAAGGCAGGTACCCCCTGCACATCTGAACCAATATCTCATGCATTGAAGTCACGGCGAGGATCAGACGTTGGCTCAGGTTGTAGTTTCTGTGCATGACTGCCCCTTCATGAACGGAGAGGAATCTCAAGGCCATGGAGGTTTTCCCACGTTGGGAGTTGTGGGATGCCCCCTTCAAGGATTCCTTCTGCGGGACAATTGAGACCTGTTGGGCAGCTCCAAAACATCCCATATGGAATGACTCCAGAGCACCGTTCGAGGATGGATGCCAGGAAAGATCGCCTCGCATTCCAATAGTCTCCTAGCTACAAGACAGTTGAGATCGGATGGCTCTGCGGGAGCAACCGGGGTGGCTGAGTTGAAATGGACTTTCCTGAGTATGGGGCCTAATATGTGTGTGTCCATGAGGACCTTGAAATGGGGCGGTGGCACCGGGACTCTCAAGTATTCTCATAATATTTTGACATAGTTCCCATGCATAAGTTTCCTAGTGGAGACGAGATTTTTTCTGATGGGTGCCTCAGGAAACCCCCTATGCTGGTATTGGAATTCAGGATTTTGAGGAGACATGCCTGTAAACCAAAGCAATGGATCCGATTACGGCCTAGGGTCCTGTCTGGTTCCATCTCCTTCTCTGAGGACATCCATCTATGGTATGAGTGGAGGTAGATGCTCAGCTGGTGTCAGACCGCCCTTGTTTGTCCACTGAGAACTACATATTGGACGGCCTCGGGGACTTTGGACAATGGAATGGGCAGAATTCCCATGCATTGGGGAGGCATTGTCCTAATGTGTGGCTCCAGGGACCCCAGCTAGAGGGTGTGTGGCCCAGTACTTTGAGGACAGAAGTCTGAAAACACAAACTCAGCTTAGGTTTGGGGACGCAGGTATGGCAGGCCCAATCTACAAACCATGAGAAGAACTCTTCAAGCCATGAAGAAAGAGCGAGTCTGAGGCACTTGCTCAGGCTTTGGTCTCTTTATTTTGTGTCAACGATGGCCGTGGAATGTGGGGAGGCCTCATGGGCCATGGACGAATCTTCCTCTCTGTGGCTTTTGCCCGGTCCGCATTGTTTTTCGTCATTCTGTGGGATGGGAGGTCTCCTTTCAGGAATGTTGCCTCAGGTGTCCCAACCAAAGAGGAATTCCAAAGCAGAGCCTTGGGGAATAGTGAAGTGACAACCCAAACTATGGTTAAAATTTGGGGCCTAGGGGCATGGCAGGCCCCATATGCTGTCTCTTCATCCAACCACTGAGAGGCCTTACTTAAGGACTGGGTTAGGCTGAGTGTCACAATGTGTGTTTGTGACCAATGTGGCTCACGAGCATGGGCGGGGCCTCATGGGCCACATTGGTTTCAACTACACTGAACTTTGGACAACATGCCAACCACAAGGTTTCTTGCCATGGGGAAGGAGTTCTGATTTCTGCATCACCTTCAACCCTGGGCAGTGGTAGGAGATAAGGTCTAGGTTCGGAAGCCTGAAAACCGCAGTTTGGAAGAGATGATGACCTAAGGCCATGGTTGGTCTGATGTGCTCAGTGTGCGGTCAGCTGCCTGGTTGTTGGTGGGGAGGTTCGGGCTCAGGTTTTGTTAGACAGTGCTAGTGCCCAGGTTAGAATCTATAATTTGGGTACAGTCGAGTGCCGTGTAGGTTGATCCTCATTTGAGGTGCCTGCGCAGCTCATTAGTCATGATATTTTTTCTAGAGGGCAGGCACAGTGCTGCATTGTGGGTCCGGAATTGCCAAACTTGAGGGCTTCTGGGCCAGTAGTGTGAGGACAGAAGTCTGAGAACACAAGCTAGTCTTGGGCTTCAGGCCGAGGGCAAGGCAGGTACCCCCTGCACATCTGAACCAATATCTCATGCATCTGAAGTCACGGCGAGGATCAGACGTTGGCTCAGGTTGTAGTTTCTGTGCATGACTGCCCCTTCATGAACGGAGAGGAATCTCAAGGCCATGGAGGTTTTCCCACGTTGGGAGTTGTGGGATGCCCCCTTCAAGGATACCTTCTGCGGGAGAATTGAGACCTGTTGGGCAGCTCCAACACATCCCATATGGAATGACTCCAGAGCACCAATCGAGGATGGATGCCAGGGAAGCCCGCCTCGCATTCCAATTGTCTCCTAGCAACAAGACAGTTGAGATTGGATGGCTATTGGGAGCAACCAGGGTGGCTGAGTTGAAATGGACTTTCCTGAGCATGGGGCCTAATGTGTGTTTGTGTCCATGAGGACCTTGGAATGGGGCGGTGGCACCGGGACTCTGAAGTATTCTCCTAAGATTTTGACATAGGTCCCATGCACAAGTTTTTCGTGGAGACGAGATTTTTTCTGATGGATGCCTCAGGAAACCTGCTATGCTGGTATTGGAATCCAGGATTTTGAGGAGACATGCCTGTAAACCAAAGCAACGGGTCCGATTATGGCCGAGGGTCCGGTCTGGTTCCATCTCCTTCTCTTGGTACATCCATCTATGGTATGAGTGGAGGTAGATGCTCAGCTGGTGTCAGTCCGCCTTTGTTTGTCCACAGAGACCTACATATTGGGATGGCCTCGGGGACTTTGTAGGGTTCTCCTAATTTGTACAATTTTGGACAATGGAATGGGCAGAATTCCCATGCATGGGGTAGGCACAGTCCTAATGTGTAGCTCCAGGGGCCCCAGCATGGAGGGTGTGTGGCCCAGGACTTTGAGGACAGAAGTCTGAAAACACAAACTCAGCTTAGGTTTGGGGACGTAGGTATGGCAGGCCCAATCTACAAACCATGAGCAGAACTCTTCAGGATGTGAAGAAAGAGCGAGTCTGAGGCGCTTGCTCAGGCTTTGGTCTCTGGATTTTGTGTCAACGATGGCCATGGAATGTGGGGAGGCCTCATGGGCCATGGACGAATCTTCCTCTCTGTGGATTTGGCCCGGTCTCAATTGTTTTTCGTCAATCTGTTGAATGGGAGGTCTCCTTTCAGTTTTGTTACCTCAGGTGTCCCAACCAAAGAGGAATTCCAAAGCAGAGCCCTGGGGAAGAGTGAAGGGACAACCCAAACTATGGTTAAAATTTGGGGCCTAGGGGCATGGCAGGCCCCATATGCTGTCTCTTCATCCAGCCACTGAGAGGCCTTACTTGAAGACTGGGCTCAGGCTGAGGTTCACAATGTATGTTTGTGACCAATGTGGCTGGCGGGCATGGGCGGGGACTCATGGGCCACACTGGTTTCAACTAAACTGAACTTTGGAGAAGATGCCAATCACAAGGTCTCTTTCCATGGTGAAGGAGTTCTGATTTCTGCATCATTTTCAACCCTGGGCAGTGTTTGGAGATAAGGTCTAGGTTCGGAAGCCTGAAACCCGCAGTTGGGAAGAGATGATGACCTAAGGCCATGGTGGGTCTGATGTGCTCAGTGTGCGGTCAGCTGCCTGGTTGTTGTTCAGGAAGTTCGGGCTCAGGTTGTGTCAAACAGTGCATTGGTGCCCAGGTTAGACTCTATAATTTGGGTACAGTCGAGTGCCGTGTAGGTTGATCCTCATTTAAGGTGACTGGGCAGCTCATTAGGCAAGATATTTTTTCTAGAGGGCAGGCACAGTGCTGCATTGTGGGTCTGGGATTGCCAAACTTGAGGGCTTCTGGGCCAGTAGTGTGAGGACAGAAGTCTGAGAACACAAGCTAGACTTGGGCTTCAGGCCGAGGGCAAGGCAGGTACCCCCTGCACATCTGAACCAATATCTCATGCATCTGAAGTCACGGCGAGGATCAGACGTTGGCTCAGGTTGTAGTTTCTGTGCATGACTGCCCCTTCATGAACGGAGTGGAATCTCAAGGCCATGGAGGTTTTCCCACGTTGGGAGTTGTGGGATGCCCCCTTCAAGGATTCCTTCTGCGGGACAATTGAGACCTGTTGGGCAGCTCCAAAACATCCCATATGGAATGACTCCAGAGCACCGTTCGAGGATGGATGCCAGGAAAGATCGCCTCGCATTCCAATAGTCTCCTAGCTACAAGACAGTTGAGATCGGATGGCTCTGCGGGAGCAACCGGGGTGGCTGAGTTGAAATGGACTTTCCTGAGTATGGGGCCTAATATGTGTGTGTCCATGAGGACCTTGAAATGGGGCGGTGGCACCGGGACTCTCAAGTATTCTCATAATATTTTGACATAGTTCCCATGCATAAGTTTCCTAGTGGAGACGAGATTTTTTCTGATGGGTGCCTCAGGAAACCCCCTATGCTGGTATTGGAATTCAGGATTTTGAGGAGACATGCCTGTAAACCAAAGCAATGGATCCGATTACGGCCTAGGGTCCTGTCTGGTTCCATCTCCTTCTCTGAGGACATCCATCTATGGTATGAGTGGAGGTAGATGCTCAGCTGGTGTCAGACCGCCCTTGTTTGTCCACTGAGAACTACATATTGGACGGCCTCGGGGACTTTGGACAATGGAATGGGCAGAATTCCCATGCATTGGGGAGGCATTGTCCTAATGTGTGGCTCCAGGGACCCCAGCTAGAGGGTGTGTGGCCCAGTACTTTGAGGACAGAAGTCTGAAAACACAAACTCAGCTTAGGTTTGGGGACGCAGGTATGGCAGGCCCAATCTACAAACCATGAGAAGAACTCTTCAAGCCATGAAGAAAGAGCGAGTCTGAGGCACTTGCTCAGGCTTTGGTCTCTTTATTTTGTGTCAACGATGGCCGTGGAATGTGGGGAGGCCTCATGGGCCATGGACGAATCTTCCTCTCTGTGGCTTTTGCCCGGTCCGCATTGTTTTTCGTCATTCTGTGGGATGGGAGGTCTCCTTTCAGGAATGTTGCCTCAGGTGTCCCAACCAAAGAGGAATTCCAAAGCAGAGCCTTGGGGAATAGTGAAGTGACAACCCAAACTATGGTTAAAATTTGGGGCCTAGGGGCATGGCAGGCCCCATATGCTGTCTCTTCATCCAACCACTGAGAGGCCTTACTTAAGGACTGGGTTAGGCTGAGTGTCACAATGTGTGTTTGTGACCAATGTGGCTTGCGAGCATGGGCGGGGCCTCATGGGCCACATTGGTTTCAACTACACTGAACTTTGGACAACATGCCAACCACAAGGTTTCTTGCCATGGGGAAGGAGTTCTGATTTCTGCATCACCTTCAACCCTGGGCAGTGGTAGGAGATAAGGTCTAGGTTCGGAAGCCTGAAAACCGCAGTTTGGAAGAGATGATGACCTAAGGCCATGGTTGGTCTGATGTGCTCAGTGTGCGGTCAGCTGCCTGGTTGTTGGTGGGGAGGTTCGGGCTCAGGTTTTGTTAGACAGTGCTAGTGCCCAGGTTAGACTCTATAATTTGGGTACAGTCGAGTGCCGTGTAGGTTGATCCTCATTTGAGGTGCCTGCGCAGCTCATTAGTCATGATATTTTTTCTAGAGGGCAGGCACAGTGCTGCATTGTGGGTCCGGAATTGCCAAACTTGAGGGCTTCTGGGCCAGTAGTGTGAGGACAGAAGTCTGAGAACACAAGCTAGTCTTGGGCTTCAGGCCGAGGGCAAGGCAGGTACCCCCTGCACATCTGAACCAATATCTCATGCATCTGAAGTCACGGCGAGGATCAGACGTTGGCTCAGGTTGTAGTTTCTGTGCATGACTGCCCCTTCATGAACGGAGAGGAATCTCAAGGCCATGGAGGTTTTCCCACGTTGGGAGTTGTGGGATGCCCCCTTCAAGGATACCTTCTGCGGGAGAATTGAGACCTGTTGGGCAGCTCCAACACATCCCATATGGAATGACTCCAGAGCACCAATCGAGGATGGATGCCAGGGAAGCCCGCCTCGCATTCCAATTGTCTCCTAGCAACAAGACAGTTGAGATCGGATGGCTATTGGGAGCAACCAGGGTGGCTGAGTTGAAATGGACTTTCCTGAGCATGGGGCCTAATGTGTGTTTGTGTCCATGAGGACCTTGGAATGGGGCGGTGGCACCGGGACTCTGAAGTATTCTCCTAAGATTTTGACATAGGTCCCATGCACAAGTTTTTCGTGGAGACGAGATTTTTTCTGATGGATGCCTCAGGAAACCTGCTATGCTGGTATTGGAATCCAGGATTTTGAGGAGACATGCCTGTAAACCAAAGCAACGGGTCCGATTATGGCCGAGGGTCCGGTCTGGTTCCATCTCTTTCTCTTGGTACATCCATCTATGGTAAGAGTGGAGGTAGATGCTCAGCTGGTGTCAGTCCGCCTTTGTTTGTCCACAGAGACCTACATATTGGGATGGCCTCGGGGACTTTGTAGGGTTCTCCTAATTTGTACAATTTTGGACAATGGAATGGGCAGAATTCCCATGCATGGGGTAGGCACAGTCCTAATGTGTAGCTCCAGGGGCCCCAGCATGGAGGGTGTGTGGCCCAGGACTTTGAGGACAGAAGTCTGAAAACACAAACTCAGCTTAGGTTTGGGGACGTAGGTATGGCAGGCCCAATCTACAAACCATGAGCAGAACTCTTCAGGATGTGAAGAAAGAGCGAGTCTGAGGCGCTTGCTCAGGCTTTGGTCTCTGGATTTTGTGTCAACGATGGCCATGGAATGTGGGGAGGTCTCATGGGCCATGGACGAATCTTCCTCTCTGTGGATTTGGCCCGGTCTCAATTGTTTTTCGTCAATCTGTTGAATGGGAGGTCTCCTTTCAGTTTTGTTACCTCAGGTGTCCCAACCAAAGAGGAATTCCAAAGCAGAGCCCTGGGGAAGAGTGAAGGGACAACCCAAACTATGGTTAAAATTTGGGGCCTAGGGGCATGGCAGGCCCCATATGCTGTCTCTTCATCCAGCCACTGAGAGGCCTTACTTGAAGACTGGGCTCAGGCTGAGGTTCACAATGTGTGTTTGTGACCAATGTGGCTGGCGGGCATGGGCGGGGACTCATGGGCCACACTGGTTTCAACTAAACTGAACTTTGGAGAAGATGCCAATCACAAGGTCTCTTGCCATGGTGAAGGAGTTCTGATTTCTGCATCATTTTCAACCCTGGGCAGTGTTTGGAGATAAGGTCTAGGTTCGGAAGCCTGAAACCCGCAGTTGGGAAGAGATGATGACCTAAGGCCATGGTGGGTCTGATGTGCTCAGTGTGCGGTCAGCTGCCTGGTTGTTGTTCAGGAAGTTCGGGCTCAGGTTGTGTCAAACAGTGCATTGGTGCCCAGGTTAGACTCTATAATTTGGGTACAGTCGAGTGCCGTGTAGGTTGATCCTCATTTAAGGTGACTGGGCAGCTCATTAGGCAAGATATTTTTTCTAGAGGGCAGGCACAGTGCTGCATTGTGGGTCTGGGATTGCCAAACTTGAGGGCTTCTGGGCCAGTAGTGTGAGGACAGAAGTCTGAGAACACAAGCTAGACTTGGGCTTCAGGCCGAGGGCAAGGCAGGTACCCCCTGCACATCTGAACCAATATCTCATGCATCTGAAGTCACGGCGAGGATCAGACGTTGGCTCAGGTTGTAGTTTCTGTGCATGACTGCCCCTTCATGAACGGAGTGGAATCTCAAGGCCATGGAGGTTTTCCCACGTTGGGAGTTGTGGGATGCCCCCTTCAAGGATTCCTTCTGCGGGACAATTGAGACCTGTTGGGCAGCTCCAAAACATCCCATATGGAATGACTCCAGAGCACCGTTCGAGGATGGATGCCAGGAAAGATCGCCTCGCATTCCAATAGTCTCCTAGCTACAAGACAGTTGAGATCGGATGGCTCTGCGGGAGCAACCGGGGTGGCTGAGTTGAAATGGACTTTCCTGAGTATGGGGCCTAATATGTGTGTGTCCATGAGGACCTTGAAATGGGGCGGTGGCACCGGGACTCTCAAGTATTCTCATAATATTTTGACATAGTTCCCATGCATAAGTTTCCTAGTGGAGACGAGATTTTTTCTGATGGGTGCCTCAGGAAACCCCCTATGCTGGTATTGGAATTCAGGATTTTGAGGAGACATGCCTGTAAACCAAAGCAATGGATCCGATTACGGCCTAGGGTCCTGTCTGGTTCCATCTCCTTCTCTGAGGACATCCATCTATGGTATGAGTGGAGGTAGATGCTCAGCTGGTGTCAGACCGCCCTTGTTTGTCCACTGAGAACTACATATTGGACGGCCTCGGGGACTTTGGACAATGGAATGGGCAGAATTCCCATGCATTGGGGAGGCATTGTCCTAATGTGTGGCTCCAGGGACCCCAGCTAGAGGGTGTGTGGCCCAGTACTTTGAGGACAGAAGTCTGAAAACACAAACTCAGCTTAGGTTTGGGGACGCAGGTATGGCAGGCCCAATCTACAAACCATGAGAAGAACTCTTCAAGCCATGAAGAAAGAGCGAGTCTGAGGCACTTGCTCAGGCTTTGGTCTCTTTATTTTGTGTCAACGATGGCCGTGGAATGTGGGGAGGCCTCATGGGCCATGGACGAATCTTCCTCTCTGTGGCTTTTGCCCGGTCCCCATTGTTTTTCGTCAATCTGTGGGATGGGAGGTCTCCTTTCAGGAATGTTGCCTCAGGTGTCCCAACCAAAGAGGAATTCCAAAGCAGAGCCTTGGGGAATAGTGAAGTGACAACCCAAACTATGGTTAAAATTTGGGGCCTAGGGGCATGGCAGGCCCCATATGCTGTCTCTTCATCCAACCACTGAGAGGCCTTACTTAAGGACTGGGTTAGGCTGAGTGTCACAATGTGTGTTTGTGACCAATGTGGCTCGCGAGCATGGGCGGGGCCTCATGGGCCACATTGGTTTCAACTACACTGAACTTTGGACAACATGCCAACCACAAGGTTTCTTGCCATGGGGAAGGAGTTCTGATTTCTGCATCACCTTCAACCCTGGGCAGTGGTAGGAGATAAGGTCTAGGTTCGGAAGCCTGAAAACCGCAGTTTGGAAGAGATGATGACCTAAGGCCATGGTTGGTCTGATGTGCTCAGTGTGCGGTCAGCTGCCTGGTTGTTGGTGGGGAGGTTCGGGCTCAGGTTTTGTTAGACAGTGCTAGTGCCCAGGTTAGACTCTATAATTTGGGTACAGTCGAGTGCCGTGTAGGTTGATCCTCATTTGAGGTGCCTGCGCAGCTCATTAGTCATGATATTTTTTCTAGAGGGCAGGCACAGTGCTGCATTGTGGGTCCGGAATTGCCAAACTTGAGGGCTTCTGGGCCAGTAGTGTGAGGACAGAAGTCTGAGAACACAAGCTAGTCTTGGGCTTCAGGCCGAGGGCAAGGCAGGTACCCCCTGCACATCTGAACCAATATCTCATGCATCTGAAGTCACAGCGAGGATCAGACGTTGGCTCAGGTTGTAGTTTCTGTGCATGACTGCCCCTTCATGAACGGAGAGGAATCTCAAGGCCATGGAGGTTTTCCCACGTTGGGAGTTGTGGGATGCCCCCTTCAAGGATACCTTCTGCGGGAGAATTGAGACCTGTTGGGCAGCTCCAACACATCCCATATGGAATGACTCCAGAGCACCAATCGAGGATGGATGCCAGGGAAGCCCGCCTCGCATTCCAATTGTCTCCTAGCAACAAGACAGTTGAGATCGGATGGCTATTGGGAGCAACCAGGGTGGCTGAGTTGAAATGGACTTTCCTGAGCATGGGGCCTAATGTGTGTTTGTGTCCATGAGGACCTTGGAATGGGGCGGTGGCACCGGGACTCTGAAGTATTCTCCTAAGATTTTGACATAGGTCCCATGCACAAGTTTTTCGTGGAGACGAGATTTTTTCTGATGGATGCCTCAGGAAACCTGCTATGCTGGTATTGGAATCCAGGATTTTGAGGAGACATGCCTGTAAACCAAAGCAACGGGTCCGATTATGGCCGAGGGTCCGGTCTGGTTCCATCTCTTTCTCTTGGTACATCCATCTATGGTAAGAGTGGAGGTAGATGCTCAGCTGGTGTCAGTCCGCCTTTGTTTGTCCACAGAGACCTACATATTGGGATGGCCTCGGGGACTTTGTAGGGTTCTCCTAATTTGTACAATTTTGGACAATGGAATGGGCAGAATTCCCATGCATGGGGTAGGCACAGTCCTAATGTGTAGCTCCAGGGGCCCCAGCATGGAGGGTGTGTGGCCCAGGACTTTGAGGACAGAAGTCTGAAAACACAAACTCAGCTTAGGTTTGGGGACGTAGGTATGGCAGGCCCAATCTACAAACCATGAGCAGAACTCTTCAGGATGTGAAGAAAGAGCGAGTCTGAGGCGCTTGCTCAGGCTTTGGTCTCTGGATTTTGTGTCAACGATGGCCATGGAATGTGGGGAGGTCTCATGGGCCATGGACGAATCTTCCTCTCTGTGGATTTGGCCCGGTCTCAATTGTTTTTCGTCAATCTGTTGAATGGGAGGTCTCCTTTCAGTTTTGTTACCTCAGGTGTCCCAACCAAAGAGGAATTCCAAAGCAGAGCCCTGGGGAAGAGTGAAGGGACAACCCAAACTATGGTTAAAATTTGGGGCCTAGGGGCATGGCAGGCCCCATATGCTGTCTCTTCATCCAGCCACTGAGAGGCCTTACTTGAAGACTGGGCTCAGGCTGAGGTTCACAATGTGTGTTTGTGACCAATGTGGCTGGCGGGCATGGGCGGGGACTCATGGGCCACACTGGTTTCAACTAAACTGAACTTTGGAGAAGATGCCAATCACAAGGTCTCTTGCCATGGTGAAGGAGTTCTGATTTCTGCATCATTTTCAACCCTGGGCAGTGTTTGGAGATAAGGTCTAGGTTCGGAAGCCTGAAACCCGCAGTTGGGAAGAGATGATGACCTAAGGCCATGGTGGGTCTGATGTGCTCAGTGTGCGGTCAGCTGCCTGGTTGTTGTTCAGGAAGTTCGGGCTCAGGTTGTGTCAAACAGTGCATTGGTGCCCAGGTTAGACTCTATAATTTGGGTACAGTCGAGTGCCGTGTAGGTTGATCCTCATTTAAGGTGACTGGGCAGCTCATTAGGCAAGATATTTTTTCTAGAGGGCAGGCACAGTGCTGCATTGTGGGTCTGGGATTGCCAAACTTGAGGGCTTCTGGGCCAGTAGTGTGAGGACAGAAGTCTGAGAACACAAGCTAGACTTGGGCTTCAGGCCGAGGGCAAGGCAGGTACCCCCTGCACATCTGAACCAATATCTCATGCATCTGAAGTCATGGCGAGGATCAGACGTTGGCTCAGGTTGTAGTTTCTGTGCATGACTGCCCCTTCATGAACGGAGTGGAATCTCAAGGCCATGGAGGTTTTCCCACGTTGGGAGTTGTGGGATGCCCCCTTCAAGGATTCCTTCTGCGGGACAATTGAGACCTGTTGGGCAGCTCCAAAACATCCCATATGGAATGACTCCAGAGCACCGTTCGAGGATGGATGCCAGGAAAGATCGCCTCGCATTCCAATAGTCTCCTAGCTACAAGACAGTTGAGATCGGATGGCTCTGCGGGAGCAACCGGGGTGGCTGAGTTGAAATGGACTTTCCTGAGTATGGGGCCTAATATGTGTGTGTCCATGAGGACCTTGAAATGGGGCGGTGGCACCGGGACTCTCAAGTATTCTCATAATATTTTGACATAGTTCCCATGCATAAGTTTCCTAGTGGAGACGAGATTTTTTCTGATGGGTGCCTCAGGAAACCCCCTATGCTGGTATTGGAATTCAGGATTTTGAGGAGACATGCCTGTAAACCAAAGCAATGGATCCGATTACGGCCTAGGGTCCTGTCTGGTTCCATCTCCTTCTCTGAGGACATCCATCTATGGTATGAGTGGAGGTAGATGCTCAGCTGGTGTCAGACCGCCCTTGTTTGTCCACTGAGAACTACATATTGGACGGCCTCGGGGACTTTGGACAATGGAATGGGCAGAATTCCCATGCATTGGGGAGGCATTGTCCTAATGTGTGGCTCCAGGGACCCCAGCTAGAGGGTGTGTGGCCCAGTACTTTGAGGACAGAAGTCTGAAAACACAAACTCAGCTTAGGTTTGGGGACGCAGGTATGGCAGGCCCAATCTACAAACCATGAGAAGAACTCTTCAAGCCATGAAGAAAGAGCGAGTCTGAGGCACTTGCTCAGGCTTTGGTCTCTTTATTTTGTGTCAACGATGGCCGTGGAATGTGGGGAGGCCTCATGGGCCATGGACGAATCTTCCTCTCTGTGGCTTTTGCCCGGTCCGCATTGTTTTTCGTCATTCTGTGGGATGGGAGGTCTCCTTTCAGGAATGTTGCCTCAGGTGTCCCAACCAAAGAGGAATTCCAAAGCAGAGCCTTGGGGAATAGTGAAGTGACAACCCAAACTATGGTTAAAATTTGGGGCCTAGGGGCATGGCAGGCCCCATATGCTGTCTCTTCATCCAACCACTGAGAGGCCTTACTTAAGGACTGGGTTAGGCTGAGTGTCACAATGTGTGTTTGTGACCAATGTGGCTTGCGAGCATGGGCGGGGCCTCATGGGCCACATTGGTTTCAACTACACTGAACTTTGGACAACATGCCAACCACAATGTTTCTTGCCATGGGGAAGGAGTTCTGATTTCTGCATCACCTTCAACCCTGGGCAGTGGTAGGAGATAAGGTCTAGGTTCGGAAGCCTGAAAACCGCAGTTTGGAAGAGATGATGACCTAAGGCCATGGTTGGTCTGATGTGCTCAGTGTGCGGTCAGCTGCCTGGTTGTTGGTGGGGAGGTTCGGGCTCAGGTTTTGTTAGACAGTGCTAGTGCCCAGGTTAGACTCTATAATTTGGGTACAGTCGAGTGCCGTGTAGGTTGATCCTCATTTGAGGTGCCTGCGCAGCTCATTAGTCATGATATTTTTTCTAGAGGGCAGGCACAGTGCTGCATTGTGGGTCCGGAATTGCCAAACTTGAGGGCTTCTGGGCCAGTAGTGTGAGGACAGAAGTCTGAGAACACAAGCTAGTCTTGGGCTTCAGGCCGAGGGCAAGGCAGGTACCCCCTGCACATCTGAACCAATATCTCATGCATCTGAAGTCACAGCGAGGATCAGACGTTGGCTCAGGTTGTAGTTTCTGTGCATGACTGCCCCTTCATGAACGGAGAGGAATCTCAAGGCCATGGAGGTTTTCCCACGTTGGGAGTTGTGGGATGCCCCCTTCAAGGATACCTTCTGCGGGAGAATTGAGACCTGTTGGGCAGCTCCAACACATCCCATATGGAATGACTCCAGAGCACCAATCGAGGATGGATGCCAGGGAAGCCCGCCTCGCATTCCAATTGTCTCCTAGCAACAAGACAGTTGAGATCGGATGGCTATTGGGAGCAACCAGGGTGGCTGAGTTGAAATGGACTTTCCTGAGCATGGGGCCTAATGTGTGTTTGTGTCCATGAGGACCTTGGAATGGGGCGGTGGCACCGGGACTCTGAAGTATTCTCCTAAGATTTTGACATAGGTCCCATGCACAAGTTTTTCGTGGAGACGAGATTTTTTCTGATGGATGCCTCAGGAAACCTGCTATGCTGGTATTGGAATCCAGGATTTTGAGGAGACATGCCTGTAAACCAAAGCAACGGGTCCGATTATGGCCGAGGGTCCGGTCTGGTTCCATCTCTTTCTCTTGGTACATCCATCTATGGTAAGAGTGGAGGTAGATGCTCAGCTGGTGTCAGTCCGCCTTTGTTTGTCCACAGAGACCTACATATTGGGATGGCCTCGGGGACTTTGTAGGGTTCTCCTAATTTGTACAATTTTGGACAATGGAATGGGCAGAATTCCCATGCATGGGGTAGGCACAGTCCTAATGTGTAGCTCCAGGGGCCCCAGCATGGAGGGTGTGTGGCCCAGGACTTTGAGGACAGAAGTCTGAAAACACAAACTCAGCTTAGGTTTGGGGACGTAGGTATGGCAGGCCCAATCTACAAACCATGAGCAGAACTCTTCAGGATGTGAAGAAAGAGCGAGTCTGAGGCGCTTGCTCAGGCTTTGGTCTCTGGATTTTGTGTCAACGATGGCCATGGAATGTGGGGAGGTCTCATGGGCCATGGACGAATCTTCCTCTCTGTGGATTTGGCCCGGTCTCAATTGTTTTTCGTCAATCTGTTGAATGGGAGGTCTCCTTTCAGTTTTGTTACCTCAGGTGTCCCAACCAAAGAGGAATTCCAAAGCAGAGCCCTGGGGAAGAGTGAAGGGACAACCCAAACTATGGTTAAAATTTGGGGCCTAGGGGCATGGCAGGCCCCATATGCTGTCTCTTCATCCAGCCACTGAGAGGCCTTACTTGAAGACTGGGCTCAGGCTGAGGTTCACAATGTGTGTTTGTGACCAATGTGGCTGGCGGGCATGGGCGGGGACTCATGGGCCACACTGGTTTCAACTAAACTGAACTTTGGAGAAGATGCCAATCACAAGGTCTCTTGCCATGGTGAAGGAGTTCTGATTTCTGCATCATTTTCAACCCTGGGCAGTGTTTGGAGATAAGGTCTAGGTTCGGAAGCCTGAAACCCGCAGTTGGGAAGAGATGATGACCTAAGGCCATGGTGGGTCTGATGTGCTCAGTGTGCGGTCAGCTGCCTGGTTGTTGTTCAGGAAGTTCGGGCTCAGGTTGTGTCAAACAGTGCATTGGTGCCCAGGTTAGACTCTATAATTTGGGTACAGTCGAGTGCCGTGTAGGTTGATCCTCATTTAAGGTGACTGGGCAGCTCATTAGGCAAGATATTTTTTCTAGAGGGCAGGCACAGTGCTGCATTGTGGGTCTGGGATTGCCAAACTTGAGGGCTTCTGGGCCAGTAGTGTGAGGACAGAAGTCTGAGAACACAAGCTAGACTTGGGCTTCAGGCCGAGGGCAAGGCAGGTACCCCCTGCACATCTGAACCAATATCTCATGCATCTGAAGTCACGGCGAGGATCAGACGTTGGCTCAGGTTGTAGTTTCTGTGCATGACTGCCCCTTCATGAACGGAGTGGAATCTCAAGGCCATGGAGGTT
The DNA here is from genome assembly GCF_964662115.1 of Mustela nivalis. Taxonomy (NCBI): domain Eukaryota; kingdom Metazoa; phylum Chordata; class Mammalia; order Carnivora; family Mustelidae; genus Mustela; species Mustela nivalis. Next base: position 387,334 of record NW_028136011.1, on the reverse strand, counting down.
TTCCCACGTTGGGAGTTGTGGGATGCCCCCTTCAAGGATTCCTTCTGCGGGACAATTGAGACCTGTTGGGCAGCTCCAAAACATCCCATATGGAATGACTCCAGAGCACCGTTCGAGGATGGATGCCAGGAAAGATCGCCTCGCATTCCAATAGTCTCCTAGCTACAAGACAGTTGAGATCGGATGGCTCTGCGGGAGCAACCGGGGTGGCTGAGTTGAAATGGACTTTCCTGAGTATGGGGCCTAATATGTGTGTGTCCATGAGGACCTTGAAATGGGGCGGTGGCACCGGGACTCTCAAGTATTCTCATAATATTTTGACATAGTTCCCATGCATAAGTTTCCTAGTGGAGACGAGATTTTTTCTGATGGGTGCCTCAGGAAACCCCCTATGCTGGTATTGGAATTCAGGATTTTGAGGAGACATGCCTGTAAACCAAAGCAATGGATCCGATTACGGCCTAGGGTCCTGTCTGGTTCCATCTCCTTCTCTGAGGACATCCATCTATGGTATGAGTGGAGGTAGATGCTCAGCTGGTGTCAGACCGCCCTTGTTTGTCCACTGAGAACTACATATTGGACGGCCTCGGGGACTTTGGACAATGGAATGGGCAGAATTCCCATGCATTGGGGAGGCATTGTCCTAATGTGTGGCTCCAGGGACCCCAGCTAGAGGGTGTGTGGCCCAGTACTTTGAGGACAGAAGTCTGAAAACACAAACTCAGCTTAGGTTTGGGGACGCAGGTATGGCAGGCCCAATCTACAAACCATGAGAAGAACTCTTCAAGCCATGAAGAAAGAGCGAGTCTGAGGCACTTGCTCAGGCTTTGGTCTCTTTATTTTGTGTCAACGATGGCCGTGGAATGTGGGGAGGCCTCATGGGCCATGGACGAATCTTCCTCTCTGTGGCTTTTGCCCGGTCCGCATTGTTTTTCGTCATTCTGTGGGATGGGAGGTCTCCTTTCAGGAATGTTGCCTCAGGTGTCCCAACCAAAGAGGAATTCCAAAGCAGAGCCTTGGGGAATAGTGAAGTGACAACCCAAACTATGGTTAAAATTTGGGGCCTAGGGGCATGGCAGGCCCCATATGCTGTCTCTTCATCCAACCACTGAGAGGCCTTACTTAAGGACTGGGTTAGGCTGAGTGTCACAATGTGTGTTTGTGACCAATGTGGCTTGCGAGCATGGGCGGGGCCTCATGGGCCACATTGGTTTCAACTACACTGAACTTTGGACAACATGCCAACCACAATGTTTCTTGCCATGGGGAAGGAGTTCTGATTTCTGCATCACCTTCAACCCTGGGCAGTGGTAGGAGATAAGGTCTAGGTTCGGAAGCCTGAAAACCGCAGTTTGGAAGAGATGATGACCTAAGGCCATGGTTGGTCTGATGTGCTCAGTGTGCGGTCAGCTGCCTGGTTGTTGGTGGGGAGGTTCGGGCTCAGGTTTTGTTAGACAGTGCTAGTGCCCAGGTTAGACTCTATAATTTGGGTACAGTCGAGTGCCGTGTAGGTTGATCCTCATTTGAGGTGCCTGCGCAGCTCATTAGTCATGATATTTTTTCTAGAGGGCAGGCACAGTGCTGCATTGTGGGTCCGGAATTGCCAAACTTGAGGGCTTCTGGGCCAGTAGTGTGAGGACAGAAGTCTGAGAACACAAGCTAGTCTTGGGCTTCAGGCCGAGGGCAAGGCAGGTACCCCCTGCACATCTGAACCAATATCTCATGCATCTGAAGTCACGGCGAGGATCAGACGTTGGCTCAGGTTGTAGTTTCTGTGCATGACTGCCCCTTCATGAACGGAGAGGAATCTCAAGGCCATGGAGGTTTTCCCACGTTGGGAGTTGTGGGATGCCCCCTTCAAGGATACCTTCTGCGGGAGAATTGAGACCTGTTGGGCAGCTCCAACACATCCCATATGGAATGACTCCAGAGCACCAATCGAGGATGGATGCCAGGGAAGCCCGCCTCGCATTCCAATTGTCTCCTAGCAACAAGACAGTTGAGATCGGATGGCTATTGGGAGCAACCAGGGTGGCTGAGTTGAAATGGACTTTCCTGAGCATGGGGCCTAATGTGTGTTTGTGTCCATGAGGACCTTGGAATGGGGCGGTGGCACCGGGACTCTGAAGTATTCTCCTAAGATTTTGACATAGGTCCCATGCACAAGTTTTTCGTGGAGACGAGATTTTTTCTGATGGATGCCTCAGGAAACCTGCTATGCTGGTATTGGAATCCAGGATTTTGAGGAGACATGCCTGTAAACCAAAGCAACGGGTCCGATTATGGCCGAGGGTCCGGTCTGGTTCCATCTCTTTCTCTTGGTACATCCATCTATGGTAAGAGTGGAGGTAGATGCTCAGCTGGTGTCAGTCCGCCTTTGTTTGTCCACAGAGACCTACATATTGGGATGGCCTCGGGGACTTTGTAGGGTTCTCCTAATTTGTACAATTTTGGACAATGGAATGGGCAGAATTCCCATGCATGGGGTAGGCACAGTCCTAATGTGTAGCTCCAGGGGCCCCAGCATGGAGGGTGTGTGGCCCAGGACTTTGAGGACAGAAGTCTGAAAACACAAACTCAGCTTAGGTTTGGGGACGTAGGTATGGCAGGCCCAATCTACAAACCATGAGCAGAACTCTTCAGGATGTGAAGAAAGAGCGAGTCTGAGGCGCTTGCTCAGGCTTTGGTCTCTGGATTTTGTGTCAACGATGGCCATGGAATGTGGGGAGGTCTCATGGGCCATGGACGAATCTTCCTCTCTGTGGATTTGGCCCGGTCTCAATTGTTTTTCGTCAATCTGTTGAATGGGAGGTCTCCTTTCAGTTTTGTTACCTCAGGTGTCCCAACCAAAGAGGAATTCCAAAGCAGAGCCCTGGGGAAGAGTGAAGGGACAACCCAAACTATGGTTAAAATTTGGGGCCTAGGGGCATGGCAGGCCCCATATGCTGTCTCTTCATCCAGCCACTGAGAGGCCTTACTTGAAGACTGGGCTCAGGCTGAGGTTCACAATGTGTGTTTGTGACCAATGTGGCTGGCGGGCATGGGCGGGGACTCATGGGCCACACTGGTTTCAACTAAACTGAACTTTGGAGAAGATGCCAATCACAAGGTCTCTTGCCATGGTGAAGGAGTTCTGATTTCTGCATCATTTTCAACCCTGGGCAGTGTTTGGAGATAAGGTCTAGGTTCGGAAGCCTGAAACCCGCAGTTGGGAAGAGATGATGACCTAAGGCCATGGTGGGTCTGATGTGCTCAGTGTGCGGTCAGCTGCCTGGTTGTTGTTCAGGAAGTTCGGGCTCAGGTTGTGTCAAACAGTGCATTGGTGCCCAGGTTAGACTCTATAATTTGGGTACAGTCGAGTGCCGTGTAGGTTGATCCTCATTTAAGGTGACTGGGCAGCTCATTAGGCAAGATATTTTTTCTAGAGGGCAGGCACAGTGCTGCATTGTGGGTCTGGGATTGCCAAACTTGAGGGCTTCTGGGCCAGTAGTGTGAGGACAGAAGTCTGAGAACACAAGCTAGACTTGGGCTTCAGGCCGAGGGCAAGGCAGGTACCCCCTGCACATCTGAACCAATATCTCATGCATCTGAAGTCACGGCGAGGATCAGACGTTGGCTCAGGTTGTAGTTTCTGTGCATGACTGCCCCTTCATGAACGGAGAGGAATCTCAAGGCCATGGAGGTTTTCCCACGTTGGGAGTTGTGGGATGCCCCCTTCAAGGATTCCTTCTGCGGGACAATTGAGACCTGTTGGGCAGCTCCAAAACATCCCATATGGAATGACTCCAGAGCACCGTTCGAGGATGGATGCCAGGAAAGATCGCCTCGCATTCCAATAGTCTCCTAGCTACAAGACAGTTGAGATCGGATGGCTCTGCGGGAGCAACCGGGGTGGCTGAGTTGAAATGGACTTTCCTGAGTATGGGGCCTAATATGTGTGTGTCCATGAGGACCTTGAAATGGGGCGGTGGCACCGGGACTCTCAAGTATTCTCATAATATTTTGACATAGTTCCCATGCATAAGTTTCCTAGTGGAGACGAGATTTTTTCTGATGGGTGCCTCAGGAAACCCCCTATGCTGGTATTGGAATTCAGGATTTTGAGGAGACATGCCTGTAAACCAAAGCAATGGATCCGATTACGGCCTAGGGTCCTGTCTGGTTCCATCTCCTTCTCTGAGGACATCCATCTATGGTATGAGTGGAGGTAGATGCTCAGCTGGTGTCAGACCGCCCTTGTTTGTCCACTGAGAACTACATATTGGACGGCCTCGGGGACTTTGGACAATGGAATGGGCAGAATTCCCATGCATTGGGGAGGCATTGTCCTAATGTGTGGCTCCAGGGACCCCAGCTAGAGGGTGTGTGGCCCAGTACTTTGAGGACAGAAGTCTGAAAACACAAACTCAGCTTAGGTTTGGGGACGCAGGTATGGCAGGCCCAATCTACAAACCATGAGAAGAACTCTTCAAGCCATGAAGAAAGAGCGAGTCTGAGGCACTTGCTCAGGCTTTGGTCTCTTTATTTTGTGTCAACGATGGCCGTGGAATGTGGGGAGGCCTCATGGGCCATGGACGAATCTTCCTCTCTGTGGCTTTTGCCCGGTCCCCATTGTTTTTCGTCAATCTGTGGGATGGGAGGTCTCCTTTCAGGAATGTTGCCTCAGGTGTCCCAACCAAAGAGGAATTCCAAAGCAGAGCCTTGGGGAATAGTGAAGTGACAACCCAAACTATGGTTAAAATTTGGGGCCTAGGGGCATGGCAGGCCCCATATGCTGTCTCTTCATCCAACCACTGAGAGGCCTTACTTAAGGACTGGGTTAGGCTGAGTGTCACAATGTGTGTTTGTGACCAATGTGGCTCGCGAGCATGGGCGGGGCCTCATGGGCCACATTGGTTTCAACTACACTGAACTTTGGACAACATGCCAACCACAAGGTTTCTTGCCATGGGGAAGGAGTTCTGATTTCTGCATCACCTTCAACCCTGGGCAGTGGTAGGAGATAAGGTCTAGGTTCGGAAGCCTGAAAACCGCAGTTTGGAAGAGATGATGACCTAAGGCCATGGTTGGTCTGATGTGCTCAGTGTGCGGTCAGCTGCCTGGTTGTTGGTGGGGAGGTTCGGGCTCAGGTTTTGTTAGACAGTGCTAGTGCCCAGGTTAGACTCTATAATTTGGGTACAGTCGAGTGCCGTGTAGGTTGATCCTCATTTGAGGTGCCTGCGCAGCTCATTAGTCATGATATTTTTTCTAGAGGGCAGGCACAGTGCTGCATTGTGGGTCCGGAATTGCCAAACTTGAGGGCTTCTGGGCCAGTAGTGTGAGGACAGAAGTCTGAGAACACAAGCTAGTCTTGGGCTTCAGGCCGAGGGCAAGGCAGGTACCCCCTGCACATCTGAACCAATATCTCATGCATCTGAAGTCACAGCGAGGATCAGACGTTGGCTCAGGTTGTAGTTTCTGTGCATGACTGCCCCTTCATGAACGGAGAGGAATCTCAAGGCCATGGAGGTTTTCCCACGTTGGGAGTTGTGGGATGCCCCCTTCAAGGATACCTTCTGCGGGAGAATTGAGACCTGTTGGGCAGCTCCAACACATCCCATATGGAATGACTCCAGAGCACCAATCGAGGATGGATGCCAGGGAAGCCCGCCTCGCATTCCAATTGTCTCCTAGCAACAAGACAGTTGAGATCGGATGGCTATTGGGAGCAACCAGGGTGGCTGAGTTGAAATGGACTTTCCTGAGCATGGGGCCTAATGTGTGTTTGTGTCCATGAGGACCTTGGAATGGGGCGGTGGCACCGGGACTCTGAAGTATTCTCCTAAGATTTTGACATAGGTCCCATGCACAAGTTTTTCGTGGAGACGAGATTTTTTCTGATGGATGCCTCAGGAAACCTGCTATGCTGGTATTGGAATCCAGGATTTTGAGGAGACATGCCTGTAAACCAAAGCAACGGGTCCGATTATGGCCGAGGGTCCGGTCTGGTTCCATCTCTTTCTCTTGGTACATCCATCTATGGTAAGAGTGGAGGTAGATGCTCAGCTGGTGTCAGTCCGCCTTTGTTTGTCCACAGAGACCTACATATTGGGATGGCCTCGGGGACTTTGTAGGGTTCTCCTAATTTGTACAATTTTGGACAATGGAATGGGCAGAATTCCCATGCATGGGGTAGGCACAGTCCTAATGTGTAGCTCCAGGGGCCCCAGCATGGAGGGTGTGTGGCCCAGGACTTTGAGGACAGAAGTCTGAAAACACAAACTCAGCTTAGGTTTGGGGACGTAGGTATGGCAGGCCCAATCTACAAACCATGAGCAGAACTCTTCAGGATGTGAAGAAAGAGCGAGTCTGAGGCGCTTGCTCAGGCTTTGGTCTCTGGATTTTGTGTCAACGATGGCCATGGAATGTGGGGAGGTCTCATGGGCCATGGACGAATCTTCCTCTCTGTGGATTTGGCCCGGTCTCAATTGTTTTTCGTCAATCTGTTGAATGGGAGGTCTCCTTTCAGTTTTGTTACCTCAGGTGTCCCAACCAAAGAGGAATTCCAAAGCAGAGCCCTGGGGAAGAGTGAAGGGACAACCCAAACTATGGTTAAAATTTGGGGCCTAGGGGCATGGCAGGCCCCATATGCTGTCTCTTCATCCAGCCACTGAGAGGCCTTACTTGAAGACTGGGCTCAGGCTGAGGTTCACAATGTGTGTTTGTGACCAATGTGGCTGGCGGGCATGGGCGGGGACTCATGGGCCACACTGGTTTCAACTAAACTGAACTTTGGAGAAGATGCCAATCACAAGGTCTCTTGCCATGGTGAAGGAGTTCTGATTTCTGCATCATTTTCAACCCTGGGCAGTGTTTGGAGATAAGGTCTAGGTTCGGAAGCCTGAAACCCGCAGTTGGGAAGAGATGATGACCTAAGGCCATGGTGGGTCTGATGTGCTCAGTGTGCGGTCAGCTGCCTGGTTGTTGTTCAGGAAGTTCGGGCTCAGGTTGTGTCAAACAGTGCATTGGTGCCCAGGTTAGACTCTATAATTTGGGTACAGTCGAGTGCCGTGTAGGTTGATCCTCATTTAAGGTGACTGGGCAGCTCATTAGGCAAGATATTTTTTCTAGAGGGCAGGCACAGTGCTGCATTGTGGGTCTGGGATTGCCAAACTTGAGGGCTTCTGGGCCAGTAGTGTGAGGACAGAAGTCTGAGAACACAAGCTAGACTTGGGCTTCAGGCCGAGGGCAAGGCAGGTACCCCCTGCACATCTGAACCAATATCTCATGCATCTGAAGTCACGGCGAGGATCAGACGTTGGCTCAGGTTGTAGTTTCTGTGCATGACTGCCCCTTCATGAACGGAGAGGAATCTCAAGGCCATGGAGGTTTTCCCACGTTGGGAGTTGTGGGATGCCCCCTTCAAGGATTCCTTCTGCGGGACAATTGAGACCTGTTGGGCAGCTCCAAAACATCCCATATGGAATGACTCCAGAGCACCGTTCGAGGATGGATGCCAGGAAAGATCGCCTCGCATTCCAATAGTCTCCTAGCTACAAGACAGTTGAGATCGGATGGCTCTGCGGGAGCAACCGGGGTGGCTGAGTTGAAATGGACTTTCCTGAGTATGGGGCCTAATATGTGTGTGTCCATGAGGACCTTGAAATGGGGCGGTGGCACCGGGACTCTCAAGTATTCTCATAATATTTTGACATAGTTCCCATGCATAAGTTTCCTAGTGGAGACGAGATTTTTTCTGATGGGTGCCTCAGGAAACCCCCTATGCTGGTATTGGAATTCAGGATTTTGAGGAGACATGCCTGTAAACCAAAGCAATGGATCCGATTACGGCCTAGGGTCCTGTCTGGTTCCATCTCCTTCTCTGAGGACATCCATCTATGGTATGAGTGGAGGTAGATGCTCAGCTGGTGTCAGACCGCCCTTGTTTGTCCACTGAGAACTACATATTGGACGGCCTCGGGGACTTTGGACAATGGAATGGGCAGAATTCCCATGCATTGGGGAGGCATTGTCCTAATGTGTGGCTCCAGGGACCCCAGCTAGAGGGTGTGTGGCCCAGTACTTTGAGGACAGAAGTCTGAAAACACAAACTCAGCTTAGGTTTGGGGACGCAGGTATGGCAGGCCCAATCTACAAACCATGAGAAGAACTCTTCAAGCCATGAAGAAAGAGCGAGTCTGAGGCACTTGCTCAGGCTTTGGTCTCTTTATTTTGTGTCAACGATGGCCGTGGAATGTGGGGAGGCCTCATGGGCCATGGACGAATCTTCCTCTCTGTGGCTTTTGCCCGGTCCCCATTGTTTTTCGTCAATCTGTGGGATGGGAGGTCTCCTTTCAGGAATGTTGCCTCAGGTGTCCCAACCAAAGAGGAATTCCAAAGCAGAGCCTTGGGGAATAGTGAAGTGACAACCCAAACTATGGTTAAAATTTGGGGCCTAGGGGCATGGCAGGCCCCATATGCTGTCTCTTCATCCAACCACTGAGAGGCCTTACTTAAGGACTGGGTTAGGCTGAGTGTCACAATGTGTGTTTGTGACCAATGTGGCTCGCGAGCATGGGCGGGGCCTCATGGGCCACATTGGTTTCAACTACACTGAACTTTGGACAACATGCCAACCACAAGGTTTCTTGCCATGGGGAAGGAGTTCTGATTTCTGCATCACCTTCAACCCTGGGCAGTGGTAGGAGATAAGGTCTAGGTTCGGAAGCCTGAAAACCGCATTTTGGAAGAGATGATGACCTAAGGCCATGGTTGGTCTGATGTGCTCAGTGTGCGGTCAGCTGCCTGGTTGTTGGTGGGGAGGTTCGGGCTCAGGTTTTGTTAGACAGTGCTAGTGCCCAGGTTAGACTCTATAATTTGGGTACAGTCGAGTGCCGTGTAGGTTGATCCTCATTTGAGGTGCCTGCGCAGCTCATTAGTCATGATATTTTTTCTAGAGGGCAGGCACAGTGCTGCATTGTGGGTCCGGAATTGCCAAACTTGAGGGCTTCTGGGCCAGTAGTGTGAGGACAGAAGTCTGAGAACACAAGCTAGTCTTGGGCTTCAGGCCGAGGGCAAGGCAGGTACCCCCTGCACATCTGAACCAATATCTCATGCATCTGAAGTCACAGCGAGGATCAGACGTTGGCTCAGGTTGTAGTTTCTGTGCATGACTGCCCCTTCATGAACGGAGAGGAATCTCAAGGCCATGGAGGTTTTCCCACGTTGGGAGTTGTGGGATGCCCCCTTCAAGGATACCTTCTGCGGGAGAATTGAGACCTGTTGGGCAGCTCCAACACATCCCATATGGAATGACTCCAGAGCACCAATCGAGGATGGATGCCAGGGAAGCCCGCCTCGCATTCCAATTGTCTCCTAGCAACAAGACAGTTGAGATCGGATGGCTATTGGGAGCAACCAGGGTGGCTGAGTTGAAATGGACTTTCCTGAGCATGGGGCCTAATGTGTGTTTGTGTCCATGAGGACCTTGGAATGGGGCGGTGGCACCGGGACTCTGAAGTATTCTCCTAAGATTTTGACATAGGTCCCATGCACAAGTTTTTCGTGGAGACGAGATTTTTTCTGATGGATGCCTCAGGAAACCTGCTATGCTGGTATTGGAATCCAGGATTTTGAGGAGACATGCCTGTAAACCAAAGCAACGGGTCCGATTATGGCCGAGGGTCCGGTCTGGTTCCATCTCTTTCTCTTGGTACATCCATCTATGGTAAGAGTGGAGGTAGATGCTCAGCTGGTGTCAGTCCGCCTTTGTTTGTCCACAGAGACCTACATATTGGGATGGCCTCGGGGACTTTGTAGGGTTCTCCTAATTTGTACAATTTTGGACAATGGAATGGGCAGAATTCCCATGCATGGGGTAGGCACAGTCCTAATGTGTAGCTCCAGGGGCCCCAGCATGGAGGGTGTGTGGCCCAGGACTTTGAGGACAGAAGTCTGAAAACACAAACTCAGCTTAGGTTTGGGGACGTAGGTATGGCAGGCCCAATCTACAAACCATGAGCAGAACTCTTCAGGATGTGAAGAAAGAGCGAGTCTGAGGCGCTTGCTCAGGCTTTGGTCTCTGGATTTTGTGTCAACGATGGCCATGGAATGTGGGGAGGTCTCATGGGCCATGGACGAATCTTCCTCTCTGTGGATTTGGCCCGGTCTCAATTGTTTTTCGTCAATCTGTTGAATGGGAGGTCTCCTTTCAGTTTTGTTACCTCAGGTGTCCCAACCAAAGAGGAATTCCAAAGCAGAGCCCTGGGGAAGAGTGAAGGGACAACCCAAACTATGGTTAAAATTTGGGGCCTAGGGGCATGGCAGGCCCCATATGCTGTCTCTTCATCCAGCCACTGAGAGGCCTTACTTGAAGACTGGGCTCAGGCTGAGGTTCACAATGTGTGTTTGTGACCAATGTGGCTGGCGGGCATGGGCGGGGACTCATGGGCCACACTGGTTTCAACTAAACTGAACTTTGGAGAAGATGCCAATCACAAGGTCTCTTGCCATGGTGAAGGAGTTCTGATTTCTGCATCATTTTCAACCCTGGGCAGTGTTTGGAGATAAGGTCTAGGTTCGGAAGCCTGAAACCCGCAGTTGGGAAGAGATGATGACCTAAGGCCATGGTGGGTCTGATGTGCTCAGTGTGCGGTCAGCTGCCTGGTTGTTGTTCAGGAAGTTCGGGCTCAGGTTGTGTCAAACAGTGCATTGGTGCCCAGGTTAGACTCTATAATTTGGGTACAGTCGAGTGCCGTGTAGGTTGATCCTCATTTAAGGTGACTGGGCAGCTCATTAGGCAAGATATTTTTTCTAGAGGGCAGGCACAGTGCTGCATTGTGGGTCTGGGATTGCCAAACTTGAGGGCTTCTGGGCCAGTAGTGTGAGGACAGAAGTCTGAGAACACAAGCTAGACTTGGGCTTCAGGCCGAGGGCAAGGCAGGTACCCCTGCACATCTGAACCAATATCTCATGCATCTGAAGTCACGGCGAGGATCAGACGTTGGCTCAGGTTGTAGTTTCTGTGCATGACTGCCCCTTCATGAACGGAGAGGAATCTCAAGGCCATGGAGTTTTTCCCACGTTGGGAGTTGTGGGATGCCCCCTTCAAGGATTCCTTCTGCGGGACAATTGAGACCTGTTGGGCAGCTCCAAAACACCCCATATGGAATGACTCCAGAGCACCGTTCGAGGATGGATGCCAGGAAAGATCGCCTCGCATTCCAATAGTCTCCTAGCTACAAGACAGTTGAGATCGGATGGCTCTGCGGGAGCAACCGGGGTGGCTGAGTTGAAATGGACTTTCCTGAGTATGGGGCCTAATATGTGTGTGTCCATGAGGACCTTGAAATGGGGCGGTGGCACCGGGACTCTCAAGTATTCTCATAATATTTTGACATAGTTCCCATGCATAAGTTTCCTAGTGGAGACGAGATTTTTTCTGATGGGTGCCTCAGGAAACCCCCTATGCTGGTATTGGAATTCAGGATTTTGAGGAGACATGCCTGTAAACCAAAGCAATGGATCCGATTACGGCCTAGGGTCCTGTCTGGTTCCATCTCCTTCTCTGAGGACATCCATCTATGGTATGAGTGGAGGTAGATGCTCAGCTGGTGTCAGACCGCCCTTGTTTGTCCACTGAGAACTACATATTGGACGGCCTCGGGGACTTTGGACAATGGAATGGGCAGAATTCCCATGCATTGGGGAGGCATTGTCCTAATGTGTGGCTCCAGGGACCCCAGCTAGAGGGTGTGTGGCCCAGTACTTTGAGGACAGAAGTCTGAAAACACAAACTCAGCTTAGGTTTGGGGACGCAGGTATGGCAGGCCCAATCTACAAACCATGAGAAGAACTCTTCAAGCCATGAAGAAAGAGCGAGTCTGAGGCACTTGCTCAGGCTTTGGTCTCTTTATTTTGTGTCAACGATGGCCGTGGAATGTGGGGAGGCCTCATGGGCCATGGACGAATCTTCCTCTCTGTGGCTTTTGCCCGGTCCCCATTGTTTTTCGTCAATCTGTGGGATGGGAGGTCTCCTTTCAGGAATGTTGCCTCAGGTGTCCCAACCAAAGAGGAATTCCAAAGCAGAGCCTTGGGGAATAGTGAAGTGACAACCCAAACTATGGTTAAAATTTGGGGCCTAGGGGCATGGCAGGCCCCATATGCTGTCTCTTCATCCAACCACTGAGAGGCCTTACTTAAGGACTGGGTTAGGCTGAGTGTCACAATGTGTGTTTGTGACCAATGTGGCTCGCGAGCATGGGCGGGGCCTCATGGGCCACATTGGTTTCAACTACACTGAACTTTGGACAACATGCCAACCACAAGGTTTCTTGCCATGGGGAAGGAGTTCTGATTTCTGCATCACCTTCAACCCTGGGCAGTGGTAGGAGATAAGGTCTAGGTTCGGAAGCCTGAAAACCGCAGTTTGGAAGAGATGATGACCTAAGGCCATGGTTGGTCTGATGTGCTCAGTGTGCGGTCAGCTGCCTGGTTGTTGGTGGGGAGGTTCGGGCTCAGGCTTTGTTAGACAGTGCTAGTGCCCAGGTTAGACTCTATAATTTGGGTACAGTCGAGTGCCGTGTAGGTTGATCCTCATTTGAGGTGCCTGCGCAGCTCATTAGTCATGATATTTTTTCTAGAGGGCAGGCACAGTGCTGCATTGTGGGTCCGGAATTGCCAAACTTGAGGGCTTCTGGGCCAGTAGTGTGAGGACAGAAGTCTGAGAACACAAGCTAGTCTTGGGCTTCAGGCCGAGGGCAAGGCAGGTACCCCCTGCACATCTGAACCAATATCTCATGCATCTGAAGTCACGGCGAGGATCAGACGTTGGCTCAGGTTGTAGTTTCTGTGCATGACTGCCCCTTCATGAACGGAGAGGAATCTCAAGGCCATGGAGGTTTTCCCACGTTGGGAGTTGTGGGATGCCCCCTTCAAGGATACCTTCTGCGGGAGAATTGAGACCTGTTGGGCAGCTCCAACACATCCCATATGGAATGACTCCAGAGCACCAATCGAGGATGGATGCCAGGGAAGCCCGCCTCGCATTCCAATTGTCTCCTAGCAACAAGACAGTTGAGATCGGATGGCTATTGGGAGCAACCAGGGTGGCTGAGTTGAAATGGACTTTCCTGAGCATGGGGCCTAATGTGTGTTTGTGTCCATGAGGACCTTGGAATGGGGCGGTGGCACCGGGACTCTGAAGTATTCTCCTAAGATTTTGACATAGGTCCCATGCACAAGTTTTTCGTGGAGACGAGATTTTTTCTGATGGATGCCTCAGGAAACCTGCTATGCTGGTATTGGAATCCAGGATTTTGAGGAGACATGCCTGTAAACCAAAGCAACGGGTCCGATTATGGCCGAGGGTCCGGTCTGGTTCCATCTCTTTCTCTTGGTACATCCATCTATGGTATGAGTGGAGGTAGATGCTCAGCTGGTGTCAGTCCGCCTTTGTTTGTCCACAGAGACCTACATATTGGGATGGCCTCGGGGACTTTGTAGGGTTCTCCTAATTTGTACAATTTTGGACAATGGAATGGGCAGAATTCCCATGCATGGGGTAGGCACAGTCCTAATGTGTAGCTCCAGGGGCCCCAGCATGGAGGGTGTGTGGCCCAGGACTTTGAGGACAGAAGTCTGAAAACACAAACTCAGCTTAGGTTTGGGGACGTAGGTATGGCAGGCCCAATCTACAAACCATGAGCAGAACTCTTCAGGATGTGAAGAAAGAGCGAGTCTGAGGCGCTTGCTCAGGCTTTGGTCTCTGGATTTTGTGTCAACGATGGCCGTGGAATGTGGGGAGGTCTCATGGGCCATGGACGAATCTTCCTCTCTGTGGATTTGGCCCGGTCTCAATTGTTTTTCGTCAATCTGTTGAATGGGAGGTCTCCTTTCAGTTTTGTTACCTCAGGTGTCCCAACCAAAGAGGAATTCCAAAGCAGAGCCCTGGGGAAGAGTGAAGGGACAACCCAAACTATGGTTAAAATTTGGAGCCTAGGGGCATGGCAGGCCCCATATGCTGTCTCTTCATCCAGCCACTGAGAGGCCTTACTTGAAGACTGGGCTAGGGCTGAGGGTCACAATGTGTGTTTGTGACCAATGTCCCTCCCGAGCATGGGCGGGGCCTCATGGGCCACACTGTTTTCAAATAAACTGAACTTTGGAGAAGATGCCAATCACAAGGTCTCTTGCCATGGTGAAGGAGTTCTGATTTCTGCATCATTTTCTACTTTGGGCAGTGGTTGGAGATAAGGTCTAGTTTCGGAAGCCTGAAAACTGCAGGTGGGAAGAGATGATGACCTAAGGCCATGGTGGGTCTGATGTGCTCAGTGTGTGGTCAGCTGCCTGGTTGTTGGTCAGGAGGTTCGGGCTCAGTTTGTGTCAGACAGTGCATTAGTGCCCAGGTTAGACTATGTAATTTGGGTACAGTCGAGTGCCATGTATGTTGATCCTTATTTGAGGTGCATGGGCAGCTCATAGGCAAGATATTTTTACTCGAGGGCAGGCAGAGTGCTGCCTTGTGGGTCGGGAATTGCCAAATTGAGGGCTTCTGGGCCAATAATGTGAGGACAGAAATCTGAGACCACAAGCTAGATTTGGGCTTCAGGCCGAGGGCAAGGCAGGTACCCCCTGCACATCTGAACCAATATCTCATGCATCTGAAGTCACGGCGAGTATCAGGCGTTGGCTCAGGTTGTCGTTTCGGTGCATGACTGCCCCTTCATGAACGGAGTGGAATCTCAAGGCCATTGAGGTTTTCCAACGTTGGGAGTTGCGAGATAACCCCTTCAAGTATTCCTTCTGCGGGACAATTGAGACCTGTTGGGCAGCTCCAACACATCCCATATGGAATGACTCCAGAGCACCATTCGAGGATGGATGCCAGGGTAGCCCGCCTCGCATTCCAATTGTCTCCTAGCAACAAGACAGTTGAGATCGGAGGGCTCTGCAGGAGCAACCGGGTTGGCTGAGTTGAAATGGACTTTCCTGAGCATGGGGCCTAATGTGTGTTTGTGTCCATGAGTACCTTGGAATGGGGCGGTGGCACCGGGACTCTGAAGTATGCTCCTAAGATTTTGACATGGGTTCCATGCACAAGTTTCCTCGTGGAGACGAGATTTTTTTTGATGGGTGCCTCAGGAAAGCCCCTATGCTGGTATTGGAATCCAGGATTTTGAGGAGACATGCCTGTAAACCAAAGCAATGGATCCTATTATGGCCTAGGGTCCTGTCTGGTACCATATCCTTCACTGGGGACATCCATGTATGGTATGAGTGGACGTAGATGCTCAGCTGGTGTCAGACCGCCCTTGTTGTCCACGGAGACCTAGATATTGGGATGGCCACGGGGACTTTGGAGGGTTCTCCTAATTTGTACAATTTTGGACAATGGAATGGGCAGAATTCCCATACATGGAATAGGCACAGTTCTAATGTTTGGCTCCAGGGGTGCCATTCTGGAGTGTGTGTTGCCCAGGAATTTGAGGACAGAAGTCTGAAAACACAAACTCAGCTTAGGTTTGGGGACGTAGGTATGGCAGGCCCAATCTACAAACCATGAGAAGAACTCTTCAGGATATTTAGAAAGAGCGAATCTGAGGCTCTTGCTCAGGCTTTGGTCTCTGGATTTTGTGTCAACGATGGTCGTGGAATGTGGGAAGGCCTCATGTGCCAGGGACGAATCTTCGTCTCTGTGGATTTGGCCCGGTCCCAATTGTTTTTCGTCAATCTGTGGGATGGGAGGTCTCCTTTCAGGTTTGTTACCTTAGGTGTCCCAACCAAAGAGGAATTCCAAAGTAGAGCCCTGGGGAAGAGTGAAGGGACAACCCAAACTATGGTTAAAATTTGGGGCCTAGGGGCATGGCAGGCCCCATATGCTGTCTCTTCATCCAGCCACTGAGAGGCATTCCTTGAGGACTGGGCTCAGGCTGAGGGTCACAATGTGTTTTTGTGACCAATGTGGCTCGGGAGCATGGGCGGGGCCTCATGGGCCACACTGGTTTCAACTTCACTGAACTTTGGACAACATGCCAATCACAAGGTCTCTTGCCATGGTGAAGGAGTTCTGATTTCTGCATCATTTTCAACCTTGGGCAGTGGTTGGAGATAAGGTCTAGGTTCGGAAGCCTGAAAACCGCAATTGGGAAGAGATGATGACCTAAGGCCATGGTGGGTCTGATGTGCTCAGTGTGCGGTCAGCTGCCTGGTTTTTGGTCGGGAGGTTCGGGCTCATGTTGTGTCAGACAGTGCATTAGTGCCCAGGTTAGACTATGTAATTTGGGTACAGTCGAGTGCCGTGTAGGTTGATCGTCATTTGAGGTGCCTGGGCAGCTCATAGGCAAGATATTTTTTCTCGAGGGCAGGCAGAGTGCTGCATTGTGGGTCCGGAATTGCCAAACTTGAGGGCTTCTGGGCCAGTAGTATGAGGACGGAAGTCTGAGACCACAGGCTAGACTTGGGCTTCAGGCCGAGGGCAAGGCAGGTGCCCCCTGCAGATCTGAACCAATATCTCATGCATCTGAAGTCACGGCGAGGATCAGACGTTGGCTCAGGTTGTAGTTTCTGTGCATGACTGCCCTTCATGAACGGAGAGGAATCTCAAGGCCATGGAGATTTTCCCACTTTGGGAGTTGTGGGATAACCCCTTCAAGGATTCCTTCTGCGGGACAATTGAGACCTGTTGGGCAGCTCCAACACATCCCATATGGAATGACTCCAGAGCACCATTCGAGGATGGATCCCAGGGTAGCCCGCCTCGCATTCCAATTGTCTCCTAGCAACAAGACAGTTGAGATCGGAGGGCTCTGCAGGAGCAACCGGGTTGGCTGAGTTGAAATGGACTTTCCTGAGCATGGGGCCTAATGTGTGTTTGTGTCCATGAGTACCTTGGAATGGGGCGGTGGCACCGGGACTCTGAAGTATGCTCCTAAGATTTTGACATAGGTTCCATGCACAAGTTTTCTCGTGGAGACGAGATTTTTTCTGATGAGTGCCTCAGGAAAGCCCCTATGCTGGTATTGGAATCCAGGATTTTGAGGAGACATGCCTGTAAACCAAAGCAATGGATCCGATTATGGCCTAGGGTCCTGTCTGGTACTATATCCTTCACTGGGGACATCCATCTATGATATGAGTGGACGTACATGCTCAGCTGGTGTCAGACCGCCCTTGTTGTCCACGGAGACCTAGATATTGGGATGGCCTCGGGGACATTGGAGGGTTCTCCTAATTTGTTAAATTTTGGACAATGGAATGGGCAGAATTCCCATGCATGGGGTAGGCACAGTCCTAATGTGTGGCTCCAGGGGCGCCAGCCTGGAGTGTGTGTTGCCCAGGAATTTGAGGACAGAAGTCTGAAAACACAAACTCAGCTTAAGTTTGGGGACGTAGGTATGGCAGGCCCAATCTACAAACCATGAGAAGAACTCTTCAGGATATTTAGAAAGAGCGAGTCTGAGGCTCATGCTCAGGCTTTGGTCTCTGGATTTTGTGTCAACGATGGTCGTGGAATGTGGGGAGTCCTCATGGGCCATGGACGAATCTTCCTCTCTGTTAATTTGGCCCGGTCCCAATTGTTTTTCGTCAATCTGTGCGATGGGAGGTCTCCTTTCAGTTTTGTTACCTCAGGTGTCCCAACCAAAGAGGAATTCCAAAGCAGAGCCCTGGGGAAGAGTGAAGGGACAACCCAAACTATGGTTAAAATTTGGGGCCTAGGGGCATGGCAGGCCCCAATGCTGTCTCTTCATCCAGCCACTGAGAGGCATTCCTTGAGGACTGAGCTCAGGCTGAGGGTCACAATGTGTGTTTGTGACCAATGTGGCTCGGGAGCATGGGCGGGGCCTCATGGGCCACACTGGTTTCAACTTCACTGAACTTTGGACAACATGCCAATCACAAGGTCTCTTGCCATGGGGAAGGAGTTCTGATTTCTGCATCATTTTCAACCCTGGGCAGTGGTTGGAGATAAGGTCTAGGTTCGGAAGCCTGAAAATCGCAGTTTGGAAGAGATGATGACCTAAGGCCATGGTGGGTCTGAAGTGCTCAGTGTGCGGTCAGCTGCCTGGTTGTAGGTCAGGAGGTTCGTGCTCAGGTTGTGTCAGATAGTGCATTAATGCCCAGATTAGACTATGTAATTTGGGTACAGTCGAGTGCCGTGTAGGTTGATCCTCATTTGAGGTGCCTGGGCAGCTCATTAGGCAAGATATTTTTTCTCGAGGGAGGGAGAGTGCTGCATTGTGGGTCCGGATTTGCCAAACTTGAGGGCTTCTGGGCCAGTAGTGTGAGGACAGATATCTGAGACCACAAGCTAGACTTGGGCTTCAGGCCGAGGGCATGGCAGGTACCCCTTGCACATCTGAACCAATATCTCATGCATCTGAAGTCACGGCGAGGATCAGACGCTGGCTCAGGTTGTAGTTTCTGTGCATGACTGAAGGTTGAGACGGACAGGCCCTTAGGCCCTAATCTCAACCCTTGCTTTGTTTTCCAGGTGTCACTCCTCAGAGGCTTTGGTTCGAAGAACAGGATATGGGGCTTTCCTGAGGCACTGAACAGAACTTCTCTCGTCTACACATGGGATGCTTCCTTGTTGGAGCCGTGTCAAACACCTCAGGTTGGAGAATCCTGCAGAGTCCCTGAGCCACCTCCACATACCAAGGTCTCCCAGGCCAACAAGCCACAGTAGGACTCATCTTCAGGAGAGTCCATTTCAACTCTCCCCTCTGGGTAGCTCAACCAGGAGCCCGCAGATTGAGCCTGCCTTGTCCTGACTAAAGAGTGGGAATATGAGGTGCGTTCCCAGGATCCATGCTTAGACACCTGCTCTCGAGTCTTTCCGTATGGGGCCTCCTGGAACCATCCAATAGCACTCGACTGTCGTGCAGAAGGAAACCTTGAGGTTTGGAGTAGTTCACAAATCCCATCGTAGGCAAACCTCCCTGGCCTCATGAAGCCCCCACACCCTTCAGGAAGAGGCCATGCTGGACAAAAACTCTAGCCTGAGGCACGTCTCAGAGTTGACATGACCTCAGTGCAGGAGATCTCGATTCAGCCTCTCAGAGTGGGCCTGCCGTGCCATCGGACCCAAACCTCACGCTAGCTTGTGTTTTCAGACTTCCTTCCTCACACTCCTGGCAAACAAGCCCTCCAGACTAGGAACTCCAGAACCACAACCCAGCCCAGGGTCTGCCCAAGGGAAGAAAAACGTTTCCCTGTGGGGCTCTCTCCAGAAAACCCAGATGAGGATCAACCTGCTCGGGCCTCGACGGTACCCGAACTGGATAGGCTGCTCTGGGCACTCATGCTCTGTCTGACACAGCCTGAAGCCAGACGTCCAGACAGACAAGGAGACAGCTGGCCGCACACCCAGCACTACGGACACGCATGGTCTTATGCCGTCACCTTTTCCTAACCTTGGTTTTCAGATATCTGAACTTAGACATTATATCAGTTCTCCACACAGCTGGGTATTGCAAGCACAACACAGAACTCCTCCTTCCCCGTGGCTGTAAAGCTTGCTCTTGGCATGGAGTCAAACCTTCAGGGTGGGAGAAACCTTCCTGGTTCCTGATGCCACGCCCAAACTTGAGTGCTGCTTGGGCACAAATTCACACTCTGACCCTCAGCATGAGCCCCATGTCAAAGAAAGGCCTGTCAGGGCCTGGGCCAAGAGCCCGCATATGGGGCTTGCCAAGCCCCTATGCACCCAATCCTCACCAGTGTTTGAGTTTTACAGTCGCCCAGCCCGTACCTGGGGCTCTGCTCTGGAATCCCTTTCTTGGAGAGACACATGAGCCAGACAACACGACTCCACCCTTCCCACAAAATGACCCCAAACTCTTGGGAGCTGGGACATATCCCCAGACAGAGATACTCGTCCACAGTCCCTGAGGCCACCCCTCCAATCCACGGCTATCCCGGACACAACATCCAGAGACAAAAGCCTGAAGGAACGCCTCCCACTCGCCCTTGTTTCAGAGGCCCAGGAGCTCCCTCTCGGGCTGTACATCCGGCCTGCCATACCCTAGGCGCCACTCATAAGCTGAGTTTGTGTTTTCAGACTTCTGTGCCCACAGCCTGGACCCACAAAACCGCCAGGCTAGGGCCTCTGGAGCCACAGCGAAAGATTGTGCCTGCCCTCTCCAAGGAAATTGTGCCCAATCCATTGACCACAACGCTACAGGTTAGGGAAAAGCTCCAAGGCCCCTGAGGCCATCAATAGTGTAGGCCACCCTGGACTAAGAGGGGCTCTCTGACACCAGCGGAGCAACTATCTCCACTTAGACTCTCAGACAGTGTCCCCAGAGACAGAAGGTTGAAATGGACAGGCCCCCAGGCCCTAATCTGAACCTTAGCTTTGGTTTCCATGTGTCCGTCCTCAGAGGTCTGTTTTCGTAGACCAGCACACGGGGCTTTTCTGAAGCACCAAACCAAACCTCTCTCGTCTCCACATGGGGAGCTTACTTACTGGGGATGTATCAAACCCTTCAGGTAGGAGAGTTCCGCAGGGCCACTGAACAACCAGCACATTCCAAGGTTTCCATGGACCCAAACGCACATTATGACGCATCCTCAGGAGAGACCTTTCATCTCAGCCCCCTGGTTAGCGTGCCCCACAGGCAGCAGATCAAACATATCTTGTGGCTAATGGCCAATGGGAATGCGAGGCATGCTGTACAGGGATCCATCCTTCGAACCGTGCTCTCCAGTCCTTCCGTATGGTATGTCCTGGAGCCATGCAACAGGACTCGAATGTCCCACAGAAGGAAACCTGGTGGTTTGGGGCAACCTCCAAACTAAGCGTGGGAAAACTTCCTTGGCCTCATGAGGCCCCCGCTTCATGAAGGTGCCATCATGGACACATACTCCAGCCTCAGCCAACGTCTGATCCTCAGCCTGACTTCAGATGCAGGAGATTTTGATTCAGCCTCTGCCTAGTGGGCCTGCTCTGCCCTTGGCTCCAATCCTCACTTTAGCTTGTGTTCCTAGACTTCCGTCCTCACACTCCTGGCCCGCAAACCCTCCCTACTGGGAATACTGGGGCCACAATGAAGCACTCCGCCTGTCTCCCAGGAGAAAAACTTTGTCTATGGTGCTGCCCAGAAACCCCAAATGAGGATCAAACTGCTTGGCCCTCGGCAACACCCCAATTGCATAGGCTACCTTAACCACTGATGCTCTGTCGCAAATAGCCTGAGCCCAGACCTTCCAACAGACACCGACACAGCTGGCTGCACACCCAGCACATTGGACCCGCCACTGCCTTAGGCCACCATCCATTCCCAACCTGGGTTTTCAGTCATCAGAACCTAGACCTTATCTCCAATCCCTGCACAGGGGGGAACCTGATGCACAAGTCAGAACCCCTCCTTCCCCATGGCAAGAAACCTTGCTGCTGGCAGTGAGTCAAACCTTCAGTGTAGGAGAAAACGGCATGGCCCATGAGGCCACGCCCCTGTGTGAGGGCCGCCTTGGGCACAAGCACACATTGTGACCCTCAGCGTGAGTACCTTATTCAAGTAACGCCTCTCAGTGATTGGACCAAGAGCCCGCATATGTGGCTTGCCATGCCCATAGGCACGCAGGACTAACTAGATGGTGTGTATTCCAGTTGAGGGAACCCACTGCTGTGCTCTAGAGTCCCTCTCCTGGGGGGTCCCCTGTGGCAGAAAACAGTACTCTTCCCTTCCCACAGAATGAACCCAAACACTTGGGAGCTTGGACAATCCCCCGAGAGGAAGGCTCTTCCTCGGCCCCTGAAGCAACCCCTACCCTGAACGGCCACTGTGAACGCAACACCCAGAGACAAAAGCCTGAGCGACTGCCTCCCACTTGCCCTCCTTTGATATCCAGAGGATCTCCCCTCTCGGACTGGAGATCAGGCCTGCCATTACCTTGGCCCCTACCTGAGCCAAGTTTGCTTTTTCAGACATCTGTCCCCACAGCCCTGGCAAACACAGCCTCTAGGCTGGGTCCTCTGGAGCCATACCACAGGACCATGCCTGCTCTCTCCTGGGAAACTCTGTCCATTCCTTTGGCCACACACCTCCAGAATATGAGAAACCTCAAGTCCCCGAGGACATACCATTACCGGGAGCCTCCCTGCACACACAGGGGCCTTCGGACACAAGCTGAGCTGCTACCTCCTTGAAGGCATGCACACAGATGTCAACAGAGATAGAAGGTTGAGCCGGACAGGCCCTTAGGCCCTAATCTCAACTCTTGCTTTGTTTTCCAGGTGTCACTCCTCAGAGGCTTTGGTTCGAAGAACAGGATATGGGGCTTTCCTGAGGCACTGAAGAGAACTTCTCTCGTCTCCACATGGGATGCTTCCTTGTTGGGGCCGTGTCAAACACCTCAGGTTGGAGAATCCTGCAGAGTCCCTGAGCCACCTCCACATTCCAAGGTCTCCCAGGCCACCAAGCCACAGTAGGACTCATCTTCAGGAGAGTCCATTTCAACTCTCCCCTCTGGGTAGCTCACCCAGGAGCCCGCAGATTGAGCCTGCCTTGTCCTGACTAAAGAGTGGGAATATGAGGTGGCGTTCCCAGGCATCCATGCTTAGACACCTACTCTCGAGTCTTTCCGTATGGGGTCTCCTGGAACCATCCAATAGCACTCGACTGTCGTGCAGAAGGAAACCTTGAGGTTTGGAGTAGTTCACAAATCCCATCGTAGGCAAACCTCCCTGGCCTCATGAAGCCCCCACACCATCAGGAAGAGGCCATGCTGGAAAAAACTCTAGCCTGAGGCACGTCTCATAGTTGACATGACCTCAGTGCAGGATATCTCGATTCAGCCTCTCAGAGTGGGCCTGCCGTGCCATCGGTCCCAAACCTCACGCTAGCTTGTGTTTTCAGACTTCCTTCCTCACACTCCTGGCAAACAAGCCCTCCGGACTAGGAACTCCAGAACCACAACCCAGCCCAGGGTCTGCCCAAGGGAAGAAAAACGTTTCCCTGTGGGGCTCTCTCCAGAAAACCCAGATGAGGATCAACCTGCTCGGGCCTCGACGGTACCCGAACTGGATAGGCTGCTCTGGGCACTCATGCTCTGTCTGACACAGCCTGAAGCCAGACGTCCAGACAGACAAGGAGACAGCTGGCCGCACACCCAGCACTACGGACACGCCATGGTCTTATGCCGTCACCTTTTACTAACCTTGGTTTTCAGATATCTGAACTTAGACATAATATCAATTCTCCACACAGCTGGGTATTGCAAGCACAACACAGAACTCCTCCTTCCCCGTGGCTGTAAAGCTTGCTCTTGGCATGGAGTCACACCTTCAGGGTGGGAGAAACCTTCCTGGTCCCTGATGCCACGCCCAAACTTGAGTGCTGCTTGGGCACAAATTCACACTCTGACCCTCAGCATGAGCCCCATGTCAAAGAAAGGCCTGTCAGGGCCTGGGCCAAGAGCCCGCATATGGGGCTTGCCAAGCCCCTATGCACCCAATCCTCACCAGTGTTTGAGTTTTCCAGTCGCCCCGCCCGTACCTGGGGCTCTGTTCTGGAATCCCTTTCTTGGAGAGACACATGAGCCAGACAACACTTTTCCACCCTTCCCACAAAATGACCCCAAACTCTTGGGAGCTGGGACATATCCACAGAGAGGGATACTCGTCCACAGTCCCTGAGGCCACCCCTGCAATCCACGGCTATCTCGGGCACAACATCCAGAGACAAAAGCCTGAAGGAACGCCTCCCACTTGCCCTTGTTTCAGAGGCCCAGGAGATCCCTCTCAGGCTACACATCCGGCCTGCCATACCCTAGGCGCCACTCATAAGCTGCGTTTGTATTTTAAGACTTCTGTCCCCTCAGCCTGGACCCACACCACCGCCAGGCTAGGGCCTCTGGAGCCACAGCGAAAGATTGTGCCTGCCCTCTCCAAGGAAATTGTGCCCAATCCATTGACCACAACCCTACAGGTTAGGGAAAAGCTCCAAGGCCCCTGAGGCCATCAATAGTGTAGGCCACCCTGGACTAAGAGGGGCTCTCTGACACCAGCGGAGCAACTATCTCCACTTAGACTCTCAGACAGTGTCCCCAGAGACAGAAGGTTGAAATGGACAGGCCCCCAGGCCCTAATCTGAACCTTAGCTCTGGTTTCCATGTGTCCGTCCTCAGAGGTCTGTTTTCGTAGACCAGCACACGGGGCTTTTCTGAGGCACCAAACCAAACCTCTCTCGCCTCCACATGGGGAGCTTACTTACTGGGGATGTATCAAACCCTTCAGGTAGGAGAGTTCCGCAGGGCCACTGAACAACCAGCACATTCCAAGGTTTCCATGGACCCAAACGCACATTATGAGGCATCCTCAGGAGAGGCCATTTCAACTCAGCCCCCTGGTTAGCGTGCCCCAGAGGCAGCAGATCAAACATATCTTGTGGCTAATGGCCAATGGGAATGCGAGGCATGCTGTACAGGGATCCATCCTTCGAACCGTGCTCTCCAGTCCTTCCGTATGGTATGTCCTGGAGCCATGCAACAGGACTCGAATGTCCCACAGAAGGAAACCTGGTGGTTTGGGGCAACCTCCAATCTCAGCGTGGGAAAACTTCCTTGGCCTCATGAGGCCCCCGCTTCATGAAGGTGCCATCATGGACACATACTCCAGCCTCAGCCAACGTCTGATCCTCAGCCTGACTTCAGATGCAGGAGATTTTGATTCAGCCTCTGCCTAGTGGGCCTGCTCTGCCCTTGGCTCCAATCCTCACTTTAGCTTGTGTTCCTAGACTTCCGTCCTCACACTCCTGGCCCACAAACCCTCCCTTCTGGGAATTCTGGGGCCACAATGAAGCACTCCGCCTGCCTCCCAGGAGAAAAACTTTGTCTATGGTGCTGCCCAGAAACCCCAAATGAGGATCAAACTGCTTGGCCCTCGGCAACACCCCAATTGCATAGGCTACCTTAAACACTGATGCTCTGTCGCAAATAGCCTGAGCCCAGACCTTCCAACAGACACCGACACAGCTGGCTGCACACCCAGCACATTGGACCCGCCACTGCCTTAGGCCACCATCCATTCCCAACCTGGGTTTTCAGTCATCAGAACCTAGACCTTATCTCCAATCCCTGCACAGGGGGGAACCTGATGCACAAGTCAGAACCCCTCCTCCCCCATGGCAAGAAACCTTGCTGCTGGCAGTGAGTCAAACCTTCAGTGTAGGAGAAAACGGCATGGCCCATGAGGCCACGCCCATGTGTGAGGGCCGCCATGGGCACAAACACACATTGTGACCCTCAGCGTGAGTACCTTATTCAAGTAACGCCTCTCAGTGATTGGACCAAGAGCCCGCATATGTGGCTTGCCATGCCCATAGGCACGCAGGACCTACTAGATGGTGTGTATTCCAGTTGAGGGAACCCACTGCTGTGCTCTAGAGTCCCTCTCCTGGGGGGTCCCCTGTGGCAGAAAACAGTACTCTTCCCTTCCCACAGAATGAACCCAAACACTTGGGAGCTTGGACAATCCCCCGAGAGGAAGGCTCTTCCTCGGCCCCTGAAGCAACCCCTACCCTGAACGGCCACTGTGAACGCAACACCCAGAGACAAAAGCCTGAGCGACTGCCTCCCACTTGCCCTCCTTTGATATCCAGAGGATCTCCCCTCTCGGACTGGAGATCAGGCCTGCCATTACCTTGGCCCCTACCTGAGCCAAGTTTGCTTTTTCAGACATCTGTCCCCACAGCCCTGGCAAACACAGCCTCTAGGCTGGGTCCTCTGGAGCCATACCACAGGACCATGCCTGCTCTCTCCTGGGAAACTCTGTCCATTCCTTTGGCCACACACCTCCAGAATATGAGAAACCTCAAGGCCCCCGAGGACATACCATTACCGGGAGCCTCCCTGCACACACAGGGGCCTTCGGACACAAGCGGAGCTGCTACCTCCATGAAGGCATGCACACCGATGTCAACAGAGATAGAAGGTTGAGCCCGACAGGCCCTTAGGCCCTAATCTCAACTCTTGCTTTGTTTTCCAGGTGTCACTCCTCAGAGGCTTTGGTTCGAAGAACAGGATATGGGGCTTTCCTGAGGCACTGAACAGAACTTCTCTCGTCTCCACATGGGAAGCTTCCTTGTTGGAGCCGTGTCAAACACCTTAGGTTGGAGAATCCTGCAGAGTCCCTGAGCCACCTCCACATTCCAAGGTCTCCCAGGCCACCAAGCCACAGTAGGACTCATCTTCAGGAGAGTCCATTTCAACTCTCCCCTCTGGGTAGCTCACCCAGGAGCCCGCAGATTGAGCCTGCCTTGTCCTGACTAAAGAGTGGGAATATGAGGTGGCGTTCCCAGGCATCCATGCTTAGACACCTGCTCTCGAGTCTTTCCGTATGGGGCCTCCTGGAACCATCCAATAGCACTCGACTTTCGTGCAGAAGGAAACCTTGAGGTTTGGAGTAGTTCACAAATCCCATCGTAGGCAAATTTTCCTGGCCTCATGAGGCCCCCACACCATTCAGGAAGAGGCCATGCTGGACAAAAACTCTAGCCTGAGGCACGTCTCAGAGTTGAAATGACCTCAGTGCAGGAGATCTATATTCAGCCTCTCAGAGTGGGCCTGCCGTGCCATCGATCCCAAACCTCACGCTAGCTTGTGTTTTCAGACTTCCTCCCTCTCGGGCTGTACATCCGGCCTGCCATACCCTAGGCGCCACTCATAAGCTGAGTTTGTGTTTTCAGACTTCTGTGCCCTCAGCCTGGACCCACACAACCGTCAGGCTAGGGCCTCTGGAGCCACAGCGAAAGATTGTGCCTGCCCTCTCCAAGGAAATTGTGCCCAATCCATTGACCACAACCCTACAGGTTAGGGAAAAGCTCCAAGGCCCCTGAGGCCATCAATAGTGTAGGCCACCCTGGACTAAGAGGGGCTCTCTGACACCAGCGGAGCAACTATCTCCACTTAGACTCTCAGACAGTGTCCCCAGAGACAGAAGGTTGAAATGGACAGGCCCCCAGGCCCTAATCTGAACCTTAGCTCTGGTTTCCATGTGTCCGTCCTCAGAGGTCTGTTTTCGTAGACCAGCACACGGGGCTTTTCTGAGGCACCAAACCAAACCTCTCTCGCCTCCACATGGGGAGCTTACTTACTGGGGATGTATCAAACCCTTCAGGTAGGAGAGTTCCGCAGGGCCACTGAACAACCAGCACATTCCAAGGTTTCCATGGACCCAAACGCACATTATGAGGCATCCTCAGGAGAGGCCATTTCAACTCAGCCCCCTGGTTAGCGTGCCCCAGAGGCAGCAGATCAAACATATCTTGTGGCTAATGGCCAATGGGAATGCGAGGCATGCTGTACAGGGATCCATCCTTCGAACCGTGCTCTCCAGTCCTTCCGTATGGTATGTCCTGGAGCCATGCAACAGGACTCGAATGTCCCACAGAAGGAAACCTGGTGGTTTGGGGCAACCTCCAATCTCAGCGTGGGAAAACTTCCTTGGCCTCATGAGGCCCCCGCTTCATGAAGGTGCCATCATGGACACATACTCCAGTCTCAGCCAACATCTGATCCTCAGCCTGACTTCAGATGCAGGAGATTTTGATTCAGCCTCTGCCTAGTGGGCCTGCTCTGCCCTTGGCTCCAATCCTCACTTTAGCTTGTGTTCCTAGACTTCCGTCCTCACACTCCTGGCCCACAAACCCTCCCTTCTGGGAATTCTGGGGCCACAATGAAGCACTCCGCCTGCCTCCCAGGAGAAAAACTTTGTCTATGGTGCTGCCCAGAAACCCCAAATGAGGATCAAACTGCTTGGCCCTCGGCAACACCCCAATTGCATAGGCTACCTTAAACACTGATGCTCTGTCGCAAATAGCCTGAGCCCAGACCTTCCAACAGACACCGACACAGCTGGCTGCACACCCAGCACATTGGACCCGCCACTGCCTTAGGCCACCATCCATTCCCAACCTGGGTTTTCAGTCATCAGAACCTAGACCTTATCTCCAATCCCTGCACAGGGCGGAACCTGATGCACAAGTCAGAACCCCTCCTTCCCCATGGCAAGAAACCTTGCTGCTGGCAGTGAGTCAAACCTTCAGTGTAGGAGAAAACGGCATGGCCCATGAGGCCACGCCCATGTGTGAGGGCCGCCTTGGGCACAAACACACATTGTGACCCTCAGCGTGAGTACCTTATTCAAGTAACGCCTCTCAGTGATTGGACCAAGAGCCCGCATATGTGGCTTGCCATGCCCATAGGCACGCAGGACTAACTAGATGGTGTGTATTCCAGTTGAGGGAACCCACTGCTGTGCTCTAGAGTCCCTCTCCTGGGGGGTCCCCTGTGGCAGAAAACAGTACTCTTCCCTTCCCACAGAATGAACCCAAACACTTGGGAGCTTGGACAATCCCCCGAGAGGAAGGCTCTTCCTCAGCCCCTGAAGCAACCCCTACCCTGAACGGCCACTGTGAACGCAACACCCAGAGACAAAAGCCTGAGCGACTGCCTCCCACTTGCCCTCCTTTGATATCCAGAGGATCTCCCCTCTCGGACTGGAGATCAGGCCTGCCATTACCTTGGCCCCTACCTGAGCCAAGTTTGCTTTTTCAGACATCTGTCCCCACAGCCCTGGCAAACACAGCCTCTAGGCTGGGTCCTCTGGAGCCATACCACAGGACCATGACTGCTCTCTCCTGGGAAACTCTGTCCATTCCTTTGGCCACACACCTCCAGAATATGAGAAACCTCAAGGCCCCCGAGGACATACCATTACCGGGAGCCTCCCTGCACACACAGGGGCCTTCGGACACAAGCTGAGCTGCTACCTCCATGAAGGCATGCACACAGATGTCAACAGAGATAGAAGGTTGAGCCGGACAGGCCCTTAGGCCCTAATCTCAACTCTTGCTTTGTTTTCCAGGTGTCACTCCTCAGAGGCTTTGGTTCGAAGAACAGGATATGGGGCTTTCCTGAGGCACTGAACAGAACTTCTCTCGTCTCCACATGGGAAGCTTCCTTGTTGGAGCCGTGTCAAACACCTCAGGTTGGAGAATCCTGCAGAGTCCCTGAGCCACCTCCACATTCCAAGGTCTCCCAGGCCACCAAGCCACAGTAGGACTCATCTTCAGGAGAGTCCATTTCAACTCTCCCCTCTGGGTAGCTCACCCAGGAGCGCGCAGTTTGAGCCTGCCTTGTCCTGACTAAAGAGTGGGAATATGAGGTGGCGTTCCCAGGCATCCATGCTTAGACACCTGCTCTCGAGTCTTTCCGTATGGGGCCTCCTGGAACCATCCAATAGCACTCGACTTTCGTGCAGAAGGAAACCTTGAGGTTTGGAGTAGTTCACAAATCCCATCGTAGGCAAACCTTCCTGGCCTCATGAGGCCCCCACACCATTCAGGAAGAGGCCATGCTGGACAAAAACTCTAGCCTGAGGCACGTCTCAGAGTTGAAATGACCTCAGTGCAGGAGATCTCGATTCAGCCTCTCAGAGTGGGCCTGCCGTGCCATCGGTCCCAAACCTCACGCTAGCTTGTGTTTTCAGACTTCCTTCCTCACACTCCTGGCAAACAAGCCCTCCGGACTAGGAACTCAGAACCACAACCCAGCCCAGGGTCTGCCCAAGGGAAGAAAAACGTTTCCCTGTGGGGCTCTCTCCAGAAAACCCAGATGAGGATCAACCTGCTCGGGCCTCGACGGTACCCGAACTGGATAGGCTGCTCTGGGCACTCATGCTCTGTCTGACACAGCCTGAAGGCCGACGTCCAGACAGACAAGGAGACAGCTGGCCGCACACCCAGCACTTCGGACACGCCATGGTCTTATGCCGTCACCTCTTCCTAACCTTGGTTTTCAGATATCTGAACCTAGACATTATATCAATTCTCCACACAGCTGGGTATCGCAAGCACAACACAGAACTCCTCCTTCCCCGTGGCTGTAAAGCTTGCTCTTGGCATGGAGTCACACCTTCAGGGTGGGAGAAACCTTCCTGGTCCCTGATGCCACGCCCAAACTTGAGTGCTGCTTGGGCACAAATTCACACTCTGACCCTCAGCATGAGCCCCATGTCAAAGAAAGGCCTGTCAGGGCCTGGGCCAAGAGCCCGCATATGGGGCTTGCCAAGCCCCTATGCACCCAATCCTCACCAGTGTTTGAGTTTTCCAGTCGCCCCGCCCGTACCTGGGGCTCTGCTCTGGAATCCCTTTCTTGGAGAGACACGTGAGCCAGACAACACTTTTCCACCCTTCCCACAAAATGACCCCAAACTCTTGGGAGCTGGGACAAATCCCCAGAGAGGGATACTCGTCCACAGTCCCTGAGGCCACCCCTCCAATCCACGGCTATCTCGGACACAACATCCAGAGACAAAAGCCTGAAGGAACGCCTCCCACTCGCCCTAGTTTCAGAGGCCCAGGAGCTCCCTCTCGGGCTGTACATCCGGCCTGCCATACCCTTGGCGCCACTCATAAGCTGATTTTGTGTTTTCAGACTTCTGTGCCCTCAGCCTGGACCCACACAACCGCCAGGCTAGGGCCTCTGGAGCCACAGCGAAAGATTGTGCCTGCCCTCTCCAAGGAAATTGTGCCCAATCCATTGACCACAACCCTACAGGTTAGGGAAAAGCTCCAAGGCCCCTGAGGCCATCAATAGTGTAGGCCACCCTGGACTAAGAGGGGCTCTCTGACACCAGCGGAGCAACTATCTCCACTTAGACTCTCAGACAGTGTCCCAGAGACAGAAGGTTGAAATGGACAGGCCCCCAGGCCCTAATCTGAACCTTAGCTCTGGTTTCCATGTGTCCGTCCTCAGAGGTCTGTTTTCGTAGACCAGCACACGGGGCTTTTCTGAGGCACCAAACCAAACCTCTCTCGCCTCCACATGGGGAGCTTACTTACTGGGGATGTATCAAACCCTTCATGTAGGAGAGTTCCGCAGGGCCACTGAACAACCAGCACATTCCAAGGTTTCCATGGACCCAAACGCACATTATGACGCATCCTCAGGAGAGGCCATTTCAACTCAGCTCCCTGGTTAGCGTGCCCCAGAGGCAGCAGATCAAACATATCTTGTGGCTAATGGACAATGGGAATGCGAGGCATGCTGTACAGGGATCCATCCTTCGAACCGTGCTCTCCAGTCCTTCCGTATGGTATGTCCTGGAGCCATGCAACAGGACTCGAATGTCCCACAGAAGGAAACCTGGTGGTTTGGGGCAACCTCCAATCTCAGCGTGGGAAAACTTCCTTGGCCTCATGAGGCCCCGCTTCATGAAGGTGCCATCATGGACACATACTCCAGTCTCAGCCAACATCTGATCCTCAGCCTGACTTCAGATGCAGGAGATTTTGATTCAGCCTCTGCCTAGTGGGCCTGCTCTGCCCTTGGCTCCAATCCTCACTTTAGCTTGTGTTCCTAGACTTCCGTCCTCACACTCCTGGCCCACAAACCCTCCCTTCTGGGAATTCTGGGGCCACAATGAAGCACTCCGCCTGCCTCCCAGGAGAAAAACTTTGTCTATGGTGCTGCCCAGAAACCCCAAATGA
Organism: Mustela nivalis; assembly: GCF_964662115.1. Lineage (NCBI taxonomy): Eukaryota > Metazoa > Chordata > Mammalia > Carnivora > Mustelidae > Mustela > Mustela nivalis. The sequence continues at coordinate 355,862 of NW_028136011.1, read as the reverse complement.
GGATCAAACTGCTTGGCCCTCGGCAACACCCCAATTGCATAGGCTACCTTAAACACTGATGCTCTGTCGCAAATAGCCTGAGCCCAGACCTTCCAACAGACACCGACACAGCTGGCTGCACACCCAGCACATTGGACCCGCCACTGCCTTAGGCCACCATCCATTCCCAACCTGGGTTTTCAGTCATCAGAACCTAGACCTTATCTCCAATCCCTGCACAGGGCGGAACCTGATGCACAAGTCAGAACCCCTCCTTCCCCATGGCAAGAAACCTTGCTGCTGGCAGTGAGTCAAACCTTCAGTGTAGGAGAAAACGGCATGGCCCATGAGGCCACGCCCATGTGTGAGGGCCGCCTTGGGCACAAACACACATTGTGACCCTCAGCGTGAGTACCTTATTCAAGTAACGCCTCTCAGTGATTGGACCAAGAGCCCGCATATGTGGCTTGCCATGCCCATAGGCACGCAGGACTAACTAGATGGTGTGTATTCCAGTTGAGGGAACCCACTGCTGTGCTCTAGAGTCCCTCTCCTGGGGGGTCCCCTGTGGCAGAAAACAGTACTCTTCCCTTCCCACAGAATGAACCCAAACACTTGGGAGCTTGGACAATCCCCCGAGAGGAAGGCTCTTCCTCGGCCCCTGAAGCAACCCCTACCCTGAACGGCCACTGTGAACGCAACACCCAGAGACAAAAGCCTGAGCGACTGCCTCCCACTTGCCCTCCTTTGATATCCAGAGGATCTCCCCTCTCGGACTGGAGATCAGGCCTGCCATTACCTTGGCCCCTACCTGAGCCAAGTTTGCTTTTTCAGACATCTGTCCCCACAGCCCTGGCAAACACAGCCTCTAGGCTGGGTCCTCTGGAGCCATACCACAGGACCATGCCTGCTCTCTCCTGGGAAACTCTGTCCATTCCTTTGGCCACACAACTCCAGAATATGAGAAACCTCAAGGCCCCCGAGGACATACCATTACCGGGAGCCTCCCTGCACACACAGGGGCCTTCGGACACAAGCTGAGCTGCTACCTCCATGAAGGCATGCACACAGATGTCAACAGAGATAGAAGGTTGAGCCGGACAGGCCCTTAGGCCCTAATCTCAACTCTTGCTTTGTTTTCCAGGTGTCACTCCTCAGAGGCTTTGGTTCGAAGAACAGGATATGGGGCTTTCCTGAGGCACTGAACAGAACTTCTCTCGTCTCCACATGGGAAGCTTCCTTGTTGGAGCCGTGTCAAACACCTCAGGTTGGAGAATCCTGCAGAGGCCCTGAGCCACCTCCACATTCCAAGGTCTCCCAGGCCACCAAGCCACAGTAGGACTCATCTTCAGGAGAGTCCATTTCAACTCTCCCCTCTGGGTAGCTCACCCAGGTGCGCGCAGTTTGAGCCTGCCTTGTCCTGACTAAAGAGTGGGAATATGAGGTGGCGTTCCCAGGCATCCATGCTTAGACACCTGCTCTCGAGTCTTTCCGTATGGGGCCTCCTGGAACCATCCAATAGCACTCGACTTTGGTGCAGAAGGAAACCTTGAGGTTTGGAGTAGTTCACAAATCCCATCGTAGGCAAACCTTCCTGGCCTCATGAGGCCCCCACACCATTCAGGAAGAGGCCATGCTGGACAAAAACTCTAGCCTGAGGCACGTCTCAGAGTTGAAATGACCTCAGTGCAGGAGATCTCGATTCAGCCTCTCAGAGTGGGCCTGCCGTGCCATCGGTCCCAAACCTCACGCTAGCTTGTGTTTTCAGACTTCCTTCCTCACACTCCTGGCAAACAAGCCCTCCGGACTAGGAACTCCAGAACCACAACCCAGCCCAGGGTCTGCCCAAGGGAAGAAAAACGTTTCCCTGTGGGGCTCTCTCCAGAAAACCCAGATGAGGATCAACCTGCTTGGGCCTCGACGGTACCCGAACTGGATAGGCTGCTCTGGGCACTCATGCTCTGTCTGACACAGCCTGAAGCCAGACGTCCAGACAGACAAGGAGACAGCTGGCCGCACACCCAGCACTTCGGACACGCCATGGTCTTATGCCGTCACCTCTTCCTAACCTTGGTTTTCAGATATCTGAACCTAGACATTATATCAATTCTCCACACAGCTGGGTATCGCAAGCACAACACAGAACTCCTCCTTCCCCGTGGCTGTAAAGCTTGCTCTTGGCATGGAGTCACACCTTCAGGGTGGGAGAAACCTTCCTGGTCCCTGATGCCACGCCCAAACTTGAGTGCTGCTTGGGCACAAATTCACACTCTGACCCTCAGCATGAGCCCCATGTCAAAGAAAGGCCTGTCAGGGCCTGGGCCAAGAGCCCGCATATGGGGCTTGCCAAGCCCCTATGCACCCAATCCTCACCAGTGTTTGAGTTTTCCAGTCGCCCCGCCCGTACCTGGGGCTCTGCTCTGGAATCCCTTACTTGGAGAGACACATGAGCCAGACAACACGACTCCACCCTTCCCACAAAATGACCCCAAACTCTTGGGAGCTGGGATAAATCCCCAGAGAGGGATACTCGTCCACAGTCCCTGAGGCCACCCCTCCAATCCACGGCTATCTCGGACACAACATCCAGAGACAAAAGCCTGAAGGAACGCCTCCCACTCGCCCTAGTTTCAGAGGCCCAGGAGCTCCCTCTCGGGCTGTACATCCGGCCTGCCATACCCTAGGCGCCACTCATAAGCTGAGTTTGTGTTTTCAGACTTCTGTGCCCTCAGCCTGGACCCACACAACCGCCAGGCTAGGGCCTCTGGAGCCACAGCGAAAGATTGTGCCTGCCCTCTCCAAGGAAATTGTGCCCAATCCATTGACCACAACCCTACAGGTTAGGGAAAAGCTCCAAGGCCCCTGAGGCCATCAATAGTGTAGGCCACCCTGGACTAAGAGGGACTCTCTGACACCAGCGGAGCAACTATCTCCACTTAGACTCTCAGACAGTGTCCCCAGAGACAGAAGGTTGAAATGGACAGGCCCCCAGGCCCTAATCTGAACCTTAGCTCTGGTTTCCATGTGTCCGTCCTCAGAGGTCTGTTTTCGTAGACCAGCACACGGGGCTTTTCTGAGGCACCAAACCAAACCTCTCTCGCCTCCACATGGGGAGCTTACTTACTGGGGATGTATCAAACCCTTCAGGTAGGAGAGTTCCGCAGGGCCACTGAACAACCAGCACATTCCAAGGTTTCCATGGACCCAAACGCACATTATGACGCATCTCAGGAGAGGCCATTTCAACTCAGCCCCCTGGTTAGCGTGCCCCAGAGGCAGCAGATCAAACATATCTTGTGGCTAATGGCCAATGGGAATGCGAGGCATGCTGTACAGGGATCCATCCTTCGAACCGTGCTCTCCAGTCCTTCCGTATGGTATGTCCTGGAGCCATGCAACAGGACTCGAATGTCCCACAGAAGGAAACCTGGTGGTTTGGGGCAACCTCCAATCTCAGCGTGGGAAAACTTCCTTGGCCTCATGAGGCCCCCGCTTCATGAAGGTGCCATCATGGACACATACTCCAGCCTCAGCCAACGTCTGATCCTCAGCCTGACTTCAGATGCAGGAGATTTTGATTCAGCCTCTGCCTAGTGGGCCTGCTCTGCCCTTGGCTCCAATCCTCACTTTAGCTTGTGTTCCTAGACTTCCGTCCTCACACTCCTGGCCCACAAACCCTCCCTTCTGGGAATTCTGGGGCCACAATGAAGCACTCCGCCTGCCTCCCAGGAGAAAAACTTTGTCTATGGTGCTGCCCAGAAACCCCAAATGAGGATCAAACTGCTTGGCCCTCGGCAACACCCCAATTGCATAGGCTACCTTAAACACTGATGCTCTGTCGCAAATAGCCTGAGCCCAGACCTTCCAACAGACACCGACACAGCTGGCTGCACACCCAGCACATTGGACCCGCCACTGCCTTAGGCCACCATCGATTCCCAACCTGGGTTTTCAGTCATCAGAACCTAGACCCTATCTCCAATCCCTGCACAGGGGGGAACCTGATGCACAAGTCAGAACCCCTCCTTCCCCATGGCAAGAAACCTTGCTGCTGGCAGTGAGTCAAACCTTCAGTGTAGGAGAAAACGGCATGGCCCATGAGGCCACGCCCATGTGTGAGGGCCGCCTTGGGCACAAACACACATTGTGACCCTCAGCGTGAGTACCTTATTCAAGTAACGCCTCTCAGTGATTGGACCAAGAGCCCGCATATGTGGCTTGCCATGCCCATAGGCACGCAGGACTAACTAGATGGTGTGTATTCCAGTTGAGGGAACCCACTGCTGTGCTCTAGAGTCCCTCTCCTGGGGGGTCCCCTGTGGCAGAAAACAGTACTCTTCCCTTCCCACAGAATGAACCCAAACACTAGGGAGCTTGGACAATCCCCCGAGAGGAAGGCTCTTCCTCGGCCCCTGAAGCAACCCCTACCCTGAACGGCCACTGTGAACGCAACACCCAGAGACAAAAGCCTGAGCGACTGCCTCCCACTTGCCCTCCTTTGATATCCAGAGGATCTCCCCTCTCGGACTGGAGATCAGGCCTGCCATTACCTTGGCCCCTACCTGAGCCAAGTTTGCTTTTTCAGACATCTGTCCCCACAGCCCTGGCAAACACAGCCTCTAGGCTGGGTCCTCTGGAGCCATACCACAGGACCATGCCTGCTCTCTCCTGGGAAACTCTGTCCATTCCTTTGGCCACACAACTCCAGAATATGAGAAACCTCAAGGCCCCCGAGGACATACCATTACCGGGAGCCTCCCTGCACACACAGGGGCCTTCGGACACAAGCTGAGCTGCTACCTCCATGAAGGCATGCACACAGATGTCAACAGAGATAGAAGGTTGAGCCGGACAGGCCCTTAGGCCCTAATCTCAACTCTTGCTTTGTTTTCCAGGTGTCACTCCTCAGAGGCTTTGGTTCGAAGAACAGGATATGGGGCTTTCCTGAGGCACTGAACAGAACTTCTCTCGTCTCCACATGGGAAGCTTCCTTGTTGGAGCCGTGTCAAACACCTCAGGTTGGAGAATCCTGCAGAGTCCCTGAGCCATCTCCACATTGCAAGGTCTCCCAGGCCACCAAGCCACAGTAGGACTCATCTTCAGGAGAGTCCATTTCAACTCTCCCCTCTGGGTAGCTCACCCAGGAGCGCGCAGTTTGAGCCTGCCTTGTCCTGACTAAAGAGTGGGAATATGAGGTGGCGTTCCCAGGCATCCATGCTTAGACACCTGCTCTCGAGTCTTTCCGTATGGGGCCTCCTGGAACCATCCAATAGCACTCGACTTTCGTGCAGAAGGAAACCTTGAGGTTTGGAGTAGTTCACAAATCCCATCGTAGGCAAACCTTCCTGGCCTCATGAGGCCCCCACACCATTCAGGAAGAGGCCATGCTGGACAAAAACTCTAGCCTGAGGCACGTCTCAGAGTTGAAATGACCTCAGTGCAGGAGATCTCGATTCAGCCTCTCAGAGTGGGCCTGCCGTGCCATCGGTCCCAAACCTCACGCTAGCTTGTGTTTTCAGACTTCCTTCCTCACACTCCTGGCAAACAAGCCCTCCGGACTAGGAACTCCAGAACCACAACCCAGCCCAGGGTCTGCCCAAGGGAAGAAAAACGTTTCCCTGTGGGGCTCTCTCCAGAAAACCCAGATGAGGATCAACCTGCTCGGGCCTCGACGGTACCCGAACTGGATAGGCTGCTCTGGGCACTCATGCTCTGTCTGACACAGCCTGAAGGCCGACGTCCAGACAGACAAGGAGACAGCTGGCCGCACACCCAGCACTTCGGACACGCCATGGTCTTATGCCGTCACCTCTTCCTAACCTTGGTTTTCAGATATCTAAACCTAGACATTATATCAATTCTCCACACAGCTGGGTATCGCAAGCACAACACAGAACTCCTCCTTCCCCGTGGCTGTAAAGCTTGCTCTTGGCATGGAGTCACACCTTCAGGGTGGGAGAAACCTTCCTGGTCCCTGATGCCACGCCCAAACTTGAGTGCTGCTTGGGCACAAATTCACACTCTGACCCTCAGCATGAGCCCCATGTCAAAGAAAGGCCTGTCAGGGCCTGGGCCAAGAGCCCGCATATGGGGCTTGCCAAGCCCCTATGCACCCAATCCTCACCAGTGTTTGAGTTTTCCAGTCGCCCCGCCCGTACCTGGGGCTCTGCTCTGGAATCCCTTTCTTGGAGAGACACATGAGCCAGACAACACGACTCCACCCTTCCCACAAAATGACCCCAAACTCTTGGGAGCTGGGACAAATCCCCAGAGAGCGATACTCGTCCACAGTCCCTGAGGCCACCCCTCCAATCCACGGCTATCTCGGACACAACATCCAGAGACAAAAGCCTGAAGGAACGCCTCCCACTCGCCCTTGTTTCAGAGGCCCAGGAGCTCCCTCTCGGGCTGTACATCCGGCCTGCCATACCCTAGGCGCCACTCATAAGCTGAGTTTGTGTTTTCAGACTTCTGTGCCCTCAGCCTGGACCCACACAACCGCCAGGCTAGGGCCTCTGGAGCCACAGCGAAAGATTGTGCCTGCCCTCTCCAAGGAAATTGTGCCCAATCCATTGACCACAACCCTACAGGTTAGGGAAAAGCTCCAAGGCCCCTGAGGCCATCAATAGTGTAGGCCACCCTGGACTAAGAGGGGCTCTCTGACACCAGCGGAGCAACTATCTCCACTTAGACTCTCAGACAGTGTCCCCAGAGACAGAAGGTTGAAATGGACAGGCCCCCAGGCCCTAATCTGAACCTTAGCTCTGGTTTCCATGTGTCCGTCCTCAGAGGTCTGTTTTCGTAGACCAGCACACGGGGCTTTTCTGAGGCACCAAACCAAACCTCTCTCGCCTCCACATGGGGAGCTTACTTACTGGGGATGTATCAAACCCTTCAGGTAGGAGAGTTCCGCAGGGCCACTGAACAACCAGCACATTCCAAGGTTTCCATGGACCCAAACGCACATTATGACGCATCCTCAGGAGAGGCCATTTCAACTCAGCCCCCTGGTTAGCGTGCCCCAGAGGCAGCTAATCAAACATATCTTGTGGCTAATGGCCAATGGGAATGCGAGGCATGCTGTACAGGGATCCATCCTTCGAACCGTGCTCTCCAGTCCTTCCGTATGGTATGTCCTGGAGCCATGCAACAGGACTCGAATGTCCCACAGAAGGAAACCTGGTGGTTTGGGGCAACCTCCAATCTCAGCGTGGGAAAACTTCCTTGGCCTCATGAGGCCCCCGCTTCATGAAGGTGCCATCATGGACACATACTCCAGCCTCAGCCAACGTCTGATCCTCAGCCTGACTTCAGATGCAGGAGATTTTGATTCAGCCTCTGCCGAGTGGGCCTGCTCTGCCCTTGGCTCCAATCCTCACTTTAGCTTGTGTTCCTAGACTTCCGTCCTCACACTCCTGGCCCACAAACCCTCCCTTCTGGGAATTCTGGGGCCACAATGAAGCACTCCGCCTGCCTCCCAGGAGAAAAACTTTGTCTATGGTGCTGCCCAGAAACCCCAAATGAGGATCAAACTGCTTGGCCCTCGGCAACACCCCAATTGCATAGGCTACCTTAAACACTGATGCTCTGTCGCAAATAGCCTGAGCCCAGACCTTCCAACAGACACCGACACAGCTGGCTGCACACCCAGCACATTGGACCCGCCACTGCCTTAGGCCACCATCGATTCCCAACCTGGGTTTTCAGTCATCAGAACCTAGACCCTATCTCCAATCCCTGCACAGGGGGGAACCTGATGCACAAGTCAGAACCCCTCCTTCCCCATGGCAAGAAACCTTGCTGCTGGCAGTGAGTCAAACCTTCAGTGTAGGAGAAAACGGCATGGCCCATGAGGCCACGCCCATGTGTGAGGGCCGCCTTGGGCACAAACACACATTGTGACCCTCAGCGTGAGTACCTTATTCAAGTAACGCCTCTCAGTGATTGGACCAAGAGCCCGCATATGTGGCTTGCCATGCCCATAGGCACGCAGGACTAACTAGATGGTGTGTATTCCAGTTGAGGGAACCCACTGCTGTGCTCTAGAGTCCCTCTCCTGGGGGGTCCCCTGTGGCAGAAAACAGTACTCTTCCCTTCACACAGAATGAACCCAAACACTAGGGAGCTTGGACAATCCCCCGAGAGGAAGGCTCTTCCTCGGCCCCTGAAGCAACCCCTACCCTGAACGGCCACTGTGAACGCAACACCCAGAGACAAAAGCCTGAGCGACTGCCTCCCACTTGCCCTCCTTTGATATCCAGAGGATCTCCCCTCTCGGACTGGAGATCAGGCCTGCCATTACCTTGGCCCCTACCTGAGCCAAGTTTGCTTTTTCAGACATCTGTCCCCACAGCCCTGGCAAACACAGCCTCTAGGCTGGGTCCTCTGGAGCCATACCACAGGACCATGCCTGCTCTCTCCTGGGAAACTCTGTCCATTCCTTTGGCCACACAACTCCAGAATATGAGAAACCTCAAGGCCCCCGAGGACATACCATTACCGGGAGCCTCCCTGCACACACAGGGGCCTTCGGACACAAGCTGAGCTGCTACCTCCATGAAGGCATGCACACAGATGTCAACAGAGATAGAAGGTTGAGCCGGACAGGCCCTTAGGCCCTAATCTCAACTCTTGCTTTGTTTTCCAGGTGTCACTCCTCAGAGGCTTTGGTTCGAAGAACAGGATATGGGGCTTTCCTGAGGCACTGAACAGAACTTCTCTCGTCTCCACATGGGAAGCTTCCTTGTTGGAGCCGTGTCAAACACCTCAGGTTGGAGAATCCTGCAGAGTCCCTGAGCCACCTCCACATTGCAAGGTCTCCCAGGCCACCAAGCCACAGTAGGACTCATCTTCAGGAGAGTCCATTTCAACTCTCCCCTCTGGGTAGCTCACCCAGGAGCGCGCAGTTTGAGCCTGCCTTGTCCTGACTAAAGAGTGGGAATATGAGGTGGCGTTCCCAGGCATCCATGCTTAGACACCTGCTCTCGAGTCTTTCCGTATGGGGCCTCCTGGAACCATCCAATAGCACTCGACTTTCGTGCAGAAGGAAACCTTGAGGTTTGGAGTAGTTCACAAATCCCATCGTAGGCAAACCTTCCTCGCCTCATGAGGCCCCCACACCATTCAGGAAGAGGCCATGCTGGACAAAAACTCTAGCCTGAGGCACGTCTCAGAGTTGAAATGACCTCAGTGCAGGAGATCTCGATTCAGCCTCTCAGAGTGGGCCTGCCGTGCCATCGGTCCCAAACCTCACGCTAGCTTGTGTTTTCAGACTTCCTTCCTCACACTCCTGGCAAACAAGCCCTCCGGACTAGGAACTCCAGAACCACAACCCAGCCCAGGGTCTGCCCAAGGGAAGAAAAACGTTTCCCTGTGGGGCTCTCTCCAGAAAACCCAGATGAGGATCAACCTGCTCGGGCCTCGACGGTACCCGAACTGGATAGGCTGCTCTGGGCACTCATGCTCTGTCTGACACAGCCTTAAGGCCGACGTCCAGACAGACAAGGAGACAGCTGGCCGCACACCCAGCACTTCGGACACGCCATGGTCTTATGCCATCACCTGTTCCTAACCTTGGTTTTCAGATATCTGAACCTAGACATTATATCAATTCTCCACACAGCTGGGTATCGCAAGCTCAACACAGAACTCCTACTTCCCCGTGGCTGTAAAGCTTGCTTGGCATGGAGTCACACCTTCAGGGTGGGAGAAACCTTCCTGGTCCCTGATGCCACGCCCAAACTTGAGTGCTGCTTGGGCACAAATTCACACTCTGACCCTCAGCATGAGCCCCATGTCAAAGAAAGGCCTGTCAGGGCCTGGGCCAAGAGCCCGCATATGGGGCTTGCCAAGCCCCTATGCACCCAATCCTCACCAGTGTTTGAGTTTTCCAGTCGCCCCGCCCGTACCTGGGGCTCTGCTCTGGAATCCCTTTCTTGGAGAGACACATGAGCCAGACAACACGACTCCACCCTTCCCACAAAATGACCCCAAACTCTTGGGAGCTGGGACAAATCCCCAGAGAGCGATACTCGTCCACAGTCCCTGAGGCCACCCCTCCAATCCACGGCTATCTCGGACACAACATCCAGAGACAAAAGCCTGAAGGAACGCCTCCCACTCGCCCTTGTTTCAGAGGCCCAGGAGCTCCCTCTCGGGCTGTACATCCGGCCTGCCATACCCTAGGCGCCACTCATAAGCTGAGTTTGTGTTTTCAGACTTCTGTGCCCTCAGCCTGGACCCACACAACCGCCAGGCTAGGGCCTCTGGAGCCACAGCGAAAGATTGTGCCTGCCCTCTCCAAGGAAATTGTGCCCAATCCATTGACCACAACCCTACAGGTTAGGGAAAAGCTCCAAGGCCCCTGAGGCCATCAATAGTGTAGGCCACCCTGGACTAAGAGGGGCTCTCTGACACCAGCGGAGCAACTATCTCCACTTAGACTCTCAGACAGTGTCCCCAGAGACAGAAGGTTGAAATGGACAGGCCCCCAGGCCCTAATCTGAACCTTAGCTCTGGTTTCCATGTGTCCGTCCTCAGAGGTCTGTTTTCGTAGACCAGCACACGGGGCTTTTCTGAGGCACCAAACCAAACCTCTCTCGCCTCCACATGGGGAGCTTACTTACTGGGGATGTATCAAACCCTTCAGGTAGGAGAGTTCCGCAGGGCCACTGAACAACCAGCACATTCCAAGGTTTCCATGGACACAAACGCACATTATGACGCATCCTCAGGAGAGGCCATTTCAACTCAGCTCCCTGGTTAGCGTGCCCCAGAGGCAGCAGATCAAACATATCTTGTGGCTAATGGCCAATGGGAATGCGAGGCATGCTGTACAGGGATCCATCCTTCGAACCGTGCTCTCCAGTCCTTCCGTATGGTATGTCCTGGAGCCATGCAACAGGACTCGAATGTCCCACAGAAGGAAACCTGGTGGTTTGGGGCAACCTCCAATCTCAGCGTGGGAAAACTTCCTTGGCCTCATGAGGCCCCCGCTTCATGAAGGTGCCATCATGGACACATACTCCAGTCTCAGCCAACATCTGATCCTCAGCCTGACTTCAGATGCAGGAGATTTTGATTCAGCCTCTGCCTAGTGGGCCTGCTCTGCCCTTGGCTCCAATCCTCACTTTAGCTTGTGTTCCTAGACTTCCGTCCTCACACTCCTGGCCCACAAACCCTCCCTTCTGGGAATTCTGGGGCCACAATGAAGCACTCCGCCTGCCTCCCAGGAGAAAAACTTTGTCTATGGTGCTGCCCAGAAACCCCAAATGAGGATCAAACTGCTTGGCCCTCGGCAACACCCCAATTGCATAGGCTACCTTAAACACTGATGCTCTGTCGCAAATAGCCTGAGCCCAGACCTTCCAACAGACACCGACACAGCTGGCTGCACACCCAGCACATTGGACCCGCCACTGCCTTAGGCCACCATCCATTCCCAACCTGGGTTTTCAGTCATCAGAACCTAGACCTTATCTCCAATCCCTGCACAGGGCGGAACCTGATGCACAAGTCAGAACCCCTCCTTCCCCATGGCAAGAAACCTTGCTGCTGGCAGTGAGTCAAACCTTCAGTGTAGGAGAAAACGGCATGGCCCATGAGGCCACGCCCATGTGTGAGGGCCGCCTTGGGCACAAACACACATTGTGACCCTCAGCGTGAGTACCTTATTCAAGTAACGCCTCTCAGTGATTGGACCAAGAGCCCGCATATGTGGCTTGCCATGCAATAGGCACGCAGGACTAACTAGATGGTGTGTATTCCAGTTGAGGGAACCCACTGCTGTGCTCTAGAGTCCCTCTCCTGGGGGGTCCCCTGTGGCAGAAAACAGTACTCTTCCCTTCCCACAGAATGAACCCAAACACTTGGGAGCTTGGACAATCCCCCGAGAGGAAGGCTCTTCCTCGGCCCCTGAAGCAACCCCTACCCTGAACGGCCACTGTGAACGCAACACCCAGAGACAAAAGCCTGAGCGACTGCCTCCCACTTGCCCTCCTTTGATATCCAGAGGATCTCCCCTCTCGGACTGGAGATCAGGCCTGCCATTACCTTGGCCCCTACCTGAGCCAAGTTTGCTTTTTCAGACATCTGTCCCCACAGCCCTGGCAAACACAGCCTCTAGGCTGGGTCCTCTGGAGCCATGCCACAGGACCATGCCTGCTCTCTCCTGGGAAACTCTGTCCATTCCTTTGGCCACACACCTCCAGAATATGAGAAACCTCAAGGCCCCCGAGGACATACCATTACCGGGAGCCTCCCTGCACACACAGGGGCCTTCGGACACAAGCGGAGCTGCTACCTCCATGAAGGCATGTACACAGATGCCAACAGAGATAGAAGGTTGAGCCCGACAGGCCCTTAGGCCCTAATCTCAACTCTTGCTTTGTTTTCCAGGTGTCACTCCTCAGAGGCTTTGGTTCGAAGAACAGGATATGGGGCTTTCCTGAGGCACTGAACAGAACTTCTCTCGTCTCCACATGGGAAGCTTCCTTGTTGGAGCCGTGTCAAACACCTCAGGTTGGAGAATCCTGCAGAGTCCCTGAGCCACCTCCACATTCCAAGGTCTCCCAGGCCACCAAGCCACAGTAGGACTCATCTTCAGGAGAGTCCATTTCAACTCTCCCCTCTGGGTAGCTCACCCAGGAGCCCGCAGATTGAGCCTGCCTTGTCCTGACTAAAGAGTGGGAATATGAGGTGGCGTTCCCAGGCATCCATGCTTAGACACCTGCTCTCGAGTCTTTCCATATGGGGCCTCCTGGAACCATCCAATAGCACTCGATTTTCGTGCAGAAGGAAACCTTGAGGTTTGGAGTAGTTCACAAATCCCATCGTAGGCAAACCTTCCTGGCCTCATGAGGCCCCCACATCATTCAGGAAGAGGCCATGCTGGACAAAAACTCTAGCCTGAGGCACGTCTCAGAGTTGAAATGACCTCAGTGCAGGAGATCTCGATTCAGCCTCTCAGAGTGGGCCTGCCGTGCCATCGGTCCCAAACCTCACGCTAGCTTGTGTTTTCAGACTTCCTTCCTCACACTCCTGGCAAACAAGCCCTCCGGACTAGGAACTCCAGAACCACAACCCAGCCCAGGGTCTGCCCAAGGGAAGAAAAACGTTTCCCTGTGGGGCTCTCTCCAGAAAACCCAGATGAGGATCAACCTGCTCGGGCCTCGACGGTACCCGAACTGGATAGGCTGCTCTGGGCACTCATGCTCTGTCTGACACAGCCTGAAGCCAGACGTCCAGACAGACAAGGAGACAGCTGGCCGCACACCCAGCACTTCGGACACGCCATGGTCTTATGCCGCCACCTCTTCCTAACCTTGGTTTTCAGATATCTGAACCTAGACATTATATCAATTCTCCACACAGTTGGGTATCACAAGCACAACACAGAACTCCTCCTTCCCCGTGGCTGTAAAGCTTGCTCTTGGCATGGAGTCACACCTTCAGGGTGGGAGAAACCTTCCTGGTCCCTGATGCCACGCCCAAACTTGAGTGCTGCTTGGGCACAAATTCACACTCTGACCCTCAGCATGAGCCCCATGTCAAAGAAAGGCCTGTCAGGGCCTGGGCCAAGAGCCCGCATATGGGGCTTGCCAAGCCCCTATGCACCCAATCCTCACCAGTGTTTGAGTTTTCCAGTCGCCCCGCCCGTACCTGGGGCTCTGCTCTGGAATCCCTTTCTTGGAGAGACACATGAGCCAGACAACACGACTCCACCCTTCCCACAAAATGACCCCAAACTCTTGGGAGCTGGGACAAATCCCCAGAGAGCGATACTCGTCCACAGTCCCTGAGGCCACCCCTCCAATCCACGGCTATCTCGGACACAACATCCAGAGACAAAAGCCTGAAGGAACGCCTCCCACTCGCCCTTGTTTCAGAGGCCCAGGAGCTCCCTCTCGGGCTGTACATCCGGCCTGCCATACCCTAGGCGCCACTCATAAGCTGAGTTTGTGTTTTCAGACTTCTGTGCCCTCAGCCTGGACCCACACAACCGCCAGGCTAGGGCCTCTGGAGCCACAGCGAAAGATTGTGCCTGCCCTCTCCAAGGAAATTGTGCCCAATCCATTGACCACAACCCTACAGGTTAGGGAAAAGCTCCAAGGCCCCTGAGGCCATCAATAGTGTAGGCCACCCTGGACTAAGAGGGGCTCTCTGACACCAGCGGAGCAACTATCTCCACTTAGACTCTCAGACAGTGTCCCCAGAGACAGAAGGTTGAAATGGACAGGCCCCCAGGCCCTAATCTGAACCTTAGCTCTGGTTTCCATGTGTCCGTCCTCAGAGGTCTGTTTTCGTAGACCAGCACACGGGGCTTTTCTGAGGCACCAAACCAAACCTCTCTCGCCTCCACATGGGGAGCTTACTTACTGGGGATGTATCAAACCCTTCAGGTAGGAGAGTTCCGCAGGGCCACTGAACAACCAGCACATTCCAAGGTTTCCATGGACCCAAACGCACATTATGACGCATCCTCAGGAGAGGCCATTTCAACTCAGCCCCCTGGTTAGCGTGCCCCAGAGGCAGCAGATCAAACATATCTTGTGGCTAATGGCCAATGGGAATGCGAGGCATGCTGTACAGGGATCCATCCTTCGAACCGTGCTCTCCAGTCCTTCCGTATGGTATGTCCTGGAGCCATGCAACAGGACTCGAATGTCCCACAGAAGGAAACCTGGTGGTTTGGGGCAACCTCCAATCTCAGCGTGGGAAAACTTCCTTGGCCTCATGAGACCCCCGCTTCATGAAGGTGCCATCATGGACACATACTCCAGCCTCAGCCAAAGTCTGATCCTCAGCCTGACTTCAGATGCAGGAGATTTTGATTCAGCCTCTGCCTAGTGGGCCTGCTCTGCCCTTGGCTCCAATCCTCACTTTAGCTTGTGTTCCTAGACTTCCGTCCTCACACTCCTGGCCCACAAACCCTCCCTTCTGGGAATTCTGGGGCCACAATGAAGCACTCCGCCTGCCTCCCAGGAGAAAAACTTTGTCTATGGTGCTGCCCAGAAACCCCAAATGAGGATCAAACTGCTTGGCCCTCGGCAACACCCCAATTGCATAGGCTACCTTAAACACTGATGCTCTGTCGCAAATAGCCTGAGCCCAGACCTTCCAACAGACACCGACACAGCTGGCTGCACACCCAGCACATTGGACCCGCCACTGCCTTAGGCCACCATCCATTCCCAACCTGGGTTTTCAGTCATCAGAACCTAGACCTTATCTCCAATCCCTGCACAGGGCGGAACCTGATGCACAAGTCAGAACCCCTCCTTCCCCATGGCAAGAAACCTTGCTGCTGGCAGTGAGTCAAACCTTCAGTGTAGGAGAAAACGGCATGGCCCATGAGGCCACGCCCATGTGTGAGGGCCGCCTTGGGCACAAACACACATTGTGACCCTCAGCGTGAGTACCTTATTCAAGTAACGCCTCTCAGTGATTGGACCAAGAGCCCGCATATGTGGCTTGCCATGCCCATAGGCACGCAGGACTAACTAGATGGTGTGTATTCCAGTTGAGGGAACCCACTGCTGTGCTCTAGAGTCCCTCTCCTGGGGGGTCCCCTGTGGCAGAAAACAGTACTCTTCCCTTCCCACAGAATGAACCCAAACACTTGGGAGCTTGGACAATCCCCCGAGAGGAAGGCTCTTCCTCGGCCCCTGAAGCAACCCCTACCCTGAACGGCCACTGTGAACGCAACACCCAGAGACAAAAGCCTGAGCGACTGCCTCCCACTTGCCCTCCTTTGATATCCAGAGGATCTCCCCTCTCGGACTGGAGATCAGGCCTGCCATTACCTTGGCCCCTACCTGAGCCAAGTTTGCTTTTTCAGACATCTGTCCCCACAGCCCTGGCAAACACAGCCTCTAGGCTGGGTCCTCTGGAGCCATGCCACAGGACCATGCCTGCTCTCTCCTGGGAAACTCTGTCCATTCCTTTGGCCACACACCTCCAGAATATGAGAAACCTCAAGGCCCCCGAGGACATACCATTACCGGGAGCCTCCCTGCACACACAGGGGCCTTCGGACACAAGCGGAGCTGCTACCTCCATGAAGGCATGTACACAGATGCCAACAGAGATAGAAGGTTGAGCCCGACAGGCCCTTAGGCCCTAATCTCAACTCTTGCTTTGTTTTCCAGGTGTCACTCCTCAGAGGCTTTGGTTCGAAGAACAGGATATGGGGCTTTCCTGAGGCACTGAACAGAACTTCTCTCGTCTCCACATGGGAAGCTTCCTTGTTGGAGCCGTGTCAAACACCTCAGGTTGGAGAATCCTGCAGAGTCCCTGAGCCACCTCCACATTCCAAGGTCTCCCAGGCCACCAAGCCACAGTAGGACTCATCTTCAGGAGAGTCCATTTCAACTCTCCCCTCTGGGTAGCTCACCCAGGAGCCCGCAGATTGAGCCTGCCTTGTCCTGACTAAAGAGTGGGAATATGAGGTGGCGTTCCCAGGCATCCATGCTTAGACACCTGCTCTCGAGTCTTTCCATATGGGGCCTCCTGGAACCATCCAATAGCACTCGATTTTCGTGCAGAAGGAAACCTTGAGGTTTGGAGTAGTTCACAAATCCCATCGTAGGCAAACCTTCCTGGCCTCATGAGGCCCCCACACCATTCAGGAAGAGGCCATGCTGGACAAAAACTCTAGCCTGAGGCACGTCTCAGAGTTGAAATGACCTCAGTGCAGGAGATCTCGATTCAGCCTCTCAGAGTGGGCCTGCCGTGCCATCGGTCCCAAACCTCACGCTAGCTTGTGTTTTCAGACTTCCTTCCTCACACTCCTGGCAAACAAGCCCTCCGGACTAGGAACTCCAGAACCACAACCCAGCCCAGGGTCTGCCCAAGGGAAGAAAAACGTTTCCCTGTGGGGCTCTCTCCAGAAAACCCAGATGAGGATCAACCTGCTCGGGCCTCGACGGTACCCGAACTGGATAGGCTGCTCTGGGCACTCATGCTCTGTCTGACACAGCCTGAAGCCAGACGTCCAGACAGACAAGGAGACAGCTGGCCGCACACCCAGCACTTCGGACACGCCATGGTCTTATGCCGCCACGTCTTCCTAACCTTGGTTTTCAGATATCTGAACCTAGACATTATATCAATTCTCCACACAGTTGGGTATCACAAGCACAACACAGAACTCCTCCTTCCCCGTGGCTGTAAAGCTTGCTCTTGGCATGGAGTCACACCTTCAGGGTGGGAGAAACCTTCCTGGTCCCTGATGCCACGCCCAAACTTGAGTGCTGCTTGGGCACAAATTCACACTCTGACCCTCAGCATGAGCCCCATGTCAAAGAAAGGCCTGTCAGGGCCTGGGCCAAGAGCCCGCATATGGGGCTTGCCAAGCCCCTATGCACCCAATCCTCACCAGTGTTTGAGTTTTCCAGTCGCCCCGCCCGTACCTGGGGCTCTGCTCTGGAATCCCTTTCTTGGAGAGACACATGAGCCAGACAACACGACTCCACCCTTCCCACAAAATGACCCCAAACTCTTGGGAGCTGGGACAAATCCCCAGAGAGCGATACTCGTCCACAGTCCCTGAGGCCACCCCTCCAATCCACGGCTATCTCGGACACAACATCCAGAGACAAAAGCCTGAAGGAACGCCTCCCACTCGCCCTTGTTTCAGAGGCCCAGGAGCTCCCTCTCGGGCTGTACATCCGGCCTGCCATACCCTAGGCGCCACTCATAAGCTGAGTTTGCGTTATCAGACTTCTGTGCCCTCAGCCTGGACCCACACAACCGCCAGGCTAGGGCCTCTGGAGCCACAGCGAAAGATTGTGCCTGCCCTCTCCAAGGAAATTGTGCCCAATCCATTGACCACAACCCTACAGGTTAGGGAAAAGCTCCAAGGCCCCTGAGGCCATCAATAGTGTAGGCCACCCTGGACTAAGAGGGGCTCTCTGACACCAGCGGAGCAACTATCTCCACTTAGACTCTCAGACAGTGTCCCCAGAGACAGAAGGTTGAAATGGACAGGCCCCCAGGCCCTAATCTGAACCTTAGCTCTGGTTTCCATGTGTCCGTCCTCAGAGGTCTGTTTTCGTAGACCAGCACACGGGGCTTTTCTGAGGCACCAAACCAAACCTCTCTCGCCTCCACATGGGGAGCTTACTTACTGGGGATGTATCAAACCCTTCAGGTAGGAGAGTTCCGCAGGGCCACTGAACAACCAGCACATTCCAAGGTTTCCATGGACCCAAACGCACATTATGACGCATCCTCAGGAGAGGCCATTTCAACTCAGCCCCCTGGTTAGCGTGCCCCAGAGGCAGCAGATCAAACATATCTTGTGGCTAATGGCCAATGGGAATGCGAGGCATGCTGTACAGGGATCCATCCTTCGAACCGTGCTCTCCAGTCCTTCCGTATGGTATGTCCTGGAGCCATGCAACAGGACTCGAATGTCCCACAGAAGGAAACCTGGTGGTTTGGGGCAACCTCCAAACTCAGCGTGGGAAAACTTCCTTGGCCTCATGAGGCCCCCGCTTCATGAAGGTGCCATCATGGACACATACTCCAGCCTCAGCCAACGTCTGATCCTCAGCCTGACTTCAGATGCAGGAGATTTTGATTCAGCCTCTGCCTAGTGGGCCTGCTCTGCCCTTGGCTCCAATCCTCACTTTAGCTTGTGTTCCTAGACTTCCGTCCTCACACTCCTGGCCCACAAACCCTCCCTTCTGGGAATTCTGGGGCCACAATGAAGCACTCCGCCTGCCTCCCAGGAGAAAAACTTTGTCTATGGTGCTGCCCAGAAACCCCAAATGAGGATCAAACTGCTTGGCCCTCGGCAACACCCCAATTGCATAGGCTACCTTAAACACTGATGCTCTGTCGCAAATAGCCTGAGCCCAGACCTTCCAACAGACACCGACACAGCTGGCTGCACACCCAGCACATTGGACCCGCCACTGCCTTAGCCCACCATCCATTCCCAACCTGGGTTTTCAGTCATCAGAACCTAGACCTTATCTCCAATCCCTGCACAGGGGGGAACCTGATGCACAAGTCAGAACCCCTCCTTCCCCATGGCAAGAAACCTTGCTGCTGGCAGTGAGTCAAACCTTCAGTGTAGGAGAAAACGGCATGGCCCATGAGGCCACGCCCATGTGTGAGGGCCGCCTTGGGCACAAACACACATTGTGACCCTCAGCGTGAGTACCTTATTCAAGTAACGCCTCTCAGTGATTGGACCAAGAGCCCGCATATGTGGCTTGCCATGCCCATAGGCACGCAGGACTAACTAGATGGTGTGTATTCCAGTTGAGGGAACCCACTGCTGTGCTCTAGAGTCCCTCTCCTGGGGGGTCCCCTGTGGCAGAAAACAGTACTCTTCCCTTCCCACAGAATGAACCCAAACACTTGGGAGCTTGGACAATCCCCCGAGAGGAAGGCTCTTCCTCGGCCCCTGAAGCAACCCCTACCCTGAACGGCCACTGTGAACGCAACACCCACAGACAAAAGCCTGAGCGACTGCCTCCCACTTGCCCTCCTTTGATATCCAGAGGATCTCCCCTCTCGGACTGGAGATCAGGCCTGCCATTACCTTGGCCCCTACCTGAGCCAAGTTTGCTTTTTCAGACATCTGTCCCCACAGCCCTGGCAAACACAGCCTCTAGGCTGGGTCCTCTGGAGCCATACCACAGGACCATGCCTGCTCTCTCCTGGGAAACTCTGTCCATTCCTTTGGCCACACACCTCCAGAATATGAGAAACCTCAAGGCCCCCGAGGACATACCATTACCGGGAGCCTCCCTGCACACACAGGGGCCTTCGGACACAAGCTGAGCTGCTACCTCCATGAAGGCATGCACACAGATGTCAACAGAGATAGAAGGTTGAGCCCGACAGGCCCTTAGGCCCTAATCTCAACTCTTGCTTTGTTTTCCAGGTGTCACTCCTCAGAGGCTTTGGTTCGAAGAACAGGATATGGGGCTTTCCTGAGGCACTGAACAGAACTTCTCTCGTCTCCACATGGGAAGCTTCCTTGTTGGAGCCGTGTCAAACACCTCAGGTTGGAGAATCCTGCAGAGTCCCTGAGCCACCTCCACATTCCAAGGTCTCCCAGGCCACCAAGCCACAGTAGGACTCATCTTCAGGAGAGTCCATTTCAACTCTCCCCTCTGGGTAGCTCACCCAGGAGCCCGCAGTTTGAGCCTGCCTTGTCCTGACTAAAGAGTGGGAATATGAGGTGGCGTTCCCAGGCATCCATGCTTAGACACCTGCTCTCGAGTCTTTCCGTATGGGGCCTTCTGGAACCATCCAATAGCACTCGACTTTCGTGCAGAAGGAAACCTTGAGGTTTGGAGTAGTTCACAAATCCCATCGTAGGCAAACCTTCCTGGCCTCATGAGGCCCCCACACCATTCAGGAAGAGGCCATGCTGGACAAAAACTCTAGCCTGAGGCACGTCTCAGAGTTGAAATGACCTCAGTGCAGGAGATCTCGATTCAGCCTCTCAGAGTGGGCCTGCCGTGCCATCGGTCCCAAACCTCACGCTAGCTTGTGTTTTCAGACTTCCTTCCTCACACTCCTGGCAAACAAGCCCTCCGGACTAGGAACTCCAGAACCACAACCCAGCCCAGGGTCTGCCCAAGGGAAGAAAAACGTTTCCCTGTGGGGCTCTCTCCAGAAAACCCAGATGAGGATCAACCTGCACGGGCCTCGACGATACCCGAACTGGATAGGCTGCTCTGGGCACTCATGCTCTGTCTGACACAGCCTGAAGGCCGACGTCCAGACAGACAAAGATAGCTGGCCGCACACCCAGCACTTCGGACACGCCATGGTCTTATGCCGCCACTTCTTCCTAACCTTGGTTTTCAGATATCTGAACCTAGACATTATATCAATTCTCCACACAGCTGGGTATCGCAAGCACAACACAGAACTCCTCCTTCCCCGTGGCTGTAAAGCTTGCTTGGCATGGAGTCACACCTTCAGGGTGGGAGAAACCTTCCTGGTCCCTGATGCCACGCCCCAACTTGAGTGCTGCTTGGGCTCAAATTCACACTCTGACCCTCAGCATGAGCCCCATGTCAAAGAAAGGCCTGTCAGGGCCTGGGCCAAGAGCCCGCATATGGGGCTTGCCAAGCCCCTATGCACCCAATCTTCACCAGTGTTTGAGTTTTCCAGTCGCCCCGCCCGTACCTGGGGCTCTGCTCTGGAATCCCTTTCTTGGAGAGACACGTGAGCCAGACAACACTTTTCCACCCTTCCCACAAAATGACCCCAAACTCTTGGGAGCTGGGACAAATCCCCAGAGAGGGATACTCGTCCACAGTCCCTGAGGCCATCCCTCCAATCCACGGCTATCTCGGACACAACATCCAGAGACAAAAGCCTGAAGGAACGCCTCCCACTCGCCCTTGTTTCAGAGGCCCAGGAGCTCCCTCTCGGGCTGTACATCCGGTCTGCCATACCCTAGGCGCCACTCATAAGCTGAGTTTGTGTTTTCAGACTTCTGTGCCCTCAGCCTGGACCCACACAACCGCCAGGCTAGGGCCTCTGGTGCCACAGCGAAAGATTGTGCCTGCCCTCTCCAAGGAAATTGTGCCCAATCCATTGACCACAACACTACAGGTTAGGGAAAAGCACCAAGGCCCCTGAGGCCATCAATCGTGTAGGCCACCCTGGACTAAGAGGGGCTCTCTGACACCAGCGGAGCAACTATCTCCACTTAGACTCTCAGACAGTGTCCCCAGAGACAGAAGGTTGAAATGGACAGGCCCCCAGGCCCTAATCTGAACCTTAGCTCTGGTTTCCATGTGTCCGTCCTCAGAGGTCTGTTTTCGTAGACCAGCACACGGGGCTTTTCTGAGGCACCAAACCAAACCTCTCTCGCCTCCACATGGGGAGCTTACTTACTGGGGATGTATCAAACCCTTCAGGTAGGAGAGTTCCGCAGGGCCACTGAACAACCAGCACATTCCAAGGTTTCCATGGACCCAAACGCACATTATGACGCATCCTCAGGAGAGGCCATTTCAACTCAGCCCCCTGGTTAGCGTGCCCCAGAGGCAGCAGATCAAACATATCTTGTGGCTAATGGCCAATGGGAATGCGAGGCATGCTGTACAGGGATCCATCCTTCGAACCGTGCTCTCCAGTCCTTCCGTATGGTATGTCCTGGAGCCATGCAACAGGACTCGAATGTCCCACAGAAGGAAACCTGGTGGTTTGGGGCAACCTCCAAACTCAGCGTGGGAAAACTTCCTTGGCCTCATGAGGCCCCCGCTTCATGAAGGTGCCATCATGGACACATACTCCAGCCTCAGCCAACGTCTGATCCTCAGCCTGACTTCAGATGCAGGAGATTTTGATTCAGCCTCTGCCTAGTGGGCCTGCTCTGCCCTTGGCTCCAATCCTCACTTTAGCTTGTGTTCCTAGACTTCCGTCCTCACACTCCTGGCCCACAAACCCTCCCTTCTGGGAATTCTGGGGCCACAATGAAGCACTCCGCCTGCCTCCCAGGAGAAAAACTTTGTCTATGGTGCTGCCCAGAAACCCCAAATGAGGATCAAACTGCTTGGCCCTCGGCAACACCCCAATTGCATAGGCTACCTTAAACACTGATGCTCTGTCGCAAATAGCCTGAGCCCAGACCTTCCAACAGACACCGACACAGCTGGCTGCACACCCAGCACATTGGACCCGCCACTGCCTTAGGCCACCATCCATTCCCAACCTGGGTTTTCAGTCATCAGAACCTAGACCTTATCTCCAATCCCTGCACAGGGGGGAACCTGATGCACAAGTCAGAACCCCTCCTTCCCCATGGCAAGAAACCTTGCTGCTGGCAGTGAGTCAAACCTTCAGTGTAGGAGAAAACGGCATGGCCCATGAGGCCACGCCCATGTGTGAGGGCCGCCTTGGGCACAAACACACATTGTGACCCTCAGCGTGAGTACCTTATTCAAGTAACGCCTCTCAGTGATTGGACCAAGAGCCCGCATATGTGGCTTGCCATGCCCATAGGCACGCAGGACTAACTAGATGGTGTGTATTCCAGTTGAGGGAACCCACTGCTGTGCTCTAGAGTCCCTCTCCTGGGGGGTCCCCTGTGGCAGAAAACAGTACTCTTCCCTTCCCACAGAATGAACCCAAACACTTGGGAGCTTGGACAATCCCCCGAGAGGAAGGCTCTTCCTCGGCCCCTGAAGCAACCCCTACCCTGAACGGCCACTGTGAACGCAACACCCAGAGACAAAAGCCTGAGCGACTGCCTCCCACTTGCCCTCCTTTGATATCCAGAGGATCTCCCCTCTCGGACTGGAGATCAGGCCTGCCATTACCTTGGCCCCTACCTGAGCCAAGTTTGCTTTTTCAGACATCTGTCCCCACAGCCCTGGCAAACACAGCCTCTAGGCTGGGTCCTCTGGAGCCATACCACAGGACCATGCCTGCTCTCTCCTGGGAAACTCTGTCCATTCCTTTGGCCACACACCTCCAGAATATGAGAAACCTCAAGGCCCCCGAGGACATACCATTACCGGGAGCCTCCCTGCACACACAGGGGCCTTCGGACACAAGCGCAGCTGCTACCTCCCATGAAGGCATGCACACCGATGTCAACAGATATAGAAGGTTGAGCCGGACAGGCCCTTAGGCCCTAATCTCAACTCTTGCTTTGTTTTCCAGGTGTCACTCCTCAGAGGCTTTGGTTCGAAGAACAGGATATGGGGCTTTCCTGAGGCACTGAACAGAACTTCTCTCGTCTCCACATGGGAAGCTTCCTTGTTGGAGCCGTGTCAAACACCTCAGGTTGGAGAATCCTGCAGAGTCCCTGAGCCACCTCCACATTCCAATTTCTCCCTGGCCACCAAGCCACAGTAAGACTCATCTTCAGGAGAGTCCATTTCAACTCTCCCCTCTGGGTAGCTCACCCAGGAGCCCGCAGATTGAGCCTGCCTTGTCCTGACTAAAGAGTGGGAATATGAGGTGGCGTTCCCAGGCATCCATGCTTAGACACCTGCTCTCGAGTCTTTCCGTATGGGGCCTCCTGGAACCATCCAATAGCACTCGACTTTCGTGCAGAAGGAAACCTTGAGGTTTGGAGTAGTTCACAAATCCCATCGTAGGCAAACCTTCCTGGCCTCATGAGGCCCCCACTCCATTCAGGAAGAGGCCATGCTGGACAAAAACTCTAGCCTGAGGCACGTCTCAGAGTTGAAATGACCTCAGTGCAGGAGATCTCGATTCAGCCTCTCAGAGTGGGCCTGCCGTGCCATCGGTCCCAAACCTCACGCTAGCTTGTGTTTTCAGACTTCCTTTCTCACACTCCTGGCAAACAAGCCCTCCAGACCAGGAACTCCAGAACCACAACCCAGCCCAGGGTCTGCCAAAGGGAAGAAAGACGTTTCCCTGTGGGGCTCTCTCCAGAAAACCCAGATGAGGATCAACCTGCTCGGGCCTCGACGGTACCCGAACTGGATAGGCTGCTCTGGGCACTCATGCTCTGTCTGACACAGCCTGAAGCCAGACGTCCAGACAGACAAGGAGACAGCTGGCCGCACACCCAGCACTTCGGACACGCCATGGTCTTATGCCGTCACCTCTTCCTAACCTTGGTTTTCAGATATCTGAACCTAGACATTATATCAATTCTCCACACAGCTGGGTATCGCAAGCACAACACAGAACTCCTCCTTCCCCGTGGCTGTAAAGCTTGCTCTTGGCATGGAGTCACACCTTCAGGGTGGGAGAAACCTTCCTGGTCCCTGATGCCACGCCCAAACTTGAGTGCTGCTTGGGCACAAATTCACACTCTGACCCTCAGCATGAGCCCCATGTCAAAGAAAGGCCTGTCAGGGCCTGGGCCAAGAGCCCGCATATGGGGCTTGCCAAGCCCCTATGCACCCAATCCTCACCAGTGTTTGAGTTTTCCAGTCGCCCCGCCCGTACCTGGGGCTCTGCTCTGGAATCCCTTTCTTGGAGAGACACATGAGCCAGACAACACGACTCCACCCTTCCCACAAAATGACCCCAAACTCTTGGGAGCTGGGACAAATCCCCAGAGAGCGATACTCGTCCACAGTCCCTGAGGCCACCCCTCCAATCCACGGCTATCTCGGACACAACATCCAGAGACAAAAGCCTGAAGGAACGCCTCCCACTCGCCCTTGTTTCAGAGGCCCAGGAGCTCCCTCTCGGGCTGTACATCCGGCCTGCCATACCCTAGGCGCCACTCATAAGCTGAGTTTGTGTTTTCAGACTTCTGTGCCCTCAGCCTGGACCCACACAACCGCCAGGCTAGGGCCTCTGGAGCCACAGCGAAAGATTGTGCCTGCCCTCTCCAAGGAAATTGTGCCCAATCCATTGACCACAACCCTACAGGTTAGGGAAAAGCTCCAAGGCCCCTGAGGCCATCAATCGTGTAGGCCACCCTGGACTAAGAGGGGCTCTCTGACACCAGCGGAGCAACTATCTCCACTTAGACTCTCAGACAGTGTCCCCAGAGACAGAAGGTTGAAATGGACAGGCCCCCAGGCCCTAATCTGAACCTTAGCTCTGGTTTCCATGTGTCCGTCCTCAGAGGTCTGTTTTCGTAGACCAGCACACGGGGCTTTTCTGAGGCACCAAACCAAACCTCTCTCGCCTCCACATGGGGAGCTTACTTACTGGGAATTATCAAACCCTTCAGGTAGGAGAGTTTCGCAGGGCCACTGAACAACCAGCACATTCCAAGGTTTCCATGGACCCAAACGCACATTATGACGCATCCTCAGGAGAGGCCATTTCAACTCAGCCCCCTGGTTAGCGTGCCCCAGAGGCAGCAGATCAAACATATCTTGTGGCTAATGGCCAATGGGAATGCGAGGCATGCTGTACAGGGATCCATCCTTCGAACCGTGCTCTCCAGTCCTTCCGTATGGTATGTCCTGGAGCCATGCAACAGGACTCGAATGTCCCACAGAAGGAAACCTGGTGGTTTGGGGCAACCTCCAAACTCAGCGTGGGAAAACTTCCTTGGCCTCATGAGGCCCCCGCTTCATGAAGGTGCCATCATGGACACATACTCCAGCCTCAGCCAACGTCTGATCCTCAGCCTGACTTCAGATGCAGGAGATTTTGATTCAGCCTCTGCCTAGTGGGCCTGCTCTGCCCTTGGCTCCAATCCTCACTTTAGCTTGTGTTCCTAGACTTCCGTCCTCACACTCCTGGCCCACAAACCCTCCCTTCTGGGAATTCTGGGGCCACAATGAAGCACTCCGCCTGCCTCCCAGGAGAAAAACTTTGTCTATGGTGCTGCCCAGAAACCCCAAATGAGGATCAAACTGCTTGGCCCTCGGCAACACCCCAATTGCATAGGCTACCTTAAACACTGATGCTCTGTCGCAAATAGCCTGAGCCCAGACCTTCCAACAGACACCGACACAGCTGGCTGCACACCCAGCACATTGGACCCGCCACTGCCTTAGGCCACCATCCATTCCCAACCTGGGTTTTCAGTCATCAGAACCTAGACCTTATCTCCAATCCCTGCACAGGGCGGAACCTGATGCACAAGTCAGAACCCCTCCTTCCCCATGGCAAGAAACCTTGCTGCTGGCAGTGAGTCAAACCTTCAGTGTAGGAGAAAACGGCATGGCCCATGAGGCCACGCCCATGTGTGAGGGCCGCCTTGGGCACAAACACACATTGTGACGCTCAGCGTGAGTACCTTATTCAAGTAACGCCTCTCAGTGATTGGACCAAGAGCCCGCATATGTGGCTTGCCATGCCCATAGGCACGCAGGACTAACTAGATGGTGTGTATTCCAGTTGAGGGAACCCACTGCTGTGCTCTAGAGTCCCTCTCCTGGGGGGTCCCCTGTGGCAGAAAACAGTACTCTTCCCTTCCCACAGAATGAACCCAAACACTTGGGAGCTTGGACAATCCCCCGAGAGGAAGGCTCTTCCTCGGCCCCTGAAGCAACCCCTACCCTGAACGGCCACTGTGAACGCAACACCCAGAGACAAAAGCCTGAGCGACTGCCTCCCACTTGCCCTCCTTTGATATCCAGAGGATCTCCCCTCTCGGACTGGAGATCAGGCCTGCCATTACCTTGGCCCCTACCTGAGCCAAGTTTGCTTTTTCAGACATCTGTCCCCACAGCCCTGGCAAACACAGCCTCTAGGCTGGGTCCTCTGGAGCCATACCACAGGACCATGCCTGCTCTCTCCTGGGAAACTCTGTCCATTCCTTTGGCCACACACCTCCAGAATATGAGAAACCTCAAGGCCCCCGAGGACATACCATTACCGGGAGCCTCCCTGCACACACAGGGGCCTTCGGACACAAGCGGAGCTGCTACCTCCATGAAGGCATGCACACCGATGTCAACAGAGATAGAAGGTTGAGCCCGACAGGCCCTTAGGCCCTAATCTCAACTCTTGCTTTGTTTTCCAGGTGTCACTCCTCAGAGGCTTTGGTTCGAAAACAGGATATGGGGCTTTCCTGAGGCACTGAACAGAACTTCTCTCGTCTCCACATGGGAAACTTCCTTGTTGGAGCCGTGTCAAACACCTCAGGTTGGAGAATCCTGCAGAGTCCCTGAGCCACCTCCACATTCCAAGGTCTCCCAGGCCACCAAGCCACAGTAGGACTCATCTTCAGGAGTGTCCATTTCAACTCTCCCCTCTGGGTAGCTCACCCAGGAGCCCGCAGATTGAGCCTGCCTTGTCCTGACTAAAGAGTGGGAATATGAGGTGGCGTTCCCAGGCATCCATGCTTAGACACCTGCTCTCGAGTCTTTCCGTATGGGGCCTCCGGGAACCATCCAATAGCACTCGACTTTCGTGCAGAAGGAAACCTTGAGGTTTGGAGTAGTTCACAAATCCCATCGTAGGAAAACCTTCCTGGCCTCATGAGGCCCCCACACCATTCAGGAAGAGGCCATGCTGGATAAAAACTCTAGCCTGAGGCACGTCTCAGAGTTGAAATGACCTCAGTGCAGGAGATCTCGATTCAGCCTCTCAGAGTGGGCCTGCCGTGCCATCGGTCCCAAACCTCACGCTAGCTTGTGTTTTCAGACTTCCTTCCTCACACTCCTGGCAAACAAGCCCTCCGGACCAGGAACTCCAGAACCACAACCCAGCCCAGGGTCTGCCCAAGGGAAGAAAAACGTTTCCCTGTGGGGCTCTCTCCAGAAAACCCAGATGAGGATCAACCTGCTCGGGCCTCGACGGTACCCGAACTGGATAGGCTGCTCTGGGCACTCATGCTCTGTCTAACACAGCCTGAAGCCAGACGTCCAGACAGACAAGGAGACAGCTGGCCGCACACCCAGCACTTCGAACACGCCATGGTCTTATGCCATCACCTCTTCCTAACCTTGGTTTTCAGATATCTGAACCTAGACATTATATCAATTCTCCACACAGCTGGGTATCGCAAGCACAACACAGAACTCCTCCTTCCCCGTGGCTGGAAAGCTTGCTCTTGGCATGGAGTCACACCTTCAGGGTGGGAGAAACCTTCCTGGTCCCTGATGCCACGCCCAAACTTGAGTGCTGCTTGGGCACAAATTCACACTCTGACCCTCAGCATGAGCCCCATGTCAAAGAAAGGCCTGTCAGGGCCTGGGCCAAGAGCCCGCATATGGGGCTTGCCAAGCCCCTATGCACCCAATCCTCACCAGTGTTTGAGTTTTCCAGTCGCCCCGCCCGTACCTGGGGCTCTGCTCTGGAATCCCTTTCTTGGAGAGACACATGAGCCAGACAACACGACTCCACCCTTCCCACAAAATGACCCCAAACTCTTGGGAGCTGGGACAAATCCCCAGAGAGCGATACTCGTCCACAGTCCCTGAGGCCACCCCTCCAATCCACGGCTATCTCGGACACAACATCCAGAGACAAAAGCCTGAAGGAACGCCTCCCACTCGCCCTTGTTTCAGAGGCCCAGGAGCTCCCTCTCGGGCTGTACATCCGGCCTGCCATACCCTAGGCGCCACTCATAAGCTGAGTTTGTGTTTTCAGACTTCTGTGCCCTCAGCCTGGACCCACACAACCGCCAGGCTAGGGCCTCTGGAGCCACAGCGAAAGATTGTGCCTGCCCTCTCCAAGGAAATTGTGCCCAATCCATTGACCACAACCCTACAGGTTAGGGAAAAGCTCCAAGGCCCCTGAGGCCATCAATCGTGTAGGCCACCCTGGACTAAGAGGGGCTCTCTGACACCAGCGGAGCAACTATCTCCACTTAGACTCTCAGACAGTGTCCCCAGAGACAGAAGGTTGAAATGGACAGGCCCCCAGGCCCTAATCTGAACCTTAGCTCTGGTTTCCATGTGTCCGTCCTCAGAGGTCTGTTTTCGTAGACCAGCACACGGGGCTTTTCTGAGGCACCAAACCAAACCTCTCTCGCCTCCACATGGGGAGCTTACTTACTGGGGATGTATCAAACCCTTCAGGTAGGAGAGTTTCGCAGGGCCACTGAACAACCAGCACATTCCAAGGTTTCCATGGACCCAAACGCACATTATGACGCATCCTCAGGAGAGGCCATTTCAACTCAGCCCCCTGGTTAGCGTGCCCCAGAGGCAGCAGATCAAACATATCTTGTGGCTAATGGCCAATGGGAATGCGAGGCATGCTGTACAGGGATCCATCCTTCGAACCGTGCTCTCCAGTCCTTCCGTATGGTATGTCCTGGAGCCATGCAACAGGACTCGAATGTCCCACAGAAGGAAACCTGGTGGTTTGGGGCAACCTCCAAACTCAGCGTGGGAAAACTTCCTTGGCCTCATGAGGCCCCCGCTTCATGAAGGTGCCATCATGGACACATACTCCAGCCTCAGCCAACGTCTGATCCTCAGCCTGACTTCAGATGCAGGAGATTTTGATTCAGCCTCTGCCTAGTGGGCCTGCTCTGCCCTTGGCTCCAATCCTCACTTTAGCTTGTGTTCCTAGACTTCCGTCCTCACACTCCTGGCCCACAAACCCTCCCTTCTGGGAATTCTGGGGCCACAATGAAGCACTCCGCCTGCCTCCCAGGAGAAAAACTTTGTCTATGGTGCTGCCCAGAAACCCCAAATGAGGATCAAACTGCTTGGCCCTCGGCAACACCCCAATTGCATAGGCTACCTTAAACACTGATGCTCTGTCGCAAATAGCCTGAGCCCAGACCTTCCAACAGACACCGACACAGCTGGCTGCACACCCAGCACATTGGACCCGCCACTGCCTTAGGCCACCATCCATTCCCAACCTGGGTTTTCAGTCATCAGAACCTAGACCTTATCTCCAATCCCTGCACAGGGCGGAACCTGATGCACAAGTCAGAACCCCTCCTTCCCCATGGCAAGAAACCTTGCTGCTGGCAGTGAGTCAAACCTTCAGTGTAGGAGAAAACGGCATGGCCCATGAGGCCACGCCCATGTGTGAGGGCCGCCTTGGGCACAAACACACATTGTGACCCTCAGCGTGAGTACCTTATTCAAGTAACGCCTCTCAGTGATTGGACCAAGAGCCCGCATATGTGGCTTGCCATGCCCATAGGCACGCAGGACTAACTAGATGGTGTGTATTCCAGTTGAGGGAACCCACTGCTGTGCTCTAGAGTCCCTCTCCTGGGGGGTCCCCTGTGGCAGAAAACAGTACTCTTCCCTTCCCACAGAATGAACCCAAACACTTGGGAGCTTGGACAATCCCCCGAGAGGAAGGCTCTTCCTCGGCCCCTGAAGCAACCCCTACCCTGAACGGCCACTGTGAACGCAACACCCAGAGACAAAAGCCTGAGCGACTGCCTCCCACTTGCCCTCCTTTGATATCCAGAGGATCTCCCCTCTCGGACTGGAGATCAGGCCTGCCATTACCTTGGCCCCTACCTGAGCCAAGTTTGCTTTTTCAGACATCTGTCCCCACAGCCCTGGCAAACACAGCCTCTAGGCTGGGTCCTCTGGAGCCATACCACAGGACCATGCCTGCTCTCTCCTGGGAAACTCTGTCCATTCCTTTGGCCACACACCTCCAGAATATGAGAAACCTCAAGGCCCCCGAGGACATACCATTACCGGGAGCCTCCCTGCACACACAGGGGCCTTCGGACACAAGCGGAGCTGCTACCTCCATGAAGGCATGCACACCGATGTCAACAGAGATAGAAGGTTGAGCCCGACAGGCCCTTAGGCCCTAATCTCAACTCTTGCTTTGTTTTCCAGGTGTCACTCCTCAGAGGCTTTGGTTCGAAAACAGGATATGGGGCTTTCTGAGGCACTGAACAGAACTTCTCTCGTCTCCACATGGGAAACTTCCTTGTTGGAGCCGTGTCAAACACCTCAGGTTGGAGAATCCTACAGAGTCCCTGAGCCACCTCCACATTCCAAGGTCTCCCAGGCCACCAAGCCACAGTAGGACTCATCTTCAGGAGTGTCCATTTCAACTCTCCCCTCTGGGTAGCTCACCCAGGAGCCCGCAGATTGAGCCTGCCTTGTCCTGACTAAAGAGTGGGAATATGAGGTGGCGTTCCCAGGCATCCATGCTTAGACACCTGCTCTCGAGTCTTTCCGTATGGGGCCTCCGGGAACCATCCAATAGCACTCGACTTTCGTGCAGAAGGAAACCTTGAGGTTTGGAGTAGTTCACAAATCCCATCGTAGGAAAACCTTCCTGGCCTCATGAGGCCCCCACACCATTCAGGAAGAGGCCATGCTGGATAAAAACTCTAGCCTGAGGCACGTCTCAGAGTTGAAATGACCTCAGTGCAGGAGATCTCGATTCAGCCTCTCAGAGTGGGCCTGCCGTGCCATCGGTCCCAAACCTCACGCTAGCTTGTGTTTTCAGACTTCCTTCCTCACACTCCTGGCAAACAAGCCCTCCGGACCAGGAACTCCAGAACCACAACCCAGCCCAGGGTCTGCCCAAGGGAAGAAAAACGTTTCCCTGTGGGGCTCTCTCCAGAAAACCCAGATGAGGATCAACCTGCTCGGGCCTCGACGGTACCCGAACTGGATAGGCTGCTCTGGGCACTCATGCTCTGTCTAACACAGCCTGAAGCCAGACGTCCAGACAGACAAGGAGACAGCTGGCCGCACACCCAGCACTTCGAACACGCCATGGTCTTATGCCATCACCTCTTCCTAACCTTGGTTTTCAGATATCTGAACCTAGACATTATATCAATTCTCCACACAGCTGGGTATCGCAAGCACAACACAGAACTCCTCCTTCCCCGTGGCTGGAAAGCTTGCTCTTGGCATGGAGTCACACCTTCAGGGTGGGAGAAACCTTCCTGGTCCCTGATGCCACGCCCAAACTTGAGTGCTGCTTGGGCACAAATTCACACTCTGACCCTCAGCATGAGCCCCATGTCAAAGAAAGGCCTGTCAGGGCCTGGGCCAAGAGCCCGCATATGGGGCTTGCCAAGCCCCTATGCACCCAATCCTCACCAGTGTTTGAGTTTTCCAGTCGCCCCGCCCGTACCTGGGGCTCTGCTCTGGAATCCCTTTCTTGGAGAGACACATGAGCCAGACAACACGACTCCACCCTTCCCACAAAATGACCCCAAACTCTTGGGAGCTGGGACAAATCCCCAGAGAGCGATACTCGTCCACAGTCCCTGAGGCCACCCCTCCAATCCACGGCTATCTCGGACACAACATCCAGAGACAAAAGCCTGAAGGAACGCCTCCCACTCGCCCTTGTTTCAGAGGCCCAGGAGCTCCCTCTCGGGCTGTACATCCGGCCTGCCATACCCTAGGCGCCACTCATAAGCTGAGTTTGTGTTTTCAGACTTCTGTGCCCTCAGCCTGGACCCACACAACCGCCAGGCTAGGGCCTCTGGAGCCACAGCGAAAGATTGTGCCTGCCCTCTCCAAGGAAATTGTGCCCAATCCATTGACCACAACCCTACAGGTTAGGGAAAAGCTCCAAGGCCCCTGAGGCCATCAATAGTGTAGGCCACCCTGGACTAAGAGGGGCTCTCTGACACCAGCGGAGCAACTATCTCCACTTAGACTCTCAGACAGTGTCCCCAGAGACAGAAGGTTGAAATGGACAGGCCCCCAGGCCCTAATCTGAACCTTAGCTCTGGTTTCCATGTGTCCGTCCTCAGAGGTCTGTTTTCGTAGACCAGCACACGGGGCTTTTCTGAGGCACCAAACCAAACCTCTCTCGCCTCCACATGGGGAGCTTACTTACTGGGGATGTATCAAACCCTTCAGGTAGGAGAGTTCCGCAGGGCCACTGAACAACCAGCACATTCCAAGGTTTCCATGGACCCAAACGCACATTATGACGCATCCTCAGGAGAGGCCATTTCAACTCAGCCCCCTGGTTAGCGTGCCCCAGAGGCAGCAGATCAAACATATCTTGTGGCTAATGGCCAATGGGAATGCGAGGCATGCTGTACAGGGATCCATCCTTCGAACCGTGCTCTCCAGTCCTTCCGTATGGTATGTCCTGGAGCCATGCAACAGGACTCGAATGTCCCACAGAAGGAAACCTGGTGGTTTGGGGCAACCTCCAAACTCAGCGTGGGAAAACTTCCTTGGCCTCATGAGGCCCCCGCTTCATGAAGGTGCCATCATGGACACATACTCCAGCCTCAGCCAACGTCTGATCCTCAGCCTGACTTCAGATGCAGGAGATTTTGATTCAGCCTCTGCCTAGTGGGCCTGCTCTGCCCTTGGCTCCAATCCTCACTTTAGCTTGTGTTCCTAGACTTCCGTCCTCACACTCCTGGCCCACAAACCCTCCCTTCTGGGAATTCTGGGGCCACAATGAAGCACTCCGCCTGCCTCCCAGGAGAAAAACTTTGTCTATGGTGCTGCCCAGAAACCCCAAATGAGGATCAAACTGCTTGGCCCTCGGCAACACCCCAATTGCATAGGCTACCTTAAACACTGATGCTCTGTCGCAAATAGCCTGAGCCCAGACCTTCCAACAGACACCGACACAGCTGGCTGCACACCCAGCACATTGGACCCGCCACTGCCTTAGCCCACCATCCATTCCCAACCTGGGTTTTCAGTCATCAGAACCTAGACCTTATCTCCAATCCCTGCACAGGGGGGAACCTGATGCACAAGTCAGAACCCCTCCTTCCCCATGGCAAGAAACCTTGCTGCTGGCAGTGAGTCAAACCTTCAGTGTAGGAGAAAACGGCATGGCCCATGAGGCCACGCCCATGTGTGAGGGCCGCCTTGGGCACAAACACACATTGTGACCCTCAGCGTGAGTACCTTATTCAAGTAACGCCTCTCAGTGATTGGACCAAGAGCCCGCATATGTGGCTTGCCATGCCCATAGGCACGCAGGACTAACTAGATGGTGTGTATTCCAGTTGAGGGAACCCACTGCTGTGCTCTAGAGTCCCTCTCCTGGGGGGTCCCCTGTGGCAGAAAACAGTACTCTTCCCTTACCATAGAATGAACCCAAACACTTGGGAGCTTGGACAATCCCCCGAGAGGAAGGCTCTTCCTAGGCCCCTGAAGCAACCCCTACCCTGAACGGCCACTGTGAACGGAACACCCAGAGACAAAAGCCTGAGCGACTGCCTCCCACTTGCCCTCCTTTGATATCCAGAGGATCTCCCCTCTCGGACTGGAGATCAGGCCTGCCATTACCTTGGCCCCTACCTGAGCCAAGTTTGCTTTTTCAGACATCTGTCCCCACAGCCCTGGCAAACACAGCCTCTAGGCTGGGTCCTCTGGAGCCATACCACAGGACCATGCCTGCTCTCTCCTGGGAAACTCTGTCCATTCCTTTGGCCACACACCTCCAGAATATAAGAAACCTCAAGGCCCCCGAGGACATACCATTACCGGGAGCCTCCCTGCACACACAGGGGCCTTCGGACACAAGCTGAGCTGCTACCTCCATGAAGGCATGCACACCGATGTCAACAGAGATAGAAGGTTGAGCCCGACACGCCCTTAGGCCCTAATCTCAACTCTTGCTTTGTTTTCCAGGTGTCACTCCTCAGAGGCTTTGGTTCGAAGAACAGGATATGGGGCTTTCCTGAGGCACTGAACAGAACTTCTCTCGTCTCCACATGGGAAGCTTCCTTGTTGGAGCCGTGTCAAACACCTCAGGTTGGAGAATCCTGCAGAGTCCCTGAGCCACCTCCACATTCCAAGGTCTCCCAGGCCACCAAGCCACAGTAGGACTCATCTTCAGGAGAGTCCATTTCAACTCTCCCCTCTGGGTAGCTCACCCAGGAGCCCGCAGATTGAGCCTGCCTTGTCCTGACTAAAGAGTGGGAATATGAGGTGGCGTTCCCAGGCATCCATGCTTAGACACCTGCTCTCGAGTCTTTCCGTATGGGGCCTCCTGGAACCATCCAATAGCACTCGACTTTCGTGCAGAAGGAAACCTTGAGGTTTGGAGTAGTTCACAAATCCCATCGTAGGCAAACCTTCCTGGCCTCATGAGGCCCCCACACCATTCAGGAAGAGGCCATACTGGACAAAAACTCTAGCCTGAGGCACGTCTCAGAGTTGAAATGACCTCAGTGCAGGAGATCTCGATTCAGCCTCTCAGAGTGGGCCTGCCGTGCCATCGGTCCCAAACCTCATGCTAGCTTGTGTTTTCAGACTTCCTTCCTCACTCTCCTGGCAAACAAGCCCTCCGGACTAGAAACTCCAGAACCACAACCCAGCCCAGGGTCTGCCCAAGGGAAGAAAAACGTTTCCCTGTGGGGCTCTCTCCAGAAAACCCAGATGAGGATCAACCTCCTCGGGCCTCGACGGTACCCGAACTGGATAGGCTGCTCTGGGCACTCATGCTCTGTCTGACACAGCCTGAAGCCAGACGTCCAGACAGACAAGGAGACAGCTGGCCGCACACCCAGCACTTCGGACACGCCATGGTCTTATGCCGCCACCTCTTCCTAACCTTGATTTTCAGATATCTGAACCTAGACATTAGATCAATTCTCCACACAGCTGGGTATCGCAAGCACAACACAGAACTCCTCCTTCCCCGTGGCTGTAAAGCTTGCTCTTGGCATGGAGTCACACCTTCAGGGTGGGAGAAACCTTCCTGGTCCCTGATGCCACGCCCAAACTTGAGTGCTGCTTGGGCACAAATTCACACTCTGACCCTCAGCATGAGCCCCATGTCAAAGAAAGGCCTGTCAGGGCCTGGGCCAAGAGCCCGCATATGGGGCTTGCCAAGCCCCTATGCACCCAATCCTCACCAGTGTTTGAGTTTTCCAGTCGCCCCGCCCGTACCTGGGGCTCTGCTCTGGAATCCCTTTCTTGGAGAGACACATGAGCCAGACAACACGACTCCACCCTTCCCACAAAATGACCCCAAACTCTTGGGAGCTGGGACAAATCCCCAGAGAGCGATACTCGTCCACAGTCCCTGAGGCCACCCCTCCAATCCACGGCTATCTCGGACACAACATCCAGAGACAAAAGCCTGAAGGAACGCCTCCCACTCGCCCTTGTTTCAGAGGCCCAGGAGCTCCCTCTCGGGCTGTACATCCGGCCTGCCATACCCTAGGCGCCACTCATAAGCTGAGTTTGTGTTTTCAGACTTCTGTGCCCTCAGCCTGGACCCACACAACCGCCAGGCTAGGGCCTCTGGAGCCACAGCGAAAGATTGTGCCTGCCCTCTCCAAGGAAATTGTGCCCAATCCATTGACCACAACCCTACAGGTTAGGGAAAAGCTCCAAGGCCCCTGAGGCCATCAATAGTGTAGGCCACCCTGGACTAAGAGGGGCTCTCTGACACCAGCGGAGCAACTATCTCCACTTAGACTCTCAGACAGTGTCCCCAGAGACAGAAGGTTGAAATGGACAGGCCCCCAGGCCCTAATCTGAACCTTAGCTCTGGTTTCCATGTGTCCGTCCTCAGAGGTCTGTTTTCGTAGACCAGCACACGGGGCTTTTCTGAGGCACCAAACCAAACCTCTCTCGCCTCCACATGGGGAGCTTACTTACTGGGGATGTATCAAACCCTTCAGGTAGGAGAGTTCCGCAGGGCCACTGAACAACCAGCACATTCCAAGGTTTCCATGGACCCAAACGCACATTATGAGGCATCCTCAGGAGAGGCCATTTCAACTCAGCCCCCTGGTTAGCGTGCCCCAGAGGCAGCAGATCAAACATATCTTGTGGCTAATGGCCAATGGGTATGCGAGGCATGCTGTACAGGGATCCATCCTTCGAACCGTGCTCTCCAGTCCTTCCGTATGGTATGTCCTGGAGCCATGCAACAGGACTCGAATGTCCCACAGAAGGAAACCTGGTGGTTTGGGGCAACCTCCAAACTCAGCGTGGGAAAACTTCCTTGGCCTCATGAGGCCCCCGCTTCATGAAGGTGCCATCATGGACACATACTCCAGCCTCAGCCAACGTCTGATCCTCAGCCTGACTTCAGATGCAGGAGATTTTGATTCAGCCTCTGCCTAGTGGGCCTGCTCTGCCCTTGGCTCCAATCCTCACTTTAGCTTGTGTTCCTAGACTTCCGTCCTCACACTCCTGGCCCACAAACCCTCCCTTCTGGGAATTCTGGGGCCACAATGAAGCACTCCGCCTGCCTCCCAGGAGAAAAACTTTGTCTATGGTGCTGCCCAGAAACCCCAAATGAGGATCAAACTGCTTGGCCCTCGGCAACACCCCAATTGCATAGGCTACCTTAAACACTGATGCTCTGTCGCAAATAGCCTGAGCCCAGACCTTCCAACAGACACCGACACAGCTGGCTGCACACCCAGCACATTGGACCCGCCACTGCCTTAGGCCACCATCCATTCCCAACCTGGGTTTTCAGTCATCAGAACCTAGACCTTATCTCCAATCCCTGCACAGGGCGGAACCTGATGCACAAGTCAGAACCCCTCCTTCCCCATGGCAAGAAACCTTGCTGCTGGCAGTGAGTCAAACCTTCAGTGTAGGAGAAAACGGCATGGCCCATGAGGCCACGCCCATGTGTGAGGGCCGCCTTGGGCACAAACACACATTGTGACCCTCAGCGTGAGTACCTTATTCAAGTAACGCCTCTCAGTGATTGGACCAAGAGCCCGCATATGTGGCTTGCCATGCCCATAGGCACGCAGGACTAACTAGATGGTGTGTATTCCAGTTGAGGGAACCCACTGCTGTGCTCTAGAGTCCCTCTCCTGGGGGGTCCCCTGTGGCAGAAAACAGTACTCTTCCCTTCCCACAGAATGAACCCAAACACTTGGGAGCTTGGACAATCCCCCGAGAGGAAGGCTCTTCCTCGGCCCCTGAAGCAACCCCTACCCTGAACGGCCACTGTGAACGCAACACCCAGAGACAAAAGCCTGAGCGACTGCCTCCCACTTGCCCTCCTTTGATATCCAGAGGATCTCCCCTCTCGGACTGGAGATCAGGCCTGCCATTACCTTGGCCCCTACCTGAGCCAAGTTTGCTTTTTCAGACATCTGTCCCCACAGCCCTGGAAAACACAGCCTCTAGGCTGGGTCCTCTGGAGCCATACCACAGGACCATGCCTGCTCTCTCCTGGGAAACTCTGTCCATTCCTTTGGCCACACACCTCCAGAATATGAGAAACCTCAAGGCCCCCGAGGACATACCATTACCGGGAGCCTCCCTGCACACACAGGGGCCTTCGGACACAAGCTGAGCTGCTACCTCCATGAAGGCATGCACACCGATGTCAACAGAGATAGAAGGTTGAGCCCGACACGCCCTTAGGCCCTAATCTCAACTCTTGCTTTGTTTTCCAGGTGTCACTCCTCAGAGGCTTTGGTTCGAAGAACAGGATATGGGGCTTTCCTGAGGCACTGAACAGAACTTCTCTCGTCTCCACATGGGAAGCTTCCTTGTTGGAGCCGTGTCAAACACCTCAGGTTGGAGAATCCTGCAGAGTCCCTGAGCCACCTCCACATTCCAAGGTCTCCCAGGCCACCAAGCCACAGTAGGACTCATCTTCAGGAGAGTCCATTTCAACTCTCCCCTCTGGGTAGCTCACCCAGGAGCCCGCAGATTGAGCCTGCCTTGTCCTGACTAAAGAGTGGGAATATGAGGTGGCGTTCCCAGGCATCCATGCTTAGACACCTGCTCTCGAGTCTTTCCGTATGGGGCCTCCTGGAACCATCCAATAGCACTCGACTTTCGTGCAGAAGGAAACCTTGAGGTTTGGAGTAGTTCACAAATCCCATCGTAGGCAAACCTTCCTGGCCTCATGAGGCCCCCACACCATTCAGGAAGAGGCCATGCTGGACAAAAACTCTAGCCTGAGGCA
The DNA here is from genome assembly GCF_964662115.1 of Mustela nivalis. NCBI lineage: Eukaryota > Metazoa > Chordata > Mammalia > Carnivora > Mustelidae > Mustela > Mustela nivalis. Next base: position 316,712 of record NW_028136011.1, on the reverse strand, counting down.
CGTCTCAGAGTTGAAATGACCTCAGTGCAGGAGATCTCGATTCAGCCTCTCAGAGTGGGCCTGCCGTGCCATCGGTCCCAAACCTCATGCTAGCTTGTGTTTTCAGACTTCCTTCCTCACACTCCTGGCAAACAAGCCCTCCGGACTACGAACTCCAGAACCACAACCCAGCCCAGGGTCTGCCCAAGGGAAGAAAAACGTTTCCCTGTGGGGCTCTCTCCAGAAAACCCAGATGAGGATCAACCTGCTCGGGCCTCGACGGTACCCGAACTGGATAGGCTGCTCTGGGCACTCATGCTCTGTCTGACACAGCCTGAAGCCAGACGTCCAGACAGACAAGGAGACAGCTGGCCGCACACCCAGCACTTCGGACACGCCATGGTCTTATGCCGCCACCTCTTCCTAACCTTGTTTTTCAGATATCTGAACCTAGACATTAGATCAATTCTCCACACAGCTGGGTATCGCAAGCACAACACAGAACTCCTCCTTCCCCGTGGCTGTAAAGCTTGCTCTTGGCATGGAGTCACACCTTCAGGGTGGGAGAAACCTTCCTGGTCCCTGATGCCACGCCCAAACTTGAGTGCTGCTTGGGCACAAATTCACACTCTGAATCTCAGCATGAGCCCCATGTCAAAGAAAGGCCTGTCAGGGCCTGGGCCAAGAGCCCGCATATGGGGCTTGCCAAGCCCCTATGCACCCAATCCTCACCAGTGTTTGAGTTTTCCAGTCGCCCCGCCCGTACCTGGGGCTCTGCTCTGGAATCCCTTTCTTGGAGAGACACATGAGCCAGACAACACGACTCCACCCTTCCCACAAAATGACCCCAAACTCTTGGGAGCTGGGACAAATCCCCAGAGAGCGATACTCGTCCACAGTCCCTGAGGCCACCCCTCCAATCCACGGCTATCTCGGACACAACATCCAGAGACAAAAGCCTGAAGGAACGCCTCCCACTCGCCCTTGTTTCAGAGGCCCAGGAGCTCCCTCTCGGGCTGTACATCCGGCCTGCCATACCCTAGGCGCCACTCATAAGCTGAGTTTGTGTTTTCAGACTTCTGTGCCCTCAGCCTGGACCCACACAACCGCCAGGCTAGGGCCTCTGGAGCCACAGCGAAAGATTGTGCCTGCCCTCTCCAAGGAAATTGTGCCCAATCCATTGACCACAACCCTACAGGTTAGGGAAAAGCTCCAAGGCCCCTGAGGCCATCAATAGTGTAGGCCACCCTGGACTAAGAGGGGCTCTCTGACACCAGCGGAGCAACTATCTCCACTTAGACTCTCAGACAGTGTCCCCAGAGACAGAAGGTTGAAATGGACAGGCCCCCAGGCCCTAATCTGAACCTTAGCTCTGGTTTCCATGTGTCCGTCCTCAGAGGTCTGTTTTCGTAGACCAGCACACGGGGCTTTTCTGAGGCACCAAACCAAACCTCTCTCGCCTCCACATGGGGAGCTTACTTACTGGGGATGTATCAAACCCTTCAGGTAGGAGAGTTCCGCAGGGCCACTGAACAACCAGCACATTCCAAGGTTTCCATGGACCCAAACGCACATTATGACGCATCCTCAGGAGAGGCCATTTCAACTCAGCTCCCTGGTTAGCGTGCCCCAGAGGCAGCAGATCAAACATATCTTGTGGCTAATGGACAATGGGAATGCGAGGCATGCTGTACAGGGATCCATCCTTCGAACCGTGCTCTCCAGTCCTTCCGTATGGTATGTCCTGGAGCCATGCAACAGGACTCGAATGTCCCACAGAAGGAAACCTGGTGGTTTGGGGCAACCTCCAAACTCAGCGTGGGAAAACTTCCTTGGCCTCATGAGGCCCCCGCTTCATGAAGGTGCCATCATGGACACATACTCCAGCCTCAGCCAACGTCTGATCCTCAGCCTGACTTCAGATGCAGGAGATTTTGATTCAGCCTCTGCCTAGTGGGCCTGCTCTGCCCTTGGCTCCCATCCTCACTTTAGCTTGTGTTCCTAGACTTCCGTCCTCACACTCCTGGCCCACAAACCCTCCCTTCTGGGAATTCTGGGGCCACAATGAAGCACTCCGCCTGCCTCCCAGGAGAAAAACTTTGTCTATGGTGCTGCCCAGAAACCCCAAATGAGGATCAAACTGCTTGGCCCTCGGCAACACCCCAATTGCATAGGCTACCTTAAACACTGATGCTCTGTCGCAAATAGCCTGAGCCCAGACCTTCCAACAGACACCCACACAGCTGGCTGCACACCCAGCACATTGGACCCGCCACTGCCTTAGCCCACCATCCATTCCCAACCTGGGTTTTCAGTCATCAGAACCTAGACCTTATCTCCAATCCCTGCACAGGGGGGAACCTGATGCACAAGTCAGAACCCCTCCTTCCCCATGGCAAGAAACCTTGCTGCTGGCAGTGAGTCAAACCTTCAGTGTAGGAGAAAACGGCATGGCCCATGAGGCCACGCCCATGTGTGAGGGCCGCCTTGGGCACAAACACACATTGTGACCCTCAGCGTGAGTACCTTATTCAAGTAACGCCTCTCAGTGATTGGACCAAGAGCCCGCATATGTGGCTTGCCATGCCCATAGGCACGCAGGACTAACTAGATGGTGTGTATTCCAGTTGAGGGAACCCACTGCTGTGCTCTAGAGTCCCTCTCCTGGGGGGTCCCCTGTGGCAGAAAACAGTACTCTTCCCTTCCCATAGAATGAACCCAAACACTTGGGAGCTTGGACAATCCCCCGAGAGGAAGGCTCTTCCTCGGCCCCTGAAGCAACCCCTACCCTGAACGGCCACTGTGAACGCAACACCCAGAGACAAAAGCCTGAGCGACTGCCTCCCACTTGCCCTCCTTTGATATCCAGAGGATCTCCCCTCTCGGACTGGAGATCAGGCCTGCCATTACTTGGCCCCTACCTGAGCCAAGTTTGCTTTTTCAGACATCTGTCCCCACAGCCCTGGCAAACACAGCCTCTAGGCTGGGTCCACTGGAGCCATACCACAGGACCATGCCTGCTCTCTCCTGGGAAACTCTGTCCATTCCTTTGGCCACACACCTCCAGAATATGAGAAACCTCAAGGCCCCCGAGGACATACCATTACCGGGAGCCTCCCTGCACACACAGGGGCCTTCGGACACAAGCGGAGCTGCTACCTCCATGAAGGCATGCACACCGATGTCAACAGAGATAGAAGGTTGAGCCCGACACGCCCTTAGGCCCTAATCTCAACTCTTGCTTTGTTTTCCAGGTGTCACTCCTCAGCGGCTTTGGTTCGAAGAACAGGATATGGGGCTTTCCTGAGGCACTGAACAGAACTTCTCTCGTCTCCACATGGGAAGCTTCCTTGTTGGAGCCGTGTCAAACACCTCAGGTTGGAGAATCCTGCAGAGTCCCTGAGCCACCTCCACATTCCAAGGTCTCCCAGGCCACCAAGCCACAGTAGGACTCATCTTCAGGAGAGTCCATTTCAACTCTCCCCTCTGGGTAGCTCACCCAGGAGCCCGCAGATTGAGCCTGCCTTGTCCTGACTAAAGAGTGGGAATATGAGGTGGCGTTCCCAGGCATCCATGCTTAGACACCTGCTCTCGAGTCTTTCCGTATGGGGCCTCCTGGAACCATCCAATAGCACTCGACTTTCGTGCAGAAGGAAACCTTTAGGTTTGGAGTAGTTCACAAATCCCATCGTAGGCAAACCTTCCTGGCCTCATGAGGCCCCCACACCATTCAGGAAGAGGCCATGCTGGACAAAAACTCTAGCCTGAGGCACGTCTCAGAGTTGAAATGACCTCAGTGCAGGAGATCTCGATTCAGCCTCTCAGAGTGGGCCTGCCGTGCCATCGGTCCCAAACCTCACGCTAGCTTGTGTTTTCAGACTTCCTTCCTCACACTCCTGGCAAACAAGCCCTCCGGACTAGGAACTCCAGAACCACAACCCAGCCCAGGGTCTGCCCAAGGGAAGAAAAACGTTTCCCTGTGGGGCTCTCTCCAGAAAACCCAGATGAGGATCAACCTGCTCGGGCCTCGACGGTACCCGAACTGGATAGGCTGCTCTGGGCACTCATGCTCTGTCTGACACAGCCTGAAGCCAGACGTCCAGACAGACAAGGAGACAGCTGGCCGAACACCCAGCACTTCGGACACGCCATGGTCTTATGCCGCCACCTCTTCCTAACCTTGGTTTTCAGATATCTGAACCTAGACATTATATCAATTCTCCACACAGCTGGGTATCGCAAGCACAACACAGAACTCCTCCTTCCCCGTGGCTGGAAAGCTTGCTCTTGGCATGGAGTCACACCTTCAGGGTGGGAGAAACCTTCCTGGTCCCTGATGCCACGCCCAAACTTGAGTGCTGCTTGGGCACAAATTCACACTCTGACCCTCAGCCTGAGCCCCATGTCAAAGAAAGGCCTGTCAGGGCCTGGGCTAAGAGCCCGCATATGGGGCTTGCCAAGCCCCTATGCACCCAATCCTCACCAGTGTTTGAGTTTTCCAGTCGCCCCGCCCGTACCTGGGGCTCTGCTCTGGAATCCCTTTCTTGGAGAGACACGTGAGCCAGACAACACTTTTCCACCCTTCCCACAAAATGACCCCAAACTCTTGGGAGCTGGGACAAATCCCCAGAGAGGGATACTCGTCCACAGTCCCTGAGGCCACCCCTCCAATCCACGGCTATCTCGGACACAACATCCAGAGACAAAAGCCTGAAGGAACGCCTCCCACTCGCCCTTGTTTCAGAGGCCCAGGAGCTCCCTCTCGGGCTGTACATCCGGCCTGCCATACCCTAGGCGCCACTCATAAGCTGAGTTTGTGTTTTCAGACTTCTGTGCCCTCAGCCTGGACCCACACAACCGCCAGGCTAGGGCCTCTGGAGCCACAGCGAAAGATTGTGCCTGCCCTCTCCAAGGAAATTGTGCCCAATCCATTGACCACCACCCTACAGGTTAGGGAAAAGCTCCAAGGCCCCTGAGGCCATCAATAGTGTAGGCCACCCTGGACTAAGAGGGGCTCTCTGACACCAGCGGAGCAACTATCTCCACTTAGACTCTCAGACAGTGTCCCCAGAGACAGAAGGTTGAAATGGACAGGCCCCCAGGCCCTAATCTGAACCTTAGCTCTGGTTTCCATGTGTCCGTCCTCAGAGGTCTGTTTTCGTAGACCAGCACACGGGGCTTTTCTGAGGCACCAAACCAAACCTCTCTCGCCTCCACATGGGGAGCTTACTTACTGGGGATGTATCAAACCCTTCAGGTAGGAGAGTTCCGCAGGGCCACTGAACAACCAGCACATTCCAAGGTTTCCATGGACCCAAACGCACATTATGACGCATCCTCAGGAGAGGCCATTTCAACTCAGCTCCCTGGTTAGCGTGCCCCAGAGGCAGCAGATCAAACATATCTTGTGGCTAATGGACAATGGGAATGCGAGGCATGCTGTACAGGGATCCATCCTTCGAACCGTGCTCTCCAGTCCTTCCGTATGGTATGTCCTGGAGCCATGCAACAGGACTCGAATGTCCCACAGAAGGAAACCTGGTGGTTTGGGGCAACCTCCAAACTCAGCGTGGGAAAACTTCCTTGGCCTCATGAGGCCCCCGCTTCATGAAGGTGCCATCATGGACACATACTCCAGCCTCAGCCAACGTCTGATCCTCAGCCTGACTTCAGATGCAGGAGATTTTGATTCAGCCTCTGCCTAGTGGGCCTGCTCTGCCCTTGGCTCCCATCCTCACTTTAGCTTGTGTTCCTAGACTTCCGTCCTCACACTCCTGGCCCACAAACCCTCCCTTCTGGGAATTCTGGGGCCACAATGAAGCACTCCGCCTGCCTCCCAGGAGAAAAACTTTGTCTATGGTGCTGCCCAGAAACCCCAAATGAGGATCAAACTGCTTGGCCCTCGGCAACACCCCAATTGCATAGGCTACCTTAAACACTGATGCTCTGTCGCAAATAGCCTGAGCCCAGACCTTCCAACAGACACCCACACAGCTGGCTGCACACCCAGCACATTGGACCCGCCACTGCCTTAGCCCACCATCCATTCCCAACCTGGGTTTTCAGTCATCAGAACCTAGACCTTATCTCCAATCCCTGCACAGGGGGGAACCTGATGCACAAGTCAGAACCCCTCCTTCCCCATGGCAAGAAACCTTGCTGCTGGCAGTGAGTCAAACCTTCAGTGTAGGAGAAAACGGCATGGCCCATGAGGCCACGCCCATGTGTGAGGGCCGCCTTGGGCACAAACACACATTGTGACCCTCAGCGTGAGTACCTTATTCAAGTAACGCCTCTCAGTGATTGGACCAAGAGCCCGCATATGTGGCTTGCCATGCCCATAGGCACGCAGGACTAACTAGATGGTGTGTATTCCAGTTGAGGGAACCCACTGCTGTGCTCTAGAGTCCCTCTCCTGGGGGGTCCCCTGTGGCAGAAAACAGTACTCTTCCCTTCCCATAGAATGAACCCAAACACTTGGGAGCTTGGACAATCCCCCGAGAGGAAGGCTCTTCCTCGGCCCCTGAAGCAACCCCTACCCTGAACGGCCACTGTGAACGCAACACCCAGAGACAAAAGCCTGAGCGACTGCCTCCCACTTGCCCTCCTTTGATATCCAGAGGATCTCCCCTCTCGGACTGGAGATCAGGCCTGCCATTACTTGGCCCCTACCTGAGCCAAGTTTGCTTTTTCAGACATCTGTCCCCACAGCCCTGGCAAACACAGCCTCTAGGCTGGGTCCACTGGAGCCATACCACAGGACCATGCCTGCTCTCTCCTGGGAAACTCTGTCCATTCCTTTGGCCACACACCTCCAGAATATGAGAAACCTCAAGGCCCCCGAGGACATACCATTACCGGGAGCCTCCCTGCACACACAGGGGCCTTCGGACACAAGCGGAGCTGCTACCTCCATGAAGGCATGCACACCGATGTCAACAGAGATAGAAGGTTGAGCCCGACACGCCCTTAGGCCCTAATCTCAACTCTTGCTTTGTTTTCCAGGTGTCACTCCTCAGCGGCTTTGGTTCGAAGAACAGGATATGGGGCTTTCCTGAGGCACTGAACAGAACTTCTCTCGTCTCCACATGGGAAGCTTCCTTGTTGGAGCCGTGTCAAACACCTCAGGTTGGAGAATCCTGCAGAGTCCCTGAGCCACCTCCACATTCCAAGGTCTCCCAGGCCACCAAGCCACAGTAGGACTCATCTTCAGGAGAGTCCATTTCAACTCTCCCCTCTGGGTAGCTCACCCAGGAGCCCGCAGATTGAGCCTGCCTTGTCCTGACTAAAGAGTGGGAATATGAGGTGGCGTTCCCAGGCATCCATGCTTAGACACCTGCTCTCGAGTCTTTCCGTATGGGGCCTCCTGGAACCATCCAATAGCACTCGACTTTCGTGCAGAAGGAAACCTTTAGGTTTGGAGTAGTTCACAAATCCCATCGTAGGCAAACCTTCCTGGCCTCATGAGGCCCCCACACCATTCAGGAAGAGGCCATGCTGGACAAAAACTCTAGCCTGAGGCACGTCTCAGAGTTGAAATGACCTCAGTGCAGGAGATCTCGATTCAGCCTCTCAGAGTGGGCCTGCCGTGCCATCGGTCCCAAACCTCACGCTAGCTTGTGTTTTCAGACTTCCTTCCTCACACTCCTGGCAAACAAGCCCTCCGGACTAGGAACTCCAGAACCACAACCCAGCCCAGGGTCTGCCCAAGGGAAGAAAAACGTTTCCCTGTGGGGCTCTCTCCAGAAAACCCAGATGAGGATCAACCTGCTCGGGCCTCGACGGTACCCGAACTGGATAGGCTGCTCTGGGCACTCATGCTCTGTCTGACACAGCCTGAAGCCAGACGTCCAGACAGACAAGGAGACAGCTGGCCGAACACCCAGCACTTCGGACACGCCATGGTCTTATGCCGCCACCTCTTCCTAACCTTGGTTTTCAGATATCTGAACCTAGACATTATATCAATTCTCCACACAGCTGGGTATCGCAAGCACAACACAGAACTCCTCCTTCCCCGTGGCTGGAAAGCTTGCTCTTGGCATGGAGTCACACCTTCAGGGTGGGAGAAACCTTCCTGGTCCCTGATGCCACGCCCAAACTTGAGTGCTGCTTGGGCACAAATTCACACTCTGACCCTCAGCCTGAGCCCCATGTCAAAGAAAGGCCTGTCAGGGCCTGGGCTAAGAGCCCGCATATGGGGCTTGCCAAGCCCCTATGCACCCAATCCTCACCAGTGTTTGAGTTTTCCAGTCGCCCCGCCCGTACCTGGGGCTCTGCTCTGGAATCCCTTTCTTGGAGAGACACGTGAGCCAGACAACACTTTTCCACCCTTCCCACAAAATGACCCCAAACTCTTGGGAGCTGGGACAAATCCCCAGAGAGGGATACTCGTCCACAGTCCCTGAGGCCACCCCTCCAATCCACGGCTATCTCGGACACAACATCCAGAGACAAAAGCCTGAAGGAACGCCTCCCACTCGCCCTTGTTTCAGAGGCCCAGGAGCTCCCTCTCGGGCTGTACATCCGGCCTGCCATACCCTAGGCGCCACTCATAAGCTGAGTTTGTGTTTTCAGACTTCTGTGCCCTCAGCCTGGACCCACACAACCGCCAGGCTAGGGCCTCTGGAGCCACAGCGAAAGATTGTGCCTGCCCTCTCCAAGGAAATTGTGCCCAATCCATTGACCACCACCCTACAGGTTAGGGAAAAGCTCCAAGGCCCCTGAGGCCATCAATAGTGTAGGCCACCCTGGACTAAGAGGGGCTCTCTGACACCAGCGGAGCAACTATCTCCACTTAGACTCTCAGACAGTGTCCCCAGAGACAGAAGGTTGAAATGGACAGGCCCCCAGGCCCTAATCTGAACCTTAGCTCTGGTTTCCATGTGTCCGTCCTCAGAGGTCTGTTTTCGTAGACCAGCACACGGGGCTTTTCTGAGGCACCAAACCAAACCTCTCTCGCCTCCACATGGGGAGCTTACTTACTGGGGATGTATCAAACCCTTCAGGTAGGAGAGTTCCGCAGGGCCACTGAACAACCAGCACATTCCAAGGTTTCCATGGACCCAAACGCACATTATGACGCATCCTCAGGAGAGGCCATTTCAACTCAGCCCCCTGGTTAGCGTGCCCCAGAGGCAGCAGATCAAACATATCTTGTGGCTAATGGCCAATGGGAATGCGAGGCATGCTGTACAGGGATCCATCCTTCGAACCGTGCTCTCCAGTCCTTCCGTATGGTATGTCCTGGAGCCATGCAACAGGACTCGAATGTCCCACAGAAGGAAACCTGGTGGTTTGGGGCAACCTCCAAACTCAGCGTGGGAAAACTTCCTTGGCCTCATGAGGCCCCCGCTTCATGAAGGTGCCATCATGGACACATACTCCAGCCTCAGCCAACGTCTGATCCTCAGCCTGACTTCAGATGCAGGAGATTTTGATTCAGCCTCTGCCTAGTGGGCCTGCTCTGCCCTTGGCTCCAATCCTCACTTTAGCTTGTGTTCCTAGACTTCCGTCCTCACACTCCTGGCCCACAAACCCTCCCTTCTGGGAATTCTGGGGCCACAATGAAGCACTCCGCCTGCCTCCCAGGAGAAAAACTTTGTCTATGGTGCTGCCCAGAAACCCCAAATGAGGATCAAACTGCTTGGCCCTCGGCAACACCCCAATTGCATAGGCTACCTTAAACACTGATGCTCTGTCGCAAATAGCCTGAGCCCAGACCTTCCAACAGACACCGACACAGCTGGCTGCACACCCAGCACATTGGACCCGCCACTGCCTTAGGCCACCATCCATTCCCAACCTGGGTTTTCAGTCATCAGAACCTAGACCTTATCTCCAATCCCTGCACAGGGCGGAACCTGATGCACAAGTCAGAACCCCTCCTTCCCCATGGCAAGAAACCTTGCTGCTGGCAGTGAGTCAAACCTTCAGTGTAGGAGAAAACGGCATGGCCCATGAGGCCTCGCCCATGTGTGAGGGCCGCCTTGGGCACAAACACACATTGTGACCCTCAGCGTGAGTACCTTATTCAAGTAACGCCTCTCAGTGATTGGACCAAGAGCCCGCATGTGTGGCTTGCCATGCCCATAGGCACGCAGGACTAACTAGATGGTGTGTATTCCAGTTGAGGGAACCCACTGCTGTGCTCTAGAGTCCCTCTCCTGGGGGGTCCCCTGTGGCAGAAAACAGTACTCTTCCCTTCCCACAGAATGAACCCAAACACTTGGGAGCTTGGACAATCCCCCGAGAGGAAGGCTCTTCCTCGGCCCCTGAAGCAACCCCTACCCTGAACGGCCACTGTGAACGCAACACCCAGAGACAAAAGCCTGAGCGACTGCCTCCCACTTGCCCTCCTTTGATATCCAGAGGATCTCCCCTCTCGGACTGGAGATCAGGCCTGCCATTACCTTGGCCCCTACCTGAGCCAAGTTTGCTTTTTCAGACATCTGTCCCCACAGCCCTGGCAAACACAGCCTCTAGGCTGGGTCCTCTGGAGCCATACCACAGGACCATGCCTGCTCTCTCCTGGGAAACTCTGTCCATTCCTTTGGCCACACACCTCCAGAATATGAGAAACCTCAAGGCCCCCGAGGACATACCATTACCGGGAGCCTCCCTGCACACACAGGGGCCTTCGGACACAAGCGGAGCTGCTACATCCATGAAGGCATGCACACCGATGTCAACAGAGATAGAAGGTTGAGCCGGACAGGCCCTTAGGCCCTAATCTCAACTCTTGCTTTGTTTTCCAGGTGTCACTCCTCAGAGGCTTTGGTTCGAAGAACAGGATATGGGGCTTTCCTGAGGCACTGAAGAGAACTTCTCTCGTCTCCACATGGGAAGCTTCCTTGTTGGAGCCGTGTCAAACACCTCAGGTTGGAGAATCCTGCAGAGTCCCTGAGCCACCTCCACATTCCAAGGTCTCCCAGGCCACCAAGCCACAGTAGGACTCATCTTCAGAAGAGTCCATTTCAACTCTCCCCTCTGGGTAGCTCACCCAGGAGCCCACAGATTGAGCCTGCCTTGTCCTGACTAAAGAGTGGGAATATGAGGTGGCGTTCCCAGGCATCCATGCTTAGACACCTGCTCTCGAGTCTTTCCGTATGGGGCCTCCTGGAACCATCCAATAGCACTCGACTTTCGTGCAGAAGGAAACCTTGAGGTTTGGAGGAGTTCACAAATCCCATCGTAGGCAAACCTTCCTGGCCTCATGAGGCCCCCACACCATTCAGGAAGAGGCCATGCTGGACAAAAACTCTAGCCTGAGGCACGTCTCAGAGTTGAAATGACCTCAGTGCAGGAGATCTCGATTCAGCCTCTCAGAGTGGGCCTGCCGTGCCATCGGTCCCAAACCTCACGCTAGCTTGTGTTTTCAGACTTCCTTCCTCACACTCCTGGCAAACAAGCCCTCCGGACTAGGAACTCAACCCAGCCCAGGGTCTGCCCAAGGGAAGAAAAACGTTTCCCTGTGGGGCTCTCTCCAGAAAACCCAGATGAGGGTCAACCTGCTCGGGCCTCGACGGTACCCGAACTGGATAGGCTGCTCTGGGCACTCATGCTCTGTCTGACACAGCCTGAAGCCAGACGTCCAGACAGACAAGGAGACAGCTGGCCGCACACCCAGCACTTCGGACACGCCATGGTCTTATGCCGCCACCTCTTCCTAACCTTGGTTTTCAGATATCTGAACCTAGACATTAGATCAATTCTCCACACAGCTGGGTATCGCAAGCACAACACAGAACTCCTCCTTCCCCGTGGCTGGAAAGCTTGCTCTTGGCATGGAGTCACACCTTCAGGGTGGGAGAAACCTTCCTGGTCCCTGATGCCACGCCCAAACTTGAGTGCTGCTTGGGCACAAATTCACACTCTGACCCTCAGCCTGAGCCCCATGTCAAAGAAAGGCCTGTCAGGGCCTGGGCCAAGAGCCCGCATATGGGGCTTGCCAAGCCCCTATGCACCCAATCCTCACCAGTGTTTGAGTTTTCCAGTCGCCCCGCCCGTACCTGGGGCTCTGCTCTGGAATCCCTTTCTTGGAGAGACACATGAGCCAGACAACACGACTCCACCCTTCCCACAAAATGACCCCAAACTCTTGGGAGCTGGGACAAATCCCCAGAGAGCGATACTCGTCCACAGTCCCTGAGGCCACCCCTCCATTCCACGGCTATCTCGGACACAACATCCAGAGACAAAAGCCTGAAGGAACGCCTCCCACTCGCCCTTGTTTCAGAGGCCCAGGAGCTCCCTCTCGGGCTGTACATCCGGCCTGCCATACCCTAGGCGCCACTCATAAGCTGAGTTTGTGTTTTCAGACTTCTGTGCCCTCAGCCTGGACCCACACAACCGCCAGGCTAGGGCCTCTGGAGCCACAGCGAAAGATTGTGCCTGCCCTCTCCAAGGAAATTGTGCCCAATCCATTGACCACAACCCTACAGGTTAGGGAAAAGCTCCAAGGCCCCTGAGGCCATCAATCGTGTAGGCCACCCTGGACTAAGAGGGGCTCTCTGACACCAGTGGAGCAACTATCTCCACTTAGACTCTCAGACAGTGTCCCCAGAGACAGAAGGTTGAAATGGACAGGCCCCCAGGCCCTAATCTGAACCTTAGCTCTGGTTTCCATGTGTCCGTCCTCAGAGGTCTGTTTTCGTAGACCAGCACACGGGGCTTTTCTGAGGCACCAAACCAAACCTCTCTCGCCTCCACATGGGGAGCTTACTTACTGGGGATGTATCAAACCCTTCAGGTAGGAGAGTTCCGCAGGGCCACTGAACAACCAGCACATTCCAAGGTTTCCATGGACCCAAACGCACATTATGACGCATCCTCAGGAGAGGCCATTTCAACTCAGCCCCCTGGTTAGCGTGCCCCAGAGGCAGCAGATCAAACATATCTTGTGGCTAATGGCCAATGGGAATGCGAGGCATGCTGTACAGGGATCCATCCTTCGAACCGTGCTCTCCAGTCCTTCCGTATGGTATGTCCTGGAGCCATGCAACAGGACTCGAATGTCCCACAGAAGGAAACCTGGTGGTTTGGGGCAACCTCCAAACTCAGCGTGGGAAAACTTCCTTGGCCTCATGAGGCCCCCGCTTCATGAAGGTGCCATCATGGACACATACTCCAGCCTCAGCCAACGTCTGATCCTCAGCCTGATTTCAGATGCAGGAGATTTTGATTCAGCCTCTGCCTAGTGGGCCTGCTCTGCCCTTGGCTCCAATCCTCACTTTAGCTTGTGTTCCTAGACTTCCGTCCTCACACTCCTGGCCCACAAACCCTCCCTTCTGGGAATTCTGGGGCCACAATGAAGCACTCCGCCTGCCTCCCAGGAGAAAAACTTTGTCTATGGTGCTGCCCAGAAACCCCAAATGAGGATCAAACTGCTTGGCCCTCGGCAACACCCCAATTGCATAGGCTACCTTAAACACTGATGCTCTGTCGCAAATAGCCTGAGCCCAGACCTTCCAACAGACACCGACACAGCTGGCTGCACACCCAGCACATTGGACCCGCCACTGCCTTAGACCACCATCCATTCCCAACCTGGGTTTTCAGTCATCAGAACCTAGACCTTATCTCCAATCCCTGCACAGGGCGGAACCTGATGCACAAGTCAGAACCCCTCCTTCCCCATGGCAAGAAACCTTGCTGCTGGCAGTGAGTCAAACCTTCAGTGTAGGAGAAAACGGCATGGCCCATGAGGCCTCGCCCATGTGTGAGGGCCGCCTTGGGCACAAACACACATTGTGACCCTCAGCGTGAGTACCTTATTCAAGTAACGCCTCTCAGTGATTGGACCAAGAGCCCGCATGTGTGGCTTGCCATGCCCATAGGCACGCAGGACTAACTAGATGGTGTGTATTCCAGTTGAGGGAACCCACTGCTGTGCTCTAGAGTCCCTCTCCTGGGGGGTCCCCTGTGGCAGAAAACAGTACTCTTCCCTTCCCACAGAATGAACCCAAACACTTGGGAGCTTGGACAATCCCCCGAGAGGAAGGCTCTTCCTCGGCCCCTGAAGCAACCCCTACCCTGAACGGCCACTGTGAACGCAACACCCAGAGACAAAAGCCTGAGCGACTGCCTCCCACTTGCCCTCCTTTGATATCCAGAGGATCTCCCCTCTCGGACTGGAGATCAGGCCTGCCATTACCTTGGCCCCTACCTGAGCCAAGTTTGCTTTTTCAGACATCTGTCCCCACAACCCTGGCAAACACAGCCTCTAGGCTGGGTCCTCTGGAGCCATACCACAGGACCATGCCTGCTCTCTCCTGGGAAACTCTGTCCATTCCTTTGGCCACACACCTCCAGAATATGAGAAACCTCAAGGCCCCCGAGGACATACCATTACCGGGAGCCTCCCTGCACACACAGGGGCCTTCGGACACAAGCGGAGCTGCTACCTCCATGAAGGCATGCACACAGATGTCAACAGAGATAGAAGGTTGAGCCGGACAGGCCCTTAGGCCCTAATCTCAACTCTTGCTTGGTTTTCCAGGTGTCACTCCTCAGAGGCTTTGGTTCGAAGAACAGGATATGGGGCTTTCCTGAGGCACTGAACAGAACTTCTCTCGTCTCCACATGGGAAGCTTCCTTGTTGGAGCCGTGTCAAACACCTCAGGTTGGAGAATCCTGCAGAGTCCCTGAGCCACCTCCACATTCCAAGGTCTCCCAGGCCACCAAGCCACAGTAGGACTCATCTTCAGGAGAGTCCATTTCAACTCTCCCCTCTGGGTAGCTCACCCAGGAGCCCGCAGATTGAGCCTGCCTTGTCCTGACTAAAGAGTGGGAATATGAGGTGGCGTTCCCAGGCATCCATGCTTAGACACCTGCTCTCGAGTCTTTCCGTATGGGGCCTCCTGGAACCATCCAATAGCACTCGACTTTCGTGCAGAAGGAAACCTTGAGGTTTGGAGTAGTTAACAAATCCCATCGTAGGCAAACCTTCCTGGCCTCATGAGGCCCCCACACCATTCAGGAAGAGGCCATGCTGGACAAAAACTCTAGCCTGAGGCACGTCTCAGAGTTGAAATGACCTCAGTGCAGGAGATCTCGATTCAGCCTCTCAGAGTGGGCCTGCCGTGCCATCCGTCCCAAACCTCACGCTAGCTTGTGTTTTCAGACTTCCTTCCTCACACTCCTGGCAAACAAGCCCTCCGGACTAGGAACTCCAGAACCACAACCCAGCCCAGGGTCTGCCCAAGGGAAGAAAAACGTTTCCCTGTGGGGCTCTCTCCAGAAACCCCAGATGAGGATCAACCTGCTCGGGCCTTGACGGTACCCGAACTGGATAGGCTGCTCTGGGCACTCATGCTCTGTCTGACACAGCCTGAAGCTAGACGCCCAGACAGACAAGGAGACAGCTGGCCGCACACCCAGCACTTCGGACACGCCATGGTCTTATGCCGTCACCTCTTCCTAACCTTGGTTTTCAGATATCTGAACCTAGACATTATATCAATTCTCCACACAGCTGGATATCGCAAGCACAACACAGAACTCCTCCTTCCCCGTGGCTGTAAAGCTTGCTCTTGGCATGGAGTCACACCTTCAGGGTGGGAGAAACCTTCCTGGTCCCTGATGCCACGCCCAAACTTGAGTGCTGCTTGGGCACAAATTCACACTCTGACCCTCAGCATGAGCCCCATGTCAAAGAAAGGCCTGTCAGGGCCTGGGCCAAGAGCCCGCATACGGGGCTTGCCAAGCCCCTATGCACCCAATCCTCACCAGTGTTTGAGTTTTCCAGTCGCCCCGCCCGTACCTGGGGCTCTGCTCTGGAATCCCTTTCTTGGAGAGACACATGAGCCAGACAACACGACTCCACCCTTCCCACAAAATGACCCCAAACTCTTGGGAGCTGGGACAAATCCCCAGAGAGCGATACTCGTCCACAGTCCCTGAGGCCACCCCTCCAATCCACGGCTATCTCGGACACAACATCCAGAGACAAAAGCCTGAAGGAACGCCTCCCACTCGCCCTTGTTTCAGAGGCCCAGGAGCTCCCTCTCGGGCTGTACATCCGGCCTGCCATACCCTAGGCGCCACTCATAAGCTGAGTTTGTGTTTTCAGACTTCTGTGCCCTCAGCCTGGACCCACACAACCGCCAGGCTAGGGCCTCTGGAGCCACAGCGAAAGATTGTGCCTGCCCTCTCCAAGGAAATTGTGCCCAATCCATTGACCACAACCCTACAGGTTAGGGAAAAGCTCCAAGGCCCCTGAGGCCATCAATAGTGTAGGCCACCCTGGACTAAGAGGGGCTCTCTGACACCAGCGGAGCAACTATCTCCACTTAGACTCTCAGACAGTGTCCCCAGAGACAGAAGGTTGAAATGGACAGGCCCCCAGGCCCTAATCTGAACCTTAGCTCTGGTTTCCATGTGTCCGTCCTCAGAGGTCTGTTTTCGTAGACCAGCACACGGGGCTTTTCTGAGGCACCAAACCAAACCTCTCTCGCCTCCACATGGGGAGCTTACTTACTGGGGATGTATCAAACCCTTCAGGTAGGAGAGTTCCGCAGGGCCACTGAACAACCAGCACATTCCAAGGTTTCCATGGACCCAAACGCACATTATGACGCATCCTCAGGAGAGGCCATTTCAACTCAGCCCCCTGGTTAGCGTGCCCCAGAGGCAGCAGATCAAACATATCTTGTGGCTAATGGCCAATGGGAATGCGAGGCATGCTGTACAGGGATCCATCCTTCGAACCGTGCTCTCCAGTCCTTCCGTATGGTATGTCCTGGAGCCATGCAACAGGACTCGAATGTCCCAAAGAAGGAAACCTGGTGGTTTGGGGCAACCTCCAAACTCAGCGTGGGAAAACTTCCTTGGCCTCATGAGGCCCCCGCTTCATGAAGGTGCCATCATGGACACATACTCCAGCCTCAGCCAACGTCTGATCCTCAGCCTGACTTCAGATGCAGGAGATTTTGATTCAGCCTCTGCCTAGTGGGCCTGCTCTGCCCTTGGCTCCAATCCTCACTTTAGCTTGTGTTCCTAGACTTCCGTCCTCACACTCCTGGCCCACAAACCCTCCCTTCTGGGAATTCTGGGGCCACAATGAAGCACTCCGCCTGCCTCCCAGGAGAAAAACTTTGTCTATGGTGCTGCCCAGAAACCCCAAATGAGGATCAAACTGCTTGGCCCTCGGCAACACCCCAATTGCATAGGCTACCTTAAACACTGATGCTCTGTCGCAAATAGCCTGAGCCCAGACCTTCCAACAGACACCGACACAGCTGGCTGCACACCCAGCACATTGGACCCGCCACTGCCTTAGGCCACCATCCATTCCCAACCTGGGTTTTCAGTCATCAGAACCTAGACCTTATCTCCAATCCCTGCACAGGGCGGAACCTGATGCACAAGTCAGAACCCCTCCTTCCCCATGGCAAGAAACCTTGCTGCTGGCAGTGAGTCAAACCTTCAGTGTAGGAGAAAACGGCATGGCCCATGAGGCCACGCCCATGTGTGAGGGCCGCCTTGGGCACAAACACACATTGTGACCCTCAGCGTGAGTACCTTATTCAAGTAACGCCTCTCAGTGATTGGACCAAGAGCCCGCATATGTGGCTTGCCATGCCCATAGGCACGCAGGACTAACTAGATGGTGTGTATTCCAGTTGAGGGAACCCACTGCTGTGCTCTAGAGTCCCTCTCCTGGGGGGTCCCCTGTGGCAGAAAACAGTACTCTTCCCTTCCCACAGAATGAACCCAAACACTTGGGAGCTTGGACAATCCCCCGAGAGGAAGGCTCTTCCTCGGCCCCTGAAGCAACCCCTACCCTAAACGGCCACTGTGAACGCAACACCCAGAGACAAAAGCCTGAGCGACTGCCTCCCACTTGCCCTCCTTTGATATCCAGAGGATCTCCCCTCTCGGACTGGAGATCAGGCCTGCCATTACCTTGGCCCCTACCTGAGCCAAGTTTGCTTTTTCAGACATCTGTCCCCACAGCCCTGGCAAACACAGCCTCTAGGCTGGGTCCTCTGGAGCCATACCACAGGACCATGCCTGCTCTCTCCTGGGAAACTCTGTCCATTCCTTTGGCCACACACCTCCAGAATATGAGAAACCTCAAGGCCCCCGAGGACATACCATTACCGGGAGCCTCCCTGCACACACAGGGGCCTTCGGACACAAGCGGAGCTGCTACCTCCATGAAGGCATGCACACAGATGTCAACAGAGATAGAAGGTTGAGCCGGACAGGCCCTTAGGCCCTAATCTCAACTCTTGCTTGGTTTTCCAGGTGTCACTCCTCAGAGGCTTTGGTTCAAAGAACAGGATATGGGGCTTTCCTGAGGCACTGAACAGAACTTCTCTCGTCTCCACATGGGAAGCTTCCTTGTTGGAGCCGTGTCAAACACCTCAGGTTGGAGAATCCTGCAGAGTCCCTGAGCCACCTCCACATTCCAAGGTCTCCCAGGCCACCAAGCCACAGTAGGACTCATCTTCAGGAGAGTCCATTTCAACTCTCCCCTCTGGGTAGCTCACCCAGGAGCCCGCAGATTGAGCCTGCCTTGTCCTGACTAAAGAGTGGGAATATGAGGTGGCGTTCCCAGGCATCCATGCTTAGACACCTGCTCTCGAGTCTTTCCGTATGGGGCCTCCTGGAACCATCCAATAGCACTCGACTTTCGTGCAGAAGGAAACCTTGAGGTTTGGAGGAGTTCACAAATCCCATCGTAGGCAAACCTTCCTGGCCTCATGAGGCCCCCACACCATTCAGGAAGAGGCCATGCTGGACAAAAACTCTAGCCTGAGGCACGTCTCAGAGTTGAAATGACCTCAGTGCAGGAGATCTCGATTCAGCCTCTCAGAGTGGGCCTGCCGTGCCATCGGTCCCAAACCTCACGCTAGCTTGTGTTTTCAGACTTCCTTCCTCACACTCCTGGCAAACAAGCCCTCCGGACTAGGAACTCCAGAACCACAACCCAGCCCAGGGTCTGCCCAAGGGAAGAAAAACGTTTCCCTGTGGGGCTCTCTCCAGAAAACCCAGATGAGGATCAACCTGCTCGGACCTCGACGGTTCCCGAACTGGATAGGCTGCTCTGGGCACTCATGCTCTGTCTGACACAGCCTGAAGCCAGACGTCCAGACAGACAAGGAGACAGCTGGCCGCACACCCAGCACTTCGGACACGCCATGGTCTTATGCCGCCACCTCTTCCTAACCTTGGTTTTCAGATATCTGAACCTAGACATTAGATCAATTCTCCACACAGCTGGGTATCGCAAGCACAACACAGAACTCCTCCTTCCCCGTGGCTGGAAAGCTTGCTCTTGGCATGGAGTCACACCTTCAGGGTGGGAGAAACCTTCCTGGTCCCTGATGCCACGCCCAAACTTGAGTGCTGCTTGGGCACAAATTCACACTCTGACCCTCAGCATGAGCCCCATGTCAAAGAAAGGCCTGTCAGGGCCTGGGCCAAGAGCCCGCATATGGGGCTTGCCAAGCCCCTATGCACCCAATCCTCACCAGTGTTTGAGTTTTCCAGTCGCCCCGCCCGTACCTGGGGCTCTGCTCTGGAATCCCTTTCTTGGAGAGACACATGAGCCAGACAACACGACTCCACCCTTCCCACAAAATGACCCCAAACTCTTGGGAGCTGGGACAAATCCCCAGAGAGCGATACTCGTCCACAGTCCCTGAGGCCACCCCTCCAATCCACGGCTATCTCGGACACAACATCCAGAGACAAAAGCCTGAAGGAACGCCTCCCACTCGCCCTTGTTTCAGAGGCCCAGGAGCTCCCTCTCGGGCTGTACATCCGGCCTGCCATACCCTAGGCGCCACTCATAAGCTGAGTTTGTGTTTTCAGACTTCTGTGCCCTCAGCCTGGACCCACACAACCGCCAGGCTAGGGCCTCTGGAGCCACAGCGAAAGATTGTGCCTGCCCTCTCCAAGGAAATTGTGCCCAATCCATTGACCACAACCCTACAGGTTAGGGAAAAGCTCCAAGGCCCCTGAGGCCATCAATAGTGTAGGCCACCCTGGACTAAGAGGGGCTCTCTGACACCAGCGGAGCAACTATCTCCACTTAGACTCTCAGACAGTGTCCCCAGAGACAGAAGGTTGAAATGGACAGGCCCCCAGGCCCTAATCTGAACCTTAGCTCTGGTTTCCATGTGTCCGTCCTCAGAGGTCTGTTTTCGTAGACCAGCACACGGGGCTTTTCTGAGGCACCAAACCAAACCTCTCTCGCCTCCACATGGGGAGCTTACTTACTGGGGATGTATCAAACCCTTCAGGTAGGAGAGTTCCGCAGGGCCACTGAACAACCAGCACATTCCAAGGTTTCCATGGACCCAAACGCACATTATGACGCATCCTCAGGAGAGGCCATTTCAACTCAGCCCCCTGGTTAGCGTGCCCCAGAGGCAGCAGATCAAACATATCTTGTGGCTAATGGCCAATGGGAATGCGAGGCATGCTGTACAGGGATCCATCCTTCGAACCGTGCTCTCCAGTCCTTCCGTATGGTATGTCCTGGAGCCATGCAACAGGACTCGAATGTCCCACAGAAGGAAACCTGGTGGTTTGGGGCAACCTCCAAACTCAGCGTGGGAAAACTTCCTTGGCCTCATGAGGCCCCCGCTTCATGAAGGTGCCATCATGGACACATACTCCAGCCTCAGCCAACGTCTGATCCTCAGCCTGACTTCAGATGCAGGAGATTTTGATTCAGCCTCTGCCTAGTGGGCCTGCTCTGCCCTTGGCTCCAATCCTCACTTTAGCTTGTGTTCCTAGACTTCCGTCCTCACACTCCTGGCCCACAACCCTCCCTTCTGGGAATTCTGGGGCCACAATGAAGCACTCCGCCTGCCTCCCAGGAGAAAAACTTTGTCTATGGTGCTGCCCAGAAACCCCAAATGAGGATCAAACTGCTTGGCCCTCGGCAACACCCCAATTGCATAGGCTACCTTAAACACTGATGCTCTGTCGCAAATAGCCTGAGCCCAGACCTTCCAACAGACACCGACACAGCTGGCTGCACACCCAGGACATTGGACCCGCCACTGCCTTAGGCCACCATCCATTCCCAACCTGGGTTTTCAGTCATCAGAACCTAGACCTTATCTCCAATCCCTGCACAGGGCGGAACCTGATGCACAAGTCAGAACCCCTCCTTCCCCATGGCAAGAAACCTTGCTGCTGGCAGTGAGTCAAACCTTCAGTGTAGGAGAAAACGGCATGGCCCATGAGGCCACGCCCATGTGTGAGGGCCGCCTTGGGCACAAACACACATTGTGACCCTCAGCGTGAGTACCTTATTCAAGTAACGCCTCTCAGTGATTGGACCAAGAGCCCGCATATGTGGCTTGCCATGCCCATAGGCACGCAGGACTAACTAGATGGTGTGTATTCCAGTTGAGGGAACCCACTGCTGTGCTCTAGAGTCCCTCTCCTGGGGGGTCCCCTGTGGCAGAAAACAGTACTCTTCCCTTCCCACAGAATGAACCCAAACACTTGGGAGCTTGGACAATCCCCCGAGAGGAAGGCTCTTCCTCGGCCCCTGAAGTAACCCCTACCCTGAACGGCCACTGTGAACGCAACACCCAGAGACAAAAGCCTGAGCGACTGCCTCCCACTTGCCCTCCTTTGATACCCAGAGGATCTCCCCTCTCGGACTGGAGATCAGGCCTGCCATTACCTTGGCCCCTACCTGAGCCAAGTTTGCTTTTTCAGACGTCTGTCCCCAAAGCCCTGGCAAACACAGCCTCTAGGCTGGGTTCTCTGGAGCCATACCACAGGACCATGCCTGCTCTCTCCTGGGAAACTCTGTCCATTCCTTTGGCCACACACCTCCAGAATATGAGAAACCTCAAGGCCCCCGAGGACATACCATTACCGGGAGCCTCCCTGTACACACAGGGGCCTTCGGACACAAGCGGAGCTGCTACCGCCATGAAGGCATGCACACAGATGTCAACAGAGATAGAAGGTTGAGCCGGACAGGCCCTTAGGCCCTAATCTCAACTCTTGCTTGGTTTTCCAGGTGTCACTCCTCAGAGGCTTTGGTTCGAAGAACAGGATATGGGGCTTTCCTGAGGCACTGAACAGAACTTCTCTCGTCTCCACATGGGAAGCTTCCTTGTTGGAGCCGTGTCAAACAGCTCAGGTTGGAGAATCCTGCAGAGTCCCTGAGCCACCTCCACATTCCAAGGTCTCCCAGGCCACCAAGCCACAGTAGGACTCATCTTCAGGAGAGTCCATTTCAACTCTCCCCTCTGGGTAGCTCACCCAGGAGCCCGCAGATTGAGCCTGCCTTGTCCTGACTAAAGAGTGGGAATATGAGGTGGCGTTCCCAGGCATCCATGCTTAGACACCTGCTCTCGAGTCTTTCCGTATGGGGCCTCCTGGAACCATCCAATAGCACTCGACTTTCGTGCAGAAGGAAACCTTGAGGTTTGGAGTAGTTCACAAATCCCATGGTAGGCAAACCTTCCTGGCCTCATGAGGCCCCCACACCATTCAGGAAGAGGCCATGCTGGACAAAAACTCTAGCCTGAGGCACGTCTCAGAGTTGAAATGACCTCAGTGCAGGAGATCTCGATTCAGCCTCTCAGAGTGGGCCTGCCGTGCCATCGGTCCCAAACCTCACGCTAGCTTGTGTTTTCAGACTTCCTTCCTCACACTCCTGGCAAACAAGCCCTCCGGACTAGGAACTCCAGAACCACAACCCAGCCCAGGGTCTGCCCAAGGGAAGAAAAACGTTTCCCTGTGGGGCTCTCTCCAGAAAACCCAGATGAGGATCAACCTGCTCGGGCCTCGACGGTACCCGAACTGGATAGGCTGCTCTGGGCACTCATGCTCTGTCTGACACAGCCTGAAGCCAGACGTCCAGACATACAAGGAGACAGCTGGCCGCACACCCAGCACTTCGGACACGCCATGGTCTTATGCCGCCACCTCTTCCTAACCTTGGTTTTCAGATATCTGAACCTAGACATTATATCAATTCTCCACACAGCTGGGTATCGCAAGCACAACACAGAACTCCTCCTTCCCCGTGGCTGTAAAGCTTGCTCTTGGCATGGAGTCACACCTTCAGGGTGGGAGAAACCTTCCTGGTCCCTGATGCCACGCCCAAACTTGAGTGCTGCTTGGGCACAAATTCACACTCTGACCCTCAGCATGAGCCCCATGTCAAAGAAAGGCCTGTCAGGGCCTGGGCCAAGAGCCCGCATATGGGGCTTGCCAAGCCCCTATGCACCCAATCCTCACCAGTGTTTGAGTTTTCCAGTCGCCCCGCCCGTACCTGGGGCTCTGCTCTGGAATCCCTTTCTTGGAGAGACACATGAGCCAGACAACACGACTCCACCCTTCCCACAAAATGACCCCAAACTCTTGGGAGCTGGGACAAATCCCCAGAGAGGGATACTCGTCCACAGTCCCTGAGGCCACCCCTCCAATCCACGGCTATCTCGGACACAACATCCAGAGACAAAAGCCTGAAGGAACGCCTCCCACTCGCCCTTGTTTCAGAGGCCCAGGAGCTCCCTCTCGGGCTGTACATCCGGCCTGCCATACCCTAGGCGCCACTCATAAGCTGAGTTTGTGTTTTCAGACTTCTGTGCCCTCAGCCTGGACCCACACAACCGCCAGGCTAGGGCCTCTGGAGCCACAGCGAAAGATTGTGCCTGCCCTCTCCAAGGAAATTGTGCCCAATCCATTGACCGCAACCCTACAGGTTAGGGAAAAGCTCCAAGGCCCCTGAGGCCATCAATACTGTAGGCCACCCTGGACTAAGAGGGGCTCTCTGACACCAGCGGAGCAACTATCTCCACTTAGACTCTCAGACAGTGTCCCCAGAGACAGAAGGTTGAAATGGACAGGACCCCAGGCCCTAATCTGAACCTTAGCTCTGGTTTCCATGTGTCCGTCCTCAGAGGTCTGTTTTCGTAGACCAGCACACGGGGCTTTTCTGAGGCACCAAACCAAACCTCTCTCGCCTCCACATGGGGAGCTTACTTACTGGGGATGTATCAAACCCTTCAGGTAGGAGAGTTCCGCAGGGCCACTGAACAACCAGCACATTCCAAGGTTTCCATGGACCCAAACGCACATTATGACGCATCCTCAGGAGAGGCCATTTCAACTCAGCCCCCTGGTTAGCGTGCCCCAGAGGCAGCAGATCAAACATATCTTGTGGCTAATGGCCAATGGGAATGCGAGGCATGCTGTACAGGGATCCATCCTTCGAACCGTGCTCTCCAGTCCTTCCGTATGGTATGTCCTGGAGCCATGCAACAGGACTCGAATGTCCCACAGAAGGAAACCTGGTGGTTTGGGGCAACCTCCAAACTCAGCGTGGGAAAACTTCCTTGGCCTCATGAGGCCCCCGCTTCATGAAGGTGCCATCATGGACACATACTCCAGCCTCAGCCAACGTCTGATCCTCAGCCTGACTTCAGATGCAGGAGATTTTGATTCAGCCTCTGCCTAGTGGGCCTGCTCTGCCCTTGGCTCCAATCCTCACTTTAGCTTGTGTTCCTAGACTTCCGTCCTCACACTCCTGGCCCACAACCCTCCCTTCTGGGAATTCTGGGGCCACAATGAAGCACTCCGCCTGCCTCCCAGGAGAAAAACTTTGTCTATGGTGCTGCCCAGAAACCCCAAATGAGGATCAAACTGCTTGGCCCTCGGCAACACCCCAATTGCATAGGCTACCTTAAACACTGATGCTCTGTCGCAAATAGCCTGAGCCCAGACCTTCCAACAGACACCGACACAGCTGGCTGCACACCCAGGACATTGGACCCGCCACTGCCTTAGGCCACCATCCATTCCCAACCTGGGTTTTCAGTCATCAGAACCTAGACCTTATCTCCAATCCCTGCACAGGGCGGAACCTGATGCACAAGTCAGAACCCCTCCTTCCCCATGGCAAGAAACCTTGCTGCTGGCAGTGAGTCAAACCTTCAGTGTAGGAGAAAACGGCATGGCCCATGAGGCCAGGTCCATGTGTGAGGGCCGCCTTGGGCACAAACACACATTGTGACCCTCAGCGTGAGTACCTTATTCAAGTAACGCCTCTCAGTGATTGGACCAAGAGCCCGCATATGTGGCTTGCCATGCCCATAGGCACGCAGGACTAACTAGATGGTGTGTATTCCAGTTGAGGGAACCCACTGCTGTGCTCTAGAGTCCCTCTCCTGGGGGGTCCCCTGTGGCAGAAAACAGTACTCTTCCCTTCCCACAGAATGAACCCAAACACTTGGGAGCTTGGACAATCCCCCGAGAGGAAGGCTCTTCCTCGGCCCCTGAAGCAACCCCTACCCTGAACGGCCACTGTGAACGCAACACCCAGAGACAAAAGCCTGAGCGACTGCCTCCCACTTGCCCTCCTTTGATATCCAGAGGATCTCCCCTCTCGGACTTGAGATCAGGCCTCCCATTATCTTGGCCCCTACCTGAGCCAAGTTTGCTTTTTCAGACATCTGTCCCCACAGCCCTGGCAAACACAGCCTCTAGGCTGGGTCCTCTGGAGCCATACCACAGGACCATGCCTGCTCTCTCCTGGGAAACTCTGTCCATTCCTTTGGCCACACACCTCCAGAATATGAGAAACCTCAAGGCCCCCGAGGACATACCATTACCGGGAGCCTCCCTGCACACACAGGGGCCTTCGGACACAAGCGGAGCTGCTACCTCCATGAAGGCATGCACACAGATGTCAACAGAGATAGAAGGTTGAGCCCGACAGGCCCTTAGGCCCTAATCTCAACTCTTGCTTGGTTTTCCAGGTGTCACTCCTCAGAGGCTTTGGTTCGAAGAACAGGATATGGGGCTTTCCTGAGGCACTGAACAGAACTTCTCTCGTCTCCACATGGGAAGCTTCCTTGTTGGAGCCGTGTCAAACACCTCAGGTTGGAGAATCCTGCAGAGTCCCTGAGCCACCTCCACATTCCAAGGTCTCCCAGGCCACCAAGCCACAGTAGGACTCATTTTCAGGAGAGTCCATTTCAACTCTCCCCTCTGGGTAGCTCACCCAGGAGCCCGCAGATTGAGCCTGCCTTGTCCTGACTAAAGAGTGGGAAAATGAGGTGGCGTTCCCAGGCATCCATGCTTAGACACCTGTTCTCGAGTCTTTCCGTATGGGGCCTCCTGGAACCATCCAATAGCACTCGACTTTCGTGCAGAAGGAAACCTTGAGGTTTGGAGTAGTTCACAAATCCCATCGTAGGCAAACCTTCCTGGCCTCATGAGGCCCCCACACCATTCAGGAAGAGGCCATGCTGGACAAAAACTCTAGCCTGAGGCACGTCTCAGAGTTGAAATGACCTCAGTGCAGGAGATCTCGATTCAGCCTCTCAGAGTGGGCCTGCCGTGCCATCGGTCCCAAACCTCACACTAGCTTGTGTTTTCAGACTTCCTTCCTCACACTCCTGGCAAACAAGCCCTCCGGACTAGGAACTCAACCCAGCCCAGGGTCTGCCCAAGGGAAGACAAACGTTTCCCTGTGGGGCTCTCTCCAGAAAACCCAGATGAGGATCAACCTGCTCGGGCCTCGACGGTACCCGAACTGGATAGGCTGCTCTGGGCACTCATGCTCTGTCTGACACAGCCTGAAGCCAGACGTCCAGACAGACAAGGAGACAGCTGGCCGCACACCCAGCACTTCGGACACGCCATGGTCTTATGCCGCCACCTCTTCCTAACCTTGGTTTTCAGATATCTGAACCTAGACATTATATCAATTCTCCACACAGCTGGGTATCGCAAGCACAACACAGAACTCCTCCTTCCCCGTGGCTGGAAAGCTTGCTCTTGGCATGGAGTCACACCTTCAGGGTGGGAGAAACCTTCCTGGTCCCTGATGCCACGCCCAAACTTGAGTGCTGCTTGGGCACAAATTCACACTCTGACCCTCAGCATGAGCCCCATGTCAAAGAAAGGCCTGTCAGGGCCTGGGCCAAGAGCCCGCATATGGGGCTTGCCAAGCCCCTATGCACCCAATCCTCACCAGTGTTTGAGTTTTCCAGTCGCCCCGCCCGTACCTGGGGCTCTGCTCTGGAATCCCTTTCTTGGAGAGACACATGAGCCAGACAACACGACTCCACCCTTCCCACAAAATGACCCCAAACTCTTGGGAGCTGGGACAAATCCCCAGAGAGCGATACTCGTCCACAGTCCCTGAGGCCACCCCTCCAATCCACGGCTATCTCGGACACAACATCCAGAGACAAAAGCCTGAAGGAACGCCTCCCACTCGCCCTTGTTTCAGAGGCCCAGGAGCTCCCTCTCGGGCTGTACATCCGGCCTGCCATACCCTAAGCGCCACTCATAAGCTGAGTTTGTGTTTTCAGACTTCTGTGCCCTCAGCCTGGACCCACACAACCGCCAGGCTAGGGCCTCTGGAGCCACAGCGAAAGATTGTGCCTGCCCTCTCCAAGGAAATTGTGCCCAATTCATTGACCGCAACCCTACAGGTTAGGGAAAAGCTCCAAGGCCCCTGAGGCCATCAATACTGTAGGCCACCCTGGACTAAGAGGGGCTCTCTGACACCAGCGGAGCAACTATCTCCACTTAGACTCTCAGACAGTGTCCCCAGAGACAGAAGGTTGAAATGGACAGGCCCCCAGGCCCTAATCTGAACCTTAGCTCTGGTTTCCATGTGTCCGTCCTCAGAGGTCTGTTTTCGTAGACCAGCACACGGGGCTTTTCTGAGGCACCAAACCAAACCTCTCTCGCCTCCACATGGGGAGCTTACTTACTGGGGATGTATCAAACCCTTCAGGTAGGAGAGTTCCGCAGGGCCACTGAACAACCAGCACATTCCAAGGTTTCCATGGACCCAAACGCACATTATGACGCATCCTCAGGAGAGGCCATTTCAACTCAGCCCCCTGGTTAGCGTGCCCCAGAGGCAGCAGATCAAACATATCTTGTGGCTAATGGCCAATGGGAATGCGAGGCATGCTGTACAGGGATCCATCCTTCGAACCGTGCTCTCCAGTCCTTCCGTATGGTATGTCCTGGAGCCATGCAACAGGACTCGAATGTCCCACAGAAGGAAACCTGGTGGTTTGGGGCAACCTCCAAACTCAGCGTGGGAAAACTTCCTTGGCCTCATGAGGCCCCCGCTTCATGAAGGTGCCATCATGGACACATACTCCAGCCTCAGCCAACGTCTGATCCTCAGCCTGACTTCAGATGCAGGAGATTTTGATTCAGCCTCTGCCTAGTGGGCCTGCTCTGCCCTTGGCTCCAATCCTCACTTTAGCTTGTGTTCTTAGACTTCCGTCCTCACACTCCTGTCCCACAACCCTCCCTTCTGGGAATTCTGGGGCCACAATGAAGCACTCCGCCTGCCTCCCAGGAGAAAAACTTTGTCTATGGTGCTGCACAGAAACCCCAAATGAGGATCAAACTGCTTGGCCCTCGGCAACACCCCAATTGCATAGGCTACCTTAAACACTGATGCTCTGTCGCAAATAGCCTGAGCCCAGACCTTCCAACAGACACCGACACAGCTGGCTGCACACCCAGCACATTGGACCCGCCACTGCCTTAGGCCACCATCCATTCCCAACCTGGGTTTTCAGTCATCAGAACCTAGACCTTATCTCCAATCCCTGCACAGGGCGGAACCTGATGCACAAGTCAGAACCCCTCCTTCCCCATGGCAAGAAACCTTGCTGCTGGCAGTGAGTCAAACCTTCAGTGTAGGAGAAAACGGCATGGCCCATGAGGCCACGCCCATGTGTGAGGGCCGCCTTGGGCACAAACACACATTGTGACCCTCAGCGTGAGTACCTTATTCAAGTAACGCCTCTCAGTGATTGGACCAAGAGCCCGCATATGTGGCTTGCCATGCCCATAGGCACGCAGGACTAACTAGATGGTGTGTATTCCAGTTGAGCGAACCCACTGCTGTGCTCTAGAGTCCCTCTCCTGGGGGGTCCCCTGTGGCAGAAAACAGTACTCTTCCCTTCCCACAGAATGAACCCAAACACTTGGGAGCTTGGACAATCCCCCGAGAGGAAGGCTCTTCCTCGGCCCCTGAAGCAACCCCTACCCTGAACGGCCACTGTGAACGCAACACCCAGAGACAAAAGCCTGAGCGACTGCCTCCCACTTGCCCTCCTTTGATACCCAGAGGATCTCCCCTCTCGGACTGGAGATCAGGCCTGCCATTACCTTGGCCCCTACCTGAGCCAAGTTTGCTTTTTCAGACATCTGTCCCCAAAGCCCTGGCAAACACAGCCTCTAGGCTGGGTCCTCTGGAGCCATACCACAGGACCATGCCTGCTCTCTCCTGGGAAACTCTGTCCATTCCTTTGGCCACACACCTCCAGAATATGAGAAACCTCAAGGCCCCCGAGGACATACCATTACCGGGAGCCTCCCTGCACACACAGGGGCCTTCGGACACAAGCGGAGCTGCTACCTCCATGAAGGCATGCACACAGATGTCAGCAGAGATAGAAGGTTGAGCCCGACAGTCCCTTAGGCCCTAATCTCAACTCTTGCTTGGTTTTCCAGGTGTCACTCCTCAGAGGCTTTGGTTCGAAGAACAGGATATGGGGCTTTCCTGAGGCACTGAACAGAACTTCTCTCGTCTCCACATGGGAAGCTTCCTTGTTGGAGCCGTGTCAAACACCTCAGGTTGGAGAATCCTGCAGAGTTCCTGAGCCACCTCCACATTCCAAGGTCTCCCAGGCCACCAAGCCACAGTAGGACTCATCTTCAGGAGAGTCCATTTCAACTCTCCCCTCTGGGTAGCTCACCCAGGAGCCCGCAGATTGAGCCTGCCTTGTCCTGACTAAAGAGTGGGAATATGAGGTGGCGTTCCCAGGCATCCATGCTTAGACACCTGCTCTCGAGTCTTTCCGTATGGGGCCTCCTGGAACCATCCAATAGCACTCGACTTTCGTGCAGAAGGAAACCTTGAGGTTTGGAGTAGTTCACAAATCCCATCGTAGGCAAACCTTCCTGGCCTCATGAGGCCCCCACACCATTCAGGAAGAGGCCATGCTGGAAAAAAACTCTAGCCTGAGGCACGTCTCAGAGTTGAAATGACCTCAGTGCAGGAGATCTCGATTCAGCCTCTCAGAGTGGGCCTGCCGTGCCATCGGTCCCAAACCTCACGCTAGCTTGTGTTTTCAGACTTCCTTCCTCACACTCCTGGCAAACAAGCCCTCCGGACTAGGAACTCCAGAACCACAACCCAGCCCAGGGTCTGCCCAAGGGAAGAAAAACGTTTCCCTGTGGGGCTCTCTCCAGAAAACCCAGATGAGGATCAACCTGCTCGGGCCTCGACGGTACCCGAACTGGATAGGCTGCTCTGGGCACTCATGCTCTGTCTGACACAGCTTGAAGCCAGACGTCCAGACAGACAAGGAGACAGCTGGCCGCACACCCAGCACTTCGGACACGCCATGGTCTTATGCCGTCACCTCTTCCTAACCTTGGTTTTCAGATATCTGAACCTAGACATTATATCAATTCTCCACACAGCTGGGTATCGCAAGCACAACACAGAACTCCTCCTTCCCCGTGGCTGTAAAGCTTGCTCTTGGCATGGAGTCACACCTTCAGGGTGGGAGAAACCTTCCTGGTCCCTGATGCCACGCCCAAACTTGAGTGCTGCTTGGGCACAAATTCACACTCTGACCCTCAGCATGAGCCCCATGTCAAAGAAAGGCCTGTCAGGGCCTGGGCCAAGAGCCCGCATATGGGGCTTGCCAAGCCCCTATGCACCCAATCCTCACCAGTGTTTGAGTTTTCCAGTCGCCCCGCCCGTACCTGGGGCTCTGCTCTGGAATCCCTTTCTTGGAGAGACACATGAGCCAGACAACACGACTCCACCCTTCCCACAAAATGACCCCAAACTCTTGGGAGCTGGGACAAATCCCCAGAGAGCGATACTCGTCCACAGTCCCTGAGGCCACCCCTCCAATCCACGGCTATCTCGGACACAACATCCAGAGACAAAAGCCTGAAGGAACGCCTCCCACTCGCCCTTGTTTCAGAGGCCCAGGAGCTCCCTCTCGGGCTGTACATCCGGCCTGCCATACCCTAGGCGCCACTCATAAGCTGAGTTTGTGTTTTCAGACTTCTGTGCCCTCAGCCTGGACCCACACAACCGCCAGGCTAGGGCCTCTGGAGCCACAGCGAAAGATTGTGCCTGCCCTCTCCAAGGAAATTGTGCCCAATCCATTGACCACAACCCTACAGGTTAGGGAAAAGCTCCAAGGCCCCTGAGGCCATCAATAGTGTAGGCCACCCTGGACTAAGAGGGGCTCTCTGACACCAGCGGAGCAACTATCTCCACTTAGACTCTCAGACAGTGTCCCCAGAGACAGAAGGTTGAAATGGACAGGCCCCCAGGCCCTAATCTGAACCTTAGCTCTGGTTTCCATGTGTCCGTCCTCAGAGGTCTGTTTTCGTAGACCAGCACACGGGGCTTTTCTGAGGCACCAAACCAAACCTCTCTCGCCTCCACATGGGGAGCTTACTTACTGGGGATGTATCAAACCCTTCAGGTAGGAGAGTTCCGCAGGGCCACTGAACAACCAGCACATTCCAAGGTTTCCATGGACCCAAACGCACATTATGACGCATCCTCAGGAGAGGCCATTTCAACTCAGACCCTGGTTAGCGTGCCCCAGAGGCAGCAGATCAAACATATCTTGTGGCTAATGGCCAATGGGAATGCGAGGCATGCTGTACAGGGATCCATCCTTCGCACCGTGCTCTCCAGTCCTTCCGTATGGTATGTCCTGGAGCCATGCAACAGGACTCGAATGTCCCACAGAAGGAAACCTGGTGGTTTGGGGCAACCTCCAAACTCAGCGTGGGAAAACTTCCTTGGCCTCATGAGGCCCCCGCTTCATGAAGGTGCCATCATGGACACATACTCCAGCCTCAGCCAACGTCTGATCCTCAGCCTGACTTCAGATGCAGGAGATTTTGATTCAGCCTCTGCTTAGTGGGCCTGCTCTGCCCTTGGCTCCAATCCTCACTTTAGCTTGTGTTCCTAGATTTCCGTCCTCACACTCCTGGCCCACAAACCCTCCCTTCTGGGAATTCTGGGGCCACAATGAAGCACTCCGCCTGCCTCCCAGGAGAAAAACTTTGTCTATGGTGCTGCCCAGAAACCCCAAATGAGGATCAAACTGCTTGGCCCTCGGCAACACCCCAATTGCATAGGCTACCTTAAACACTGATGCTCTGTCGCAAATAGCCTGAGCCCAGACCTTCCAACAGACACCGACACAGCTGGCTGCACACCCAGCACATTGGACCCGCCACTGCCTTAGGCCACCATCCATTCCCAACCTGGGTTTTCAGTCATCAGAACCTAGAACTTATCTCCAATCCCTGCACAGGGCGGAACCTGATGCACAAGTCAGAACCCCTCTTTCCCCATGGCAAGAAACCTTGCTGCTGGCAGTGAGTCAAACCTTCAGTGTAGGAGAAAACGGCATGGCCCATGAGGCCACGCCCATGTGTGAGGGCCGCCTTGGGCACAAACACACATTGTGACCCTCAGCGTGAGTACCTTATTCAAGTAACGCCTCTCAGTGATTGGACCAAGAGCCCGCATATGTGGCTTGCCATGCCCATAGGCACGCAGGACTAACTAGATGGTGTGTATTCCAGTTGAGGGAACCCACTGCTGTGCTCTAGAGTCCCTCTCCTGGGGGGTCCCCTGTGGCAGAAAACAGTACTCTTCCCTTCCCACAGAATGAACCCAAACACTTGGGAGCTTGGACAATCCCCCGAGAGGAAGGCTCTTCCTCGGCCCCTGAAGCAACCCCTACCCTGAACGGCCACTGTGAACGCAACACCCAGAGACAAAAGCCTGAGCGACTGCCTCCCACTTGCCCTCCTTTGATATCCAGAGGATCTCCCCTCTCGGACTGGAGATCAGGCCTGCCATTACCTTGGCCCCTACCTGAGCCAAGTTTGCTTTTTCAGACATCTGTCCCCACAGCCCTGGCAAACACAGCCTCTAGGCTGGGTCCTCTGGAGCCATACCACAGGACCATGCCTGCTCTCTCCTGGGAAACTCTGTCCATTCCTTTGGCCACACACCTCCAGAATATGAGAAACCTCAAGGCCCCCGAGGACATACCATTACCGGGAGCCTCCCTGCACACACAGGGGCCTTCGGACACAAGCGGAGCTGCTACCTCCATGAAGGCATGCACACAGATGTCAACAGAGATAGAAGGTTGAGCCCGACAGTCCCTTAGGCCCTAATCTCAACTCTTGCTTTGTTTTCCAGGTGTCACTCCTCAGAGGCTTTGGTTCGAAGAACAGGATATGGGGCTTTCCTGAGGCACTGAACAGAACTTCTCTCGTCTCCACATGGGAAGCTTCCTTGTTGGAGCCGTGTCAAACACCTCAGGTTGGAGAATCCTGCAGAGTCCCTGAGCCACCTTCACATTCCAAGGTCTCCCAGGCCACCAAGCCACAGTAGGACTCATCTTCAGGAGAGTCCATTTCAACTCTCCCCTCTGGGTAGCTCACCCAGGAGCCCGCAGATTGAGCCTGCCTTGTCCTGAATAAAGAGTGGGAATATGAGGTGGCGTTCCCAGGCATCCATGCTTAGACACCTGCTCTCGAGTCTTTCCGTATGGGGCCTCCTGGAACCATCCAATAGCACTCGACTTTCGTGCAGAAGGAAACCTTGAGGTTTGGAGTAGTTCACAAATCCCATCGTAGGCAAACCTTCCTGGCCTCATGAGGCCCCCACACCATTCAGGAAGAGGCCATGCTGGACAAAAACTCTAGCCTGAGGCACGTCTCAGAGTTGAAATGACCTCAGTGCAGGAGATCTCGATTCAGCCTCTCAGAGTGGGCCTGCCGTGCCATCGGTCCCAAACCTCACGCTAGCTTGTGTTTTCAGACTTCCTTCCTCACACTCCTGGCAAACAAGCCCTCCGGACTAGGAACTCCAGAACCACAACCCAGCCCAGGGTCTGCCCAAGGGAAGAAAAACGTTTCCCTGTGGGGCTCTCTCCAGAAAACCCAGATGAGGATCAACCTGCTCGGGCCTCGACGGTACCCGAACTGGATAGGCTGCTCTGGGCACTCATGCTCTGTCTGACACAGCCTGAAGCCAGACGTCCAGACAGACAAGGAGACAGCTGGCCGCACACCCAGCACTTCGGACACGCCATGGTCTTATGCCGCCACCTCTTCCTAACCTTGGTTTTCAGATATCTGAACCTAGACATTATATCAATTCTCCACACAGCTGGGTATCGCAAGCACAACACAGAACTCCTCCTTCCCCATGGCTGTAAAGCTTGCTCTTGGCATGGAGTCACACCTTCAGGGTGGGAGAAACCTTCCTGGTCCCTGATGCCACGCCCAAACTTGAGTGCTGCTTGGGCACAAATTCACACTCTGACCCTCAGCATGAGCCCCATGTCAAAGAAAGGCCTGTCAGGGCCTGGGCCAAGAGCCCGCATATGGGGCTTGCCAAGCCCCTATGCACCCAATCCTCACCTGTGTTTGAGTTTTCCAGTCGCCCCGCCCGTACCTGGGGCTCTGCTCTGGAATCCCTTTCTTGGAGAGACACATGAGCCAGACAACACGACTCCACCCTTCCCACAAAATGACCCCAAACTCTTGGGAGCTGGGACAAATCCCCAGAGAGCGATACTCGTCCACAGTCCCTGAGGCCACCCCTCCAATCCACGGCTATCTCGGACACAACATCCAGAGACAAAAGCCTGAAGGAACGCCTCCCACTCGCCCTTGTTTCAGAGGCCCAGGAGCTCCCTCTCGGGCTGTACATCCGGCCTGCCATACCCTAGGCGCCACTCATAAGCTGAGTTTGTGTTTTCAGACTTCTGTGCCCTCAGCCTGGACCCACACAACCGCCAGGCTAGGGCCTCTGGAGCCACAGCGAAAGATTGTGCCTGCCCTCTCCAAGGAAATTGTGCCCAATCCATTGACCACAACCCTACAGGTTAGGGAAAAGCTCCAAGGCCCCTGAGGCCATCAATAGTGTAGGCCACCCTGGACTAAGAGGGGCTCTCTGACACCAGCGGAGCAACTATCTCCACTTAGACTCTCAGACAGTGTCCCCAGAGACAGAAGGTTGAAATGGACAGGCCCCCAGGCCCTAATCTGAACCTTAGCTCTGGTTTCCATGTGTCCGTCCTCAGAGGTCTGTTTTCGTAGACCAGCACACGGGGCTTTTCTGAGGCACCAAACCAAACCTCTCTCGCCTCCACATGGGGAGCTTACTTACTGGGGATGTATCAAACCCTTCAGGTAGGAGAGTTCCGCAGGGCCACTGAACAACCAGCACATTCCAAGGTTTCCATGGACCCAAACGCACATTATGACGCATCCTCAGGAGAGGCCATTTCAACTCAGCCCCCTGGTTAGCGTGCCCCAGAGGCAGCAGATCAAACATATCTTGTGGCTATTGGCCAATGGGAATGCGAGGCATGCTGTACAGGGATCCATCCTTCGAACCGTGCTCTCCAGTCCTTCCGTATGGTATGTCCTGGAGCCATGCAACAGGACTCGAATGTCCCACAGAAGGAAACCTGGTGGTTTGGGGCAACCTCCAAACTCAGCGTGGGAAAACTTCCTTGGCCTCATGAGGCCCCCGCTTCATGAAGGTGCCATCATGGACACATACTCCAGCCTCAGCCAACGTCTGATCCTCAGCCTGACTTCAGATGCAGGAGATTTTGATTCAGCCTCTGCTTAGTGGGCCTGCTCTGCCCTTGGCTCCAATCCTCACTTTAGCTTGTGTTCCTAGACTTCCGTCCTCACACTCCTGGCCCACAAACCCTCCCTTCTGGGAATTCTGGGGCCACAATGAAGCACTCCGCCTGCCTCCCAGGAGAAAAACTTTGTCTATGGTGCTGCCCAGAAACCCCAAATGAGGATCAAACTGCTTGGCCCTCGGCAACACCCCAATTGCATAGGCTACCTTAAACACTGATGCTCTGTCGCAAATAGCCTGAGCCCAGACCTTCCAACAGACACCGACACAGCTGGCTGCACACCCAGCACATTGGACCCGCCACTGCCTTAGGCCACCATCCATTCCCAACCTGGGTTTTCAGTCATCAGAACCTAGAACTTATCTCCAATCCCTGCACAGGGCGGAACCTGATGCACAAGTCAGAACCCCTCTTTCCCCATGGCAAGAAACCTTGCTGCTGGCAGTGAGTCAAACCTTCAGTGTAGGAGAAAACGGCATGGCCCATGAGGCCACGCCCATGTGTGAGGGCCGCCTTGGGCACAAACACACATTGTGACCCTCAGCGTGAGTACCTTATTCAAGTAACGCCTCTCAGTGATTGGACCAAGAGCCCGCATATGTGGCTTGCCATGCCCATAGGCACGCAGGACTAACTAGATGGTGTGTATTCCAGTTGAGGGAACCCACTGCTGTGCTCTAGAGTCCCTCTCCTGGGGGGTCCCCTGTGGCAGAAAACAGTACTCTTCCCTTCCCACAGAATGAACCCAAACACTTGGGAGCTTGGACAATCCCCCGAGAGGAAGGCTCTTCCTCGGCCCCGGAAGCAACCCCTACCCTGAACGGCCACTGTGAACGCAACACCCAGAGACAAAAGCCTGAGCGACTGCCTCCCACTTGCCCTCCTTTGATATCCAGAGGATCTCCCCTCTCGGACTGGAGATCAGGCCTGCCATTACCTTGGCCCCTACCTGAGCCAAGTTTGCTTTTTCAGACATCTGTCCCCACAGCCCTGGCAAACACAGCCTCTAGGCTGGGTCCTCTGGAGCCATACCACAGGACCATGCCTGCTCTCTCCTGGGAAACTCTGTCCATTCCTTTGGCCACACACCTCCAGAATATGAGAAACCTCAAGGCCCCCGAGGACATACCATTACCGGGAGCCTCCCTGCACACACAGGGGCCTTCGGACACAAGCGGAGCTGCTACCTCCATGAAGGCATGCACACAGATGTCAACAGAGATAGAAGGTTGAGCCCGACAGTCCCTTAGGCCCTAATCTCAACTCTTGCTTTGTTTTCCAGGTGTCACTCCTCAGAGGCTTTGGTTCGAAGAACAGGATATGGGGCTTTCCTGAGGCACTGAACAGAACTTCTCTCGTCTCCACATGGGAAGCTTCCTTGTTGGAGCCGTGTCAAACACCTCAGGTTGGAGAATCCTGCAGAGTCCCTGAGCCACCTTCACATTCCAAGGTCTCCCAGGCCACCAAGCCACAGTAGGACTCATCTTCAGGAGAGTCCATTTCAACTCTCCCCTCTGGGTAGCTCACCCAGGAGCCCGCAGATTGAGCCTGCCTTGTCCTGACTAAAGAGTGGGTATATGAGGTGGCGTTCCCAGGCATCCATGCTTAGACACCTGCTCTCGAGTCTTTCCGTATGGGGCCTCCTGGAACCATCCAATAGCACTCGACTTTCGTGCAGAAGGAAACCTTGAGATTTGGAGTAGTTCAAAAATCCCATCGTAGGCAAACCTTCCTGGCCTCATGAGGCCCCCACACCATTCAGGAAGAGGCCATGCTGGACAAAAACTCTAGCCTGAGGCACGTCTCAGAGTTGAAATGACCTCAGTGCAGGAGATCTCGATTCAGCCTCTCAGAGTGGGCCTGCCGTGCCATCGGTCCCAAACCTCACGCTAGCTTGTGTTTTCAGACTTCCTTCCTCACACTCCTGGCAAACAAGCCCTCCGGACTAGGAACTCCAGAACCACAACCCAGCCCAGGGTCTGCCCAAGGGAAGAAAAACGTTTCCCTGTGGGGCTCTCTCCAGAAAACCCAGATGAGGATCAACCTGCTCGGGCCTCGACGGTACCCGAACTGGATAGGCTGCTCTGGGCACTCATGCTCTGTCTGACACAGCCTGAAGCCAGACGTCCAGAGAGACAAGGAGACAGCTGGCCGCACACCCAGCACTTCGGACACGCCATGGTCTTATGCCGCCACCTCTTCCTAACCTTGGTTTTCAGATATCTGAACCTAGACATTATATCAATTCTCCACACAGCTGGGTATCGCAAGCACAACACAGAACTCCTCCTTCCCCGTGGCTGTAAAGCTTGCTCTTGGCATGGAGTCACACCTTCAGGGTGGGAGAAACCTTCCTGGTCCCTGATGCCACGCCCAAACTTGAGTGCTGCTTGGGCACAAATTCACACTCTGACCCTCAGCATGAGCCCCATGTCAAAGAAAGGCCTGTCAGGGCCTGGGCCAAGAGCCCGCATATGGGGCTTGCCAAGCCCCTATGCACCCAATCCTCACCAGTGTTTGAGTTTTCCAGTCGCCCCGCCCGTACCTGGGGCTCTGCTCTGGAATCCCTTTCTTGGAGAGACACATGAGCCAGACAACACGACTCCACCCTTCCCACAAAATGACCCCAAACTCTTGGGAGCTGGGACAAATCCCCAGAGAGCGATACTCGTCCACAGTCCCTGAGGCCACCCCTCCAATCCACGGCTATCTCGGACACAACATCCAGAGACAAAAGCCTGAAGGAACGCCTCCCACTCGCCCTTGTTTCAGAGGCCCAGGAGCTCCCTCTCGGGCTGTACATCCGGCCTGCCATACCCTAGGCGCCACTCATAAGCTGAGTTTGTGTTTTCAGACTTCTGTGCCCTCAGCCTGGACCCACACAACCGCCAGGCTAGGGCCTCTGGAGCCACAGCGAAAGATTGTGCCTGCCCTCTCCAAGGAAATTGTGCCCAATCCATTGACCACAACCCTACAGGTTAGGGAAAAGCTCCAAGGCCCCTGAGGCCATCAATAGTGTAGGCCACCCTGGACTAAGAGGGGCTCTCTGACACCAGCGGAGCAACTATCTCCACTTAGACTCTCAGACAGTGTCCCCAGAGACAGAAGGTTGAAATGGACAGGCCCCCAGGCCCTAATCTGAACCTTAGCTCTGGTTTCCATGTGTCCGTCCTCAGAGGTCTGTTTTCGTAGACCAGCACACGGGGCTTTTCTGAGGCACCAAACCAAACCTCTCTCGCCTCCACATGGGGAGCTTACTTACTGGGGATGTATCAAACCCTTCAGGTAGGAGAGTTCCGCAGGGCCACTGAACAACCAGCACATTCCAAGGTTTCCATGGACCCAAACGCACATTATGACGCATCCTCAGGAGAGGCCATTTCAACTCAGACCCTGGTTAGCGTGCCCCAGAGGCAGCAGATCAAACATATCTTGTGGCTAATGGCCAATGGGAATGCGAGGCATGCTGTACAGGGATCCATCCTTCGAACCGTGCTCTCCAGTCCTTCCGTATGGTATGTCCTGGAGCCATGCAACAGGACTCGAATGTCCCACAGAAGGAAACCTGGTGGTTTGGGGCAACCTCCAAACTCAGCGTGAGAAAACTTCCTTGGCCGCATGAGGCCCCCGCTTCATGAAGGTGCCATCATGGACACATACTCCAGCCTCAGCCAACGTCTGATCCTCAGCCTGACTTCAGATGCAGGAGATTTTGATTCAGCCTCTGCCTAGTGGGCCTGCTCTGCCCTTGGCTCCAATCCTCACTTTAGCTTGTGTTCCTAGACTTCCGTCCTCACACTCCTGGCCCACAACCCTCCCTTCTGGGAATTCTGGGGCCACAATGAAGCACTCCGCCTGCCTCCCAGGAGAAAAACTTTGTCTATGGTGCTGCCCAGAAACCCCAAATGAGGATCAAACTGCTTGGCCCTCGGCAACACCCCAATTGCATAGGCTACCTTAACCACTGATGCTCTGTCGCAAATAGCCTGAGCCCAGACCTTCCAACAGACACCGACACAGCTGGCTGCACACCCAGCACATTGGACCCGCCACTGCCTTAGGCCACCATCCATTCCCAACCTGGGTTTTCAGTCATCAGAACCTAGACCTTATCTCCAATCCCTGCACAGGGCGGAACCTGATGCACAAGTCAGAACCCCTCCTCCCCCATGGCAAGAAACCTTGCTGCTGGCAGTGAGTCAAACCTTCAGTGTAGGAGAAAATGCATGGCCCATGAGGCCACGCCCATGTGTGAGGGCCGCCTTGGGCACAAACACTCATTGTGACCCTCAGCGTGAGTACCTTATTCAAGTAACGCCTCTCAGTGATTGGACCAAGAGCCCGCATATGTGGCTTGCCATGCCCATAGGCACGCAGGACTAACTAGATGGTGTGTATTCCAGTTGAGGGAACCCACTGCTGTGCTCTAGAGTCCCTCTCCTGGGGGGTCCCCTGTGGCAGAAAACAGTACTCTTCCCTTCCCACAGAATGAACCCAAACACTTGGGAGCTTGGACAATCCCCCGAGAGGAAGGCTCTTCCTCGGCCCCTGAAGCAACCCCTACCCTGAACGGCCACTGTGAACGCAACACCCAGAGACAAAAGCCTGAGCGACTGCCTCCCACTTGCCCTCCTTTGATATCCAGAGGATCTCCCCTCTCAGACTGGAGATCAGGCCTGCCATTACCTTGGCCCCTACCTGAGCCAAGTTTGCTTTTTCAGACATCTGTCCCCACAGCCCTGGCAAACACAGCCTCTAGGCTGGGTCCTCTGGA
This sequence comes from Mustela nivalis, assembly GCF_964662115.1. Lineage (NCBI taxonomy): Eukaryota > Metazoa > Chordata > Mammalia > Carnivora > Mustelidae > Mustela > Mustela nivalis. Next base: position 276,242 of record NW_028136011.1, on the reverse strand, counting down.
GCCATACCACAGGACCATGCCTGCTCTCTCCTGGGAAACTCTGTCCATTCCTTTGGCCACACACCTCCAGAATATGAGAAACCTCAAGGCCCCCGAGGACATACCATTACCGGGAGCCTCCCTGCACACACAGGGGCCTTCGGACACAAGCGGAGCTGCTACCTCCATGAAGGCATGCACACCGATGTCAACAGAGATAGAAGGTTGAGCCCGACAGGCCCTTAGGCCCTAATCTCAACTCTTGCTTGGTTTTCCAGGTGTCACTCCTCAGAGGCTTTGGTTCGAAGAACAGGATATGGGGCTTTCCTGAGGCACTGAACAGAACTTCTCTCGTCTCCACATGGGAAGCTTCCTTGTTGGAGCCGTGTCAAACACCTCAGGTTGGAGAATCCTGCAGAGGCCCTGAGCCACCTCCACATTCCAAGGTCTCCCAGGCCACCAAGCCACAGTAGGACTCATCTTCAGGAGAGTCCATTTCAACTCTCCCCTCTGGGTAGCTCACCCAGGAGCCCGCAGATTGAGCCTGCCTTGTCCTGACTAAAGAGTGGGAATATGAGGTGGCGTTTCCAGGCATCCATGCTTAGACACCTGCTCTCGAGTCTTTCCGTATGGGGCCTCCTGGAACCATCCAATAGCACTCGACTTTCGTGCAGAAGGAAACCTTGAGGTTTGGAGTAGTTCACAAATCCCATGGTAGGCAAACCTTCCTGGCCTCATGAGGCCCCCACACCATTCAGGAAGAGGCCATGCTGGACAAAAACTTTAGCCTGAGGCACGTCTCAGAGTTGAAATGACCTCAGTGCAGGAGATCTCGATTCAGCCTCTCAGAGTGGGCCTGCCGTGCCATCGGTCCCAAACCTCACGCTAGCTTGTGTTTTCAGACTTCCTTCCTCACACTCCTGGCAAACAAGCCCTCCGGACTAGGAACTCCAGAACCACAACCCAGCCCAGGGTCTGCCCAAGGGAAGAAAAACGTTTCCCTGTGGGGCTCTCTCCAGAAAACCCAGATGAGGATCAACCTGCTCGGGCCTCGACGGTACCCGAACTGGATAGGCTGCTCTGGGCACTCATGCTCTGTCTGACACAGCCTGAAGCCAGACGTCCAGAGAGACAAGGAGACAGCTGGCCGCACACCCAGCACTTCGGACACGCCATGGTCTTATGCCGCCACCTCTTCCTAACCTTGGTTTTCAGATATCTGAACCTAGACATTATATCAATTCTCCACACAGCTGGGTATCGCAAGCACAACACAGAACTCCTCCTTCCCCGTGGCTGTAAAGCTTGCTCTTGGCATGGAGTCACACCTTCAGGGTGGGAGAAACCTTCCTGGTCCCTGATGCCACGCCCAAACTTGAGTGCTGCTTGGGCACAAATTCACACTCTGACCCTCAGCATGAGCCCCATGTCAAAGAAAGGCCTGTCAGGGCCTGGGCCAAGAGCCCGCATATGGGGCTTGCCAAGCCCCTATGCACCCAATCCTCACCAGTGTTTGAGTTTTCCAGTCGCCCCGCCCGTACCTGGGGCTCTGCTCTGGAATCCCTTTCTTGGAGAGACACATGAGCCAGACAACACGACTCCACCCTTCCCACAAAATGACCCCAAACTCTTGGGAGCTGGGACAAATCCCCAGAGAGCGATACTCGTCCACAGTCCCTGAGGCCACCCCTCCAATCCACGGCTATCTCGGACACAACATCCAGAGACAAAAGCCTGAAGGAACGCCTCCCACTCGCCCTTGTTTCAGAGGCCCAGGAGCTCCCTCTCGGGCTGTACATCCGGCCTGCCATACCCTAGGCGCCACTCATAAGCTGAGTTTGTGTTTTCAGACTTCTGTGCCCTCAGCCTGGACCCACACAACCGCCAGGCTAGGGCCTCTGGAGCCACAGCGAAAGATTGTGCCTGCCCTCTCCAAGGAAATTGTGCCCAATCCATTGACCACAACCCTACAGGTTAGGGAAAAGCTCCAAGGCCCCTGAGGCCATCAATAGTGTAGGCCACCCTGGACTAAGAGGGGCTCTCTGACACCAGCGGAGCAACTATCTGCACTTAGACTCTCAGACAGTATCCCCAGAGACAGAAGGTTGAAATGGACAGGCCCCCAGGCCCTAATCTGAACCTTAGCTTTGGTTTCCATGTGTCCGTCCTCAGAGGTCTGTTTTCGTAGACCAGCACACGGGGCTTTTCTGAGGCACCAAACCAAACCTCTCTCGCCTCCACATGGGGAGCTTACTTACTGGGGATGTATCAAACCCTTCAGGTAGGAGAGTTCCGCAGGGCCACTGAACAACCAGCACATTCCAAGGTTTCCATGGACCCAAACGCACATTATGACGCATCCTCAGGAGAGGCCATTTCAACTCAGCCCCCTGGTTAGCGTGCCCCAGAGGCAGCAGATCAAACATATCTTGTGGCTAATGGCCAATGGGAATGCGAGGCATGCTGTACAGGGATCCATCCTTCGAACCGTGCTCTCCAGTCCTTCCGTATGGTATGTCCTGGAGCCATGCAACAGGACTCGAATGTCCCACAGAAGGAAACCTGGTGGTTTGGGGCAACCTCCAAACTCAGCGTGGGAAAACTTCCTTGGCCTCATGAGGCCCCCGCTTCATGAAGGTGCCATCATGGACACATACTCCAGCCTCAGCCAACGTCTGATCCTCAGCCTGACTTCAGATGCAGGAGATTTTGATTCAGCCTCTGCTTAGTGGGCCTGCTCTGCCCTTGGCTCCAATCCTCACTTTAGCTTGTGTTCCTAGACTTCCGTCCTCACACTCCTGGCCCACAAACCCTCCCTTCTGGGAATTCTGGGGCCACAATGAAGCACTCCGCCTGCCTCCCAGGAGAAAAACTTTGTCTATGGTGCTGCCCAGAAACCCCAAATGAGGATCAAACTGCTTGGCCCTCGGCAACACCCCAATTGCATAGGCTACCTTAAACACTGATGCTCTGTCGCAAATAGCCTGAGCCCAGACCTTCCAACAGACACCGACACAGCTGGCTGCACACCCAGCACATTGGACCCGCCACTGCCTTAGGCCACCATCCATTCCCAACCTGGGTTTTCAGTCATCAGAACCTAGACCTTATCTCCAATCCCTGCACAGGGGGGAACCTGATGCACAAGTCAGAACCCCTCTTTCCCCATGGCAAGAAACCTTGCTGCTGGCAGTGAGTCAAACCTTCAGTGTAGGAGAAAACGGCATGGCCCATGAGGCCACGCCCATGTGTGAGGGCCGCCTTGGGCACAAACACACATTGTGACCCTCAGCGTGAGTACCTTATTCAAGTAACGCCTCTCAGTGATTGGACCAAGAGCCCGCATATGTGGCTTGCCATGCCCATAGGCACGCAGGACTAACTAGATGGTGTGTATTCCAGTTGAGGGAACCCACTGCTGTGCTCTAGAGTCCCTCTCCTGGGGGGTCCCCTGTGGCAGAAAACAGTACTCTTCCCTTCCCACAGAATGAACCCAAACACTTGGGAGCTTGGACAATCCCCCGAGAGGAAGGCTCTTCCTCGGCCCCGGAAGCAACCCCTACCCTGAACGGCCACTGTGAACGCAACACCCAGAGACAAAATCCTGAGCGACTGCCTCCCACTTGCCCTCCTTTGATATCCAGAGGATCTCCCCTCTCGGACTGGAGATCAGGCCTGCCATTACCTTGGCCCCTACCTGAGCCAAGTTTGCTTTTTCAGACATCTGTCCCCACAGCCCTGGCAAACACAGCCTCTAGGCTGGGTCCTCTGGAGCCATACCACAGGACCATGCCTGCTCTCTCCTGGGAAACTCTGTCCATTCCTTTGGCCACACACCTCCAGAATATGAGAAACCTCAAGGCCCCCGAGGACATACCATTACCGGGAGCCTCCCTGCACACACAGGGGCCTTTGGACACAAGCGGAGCTGCTACCTCCATGAAGGCATGCACACAGATGTCAACAGAGATAGAAGGTTGAGCCCGACAGTCCCTTAGGCCCTAATCTCAACTCTTGCTTTGTTTTCCAGGTGTCACTCCTCAGAGGCTTTGGTTCGAAGAACAGGATATGGGGCTTTCCTGAGGCACTGAACAGAACTTCTCTCGTCTCCACATGGGAAGCTTCCTTGTTGGAGCCGTGTCAAACACCTCAGGTTGGAGAATCCTGCAGAGTCCCTGAGCCACCTTCACATTCCAGGTCTCCCAGGCCACCAAGCCACAGTAGGACTCATCTTCAGGAGAGTCCATTTCAACTCTCCCCTCTGGGTAGCTCACCCAGGAGCCCGCAGATTGAGCCTGCCTTGTCCTGACTAAAGAGTGGGAATATGAGGTGGCGTTCCCAGGCATCCATGCTTAGACACCTGCTCTCGAGTCTTTCCGTATGGGGCCTCCTGGAACCATCCAATAGCACTCGACTTTCGTGCAGAAGGAAACCTTGAGGTTTGGAGTAGTTCACAAATCCCATCGTAGGCAAACCTTCCTGGCCTCATGAGGCCCCCACACCATTCAGGAAGAGGCCATGCTGGACAAAAACTCTAGCCTGAGGCACGTCTCAGAGTTGAAATGACCTCAGTGCAGGAGATCTCGATTCAGCCTCTCAGAGTGGGCCTGCCGTGCCATCGGTCCCAAACCTCACGCTAGCTTGTGTTTTCAGACTTCCTTCCTCACACTCCTGGCAAACAAGCCCTCCGGACTAGGAACTCCAGAACCACAACCGAGCCCAGGGTCGGCCCAAGGGAAGAAAAACTTTTCCCTGTGGGGCTCTCTCCAGAAAACCCAGAGGAGGATCAACCTGCTCGGGCCTCGACGGTACCTGAACTGGATAGGCTGCTTTGGGCACTCATGCTCTGTCTGACACAGCCTGAAGCCAGACGTCCAGACAGACAAGGAGACAGCTGGCCGCACACCCAGCACTTCGGACACGCCATGGTCTTATGCCATCACCTCTTCCTAACCTTGGTTTTCAGATATCTGAACCTAGACATTATATCAATTCTCCACACAGCTGGGTATCGCAAGCACAACACAGAACTCCTCCTTCCCCGTGGCTGTAAAGCTTGCTCTTGGCATGGAGTCACACCTTCAGGGTGGGAGAAACCTTCCTGGTCCCTGATGCCACGCCCAAACTTGAGTGCTGCTTGCGCACAAATTCACACTCTGACCCTCAGCATGAGCCCCATGTCAAAGAAAGGCCTGACAGGGCCTGGGCCAAGAGCCCGCATATGGGGCTTGCCAAGCCCCTATGCACCCAATCCTCACCAGTGTTTGAGTTTTCCAGTCGCCCGCCCGTACCTGGGGCTCTGCTCTGGAATCCCTTTCTTGGAGAGACACATGAGCCAGAGAACACGACTCCACCCTTCCCACAAAATGACCCCAAACTCTTGGGAGCTGGGACAAATCCCCAGAGAGCGATACTCGTCCACAGTCCCTGAGGCCACCCCTCCAATCCACGGCTATCTCGGACACAACATCCAGAGACAAAAGCCTTAAGGAACGCCTCCCACTCGCCCTTGTTTCAGAGGCCCAGGAGCTCCCTCTCGGGCTGTACATCCGGCCTGCCATACCCTAGGCGCCACTCATAAGCTGAGTTTGTGTTTTCAGACTTCTGTGCCCTCAGCCTGGACCCACACAACCGCCAGGCTAGGGCCTCTGGAGCCACAGCGAAAGATTGTGCCTGCCCTCTCCAAGGAAATTGTGCCCAATCCATTGACCACAACCCTACAGGTTAGGGAAAAGCTCCAAGGCCCCTGAGGCCATCAATAGTGTAGGCCACCCTGGACTAAGAGGGGCTCTCTGACACCAGCGGAGCAACTATCTCCACTTAGACTCTCAGACAGTGTCCCCAGAGACAGAAGGTTGAAATGGACAGGCCCCCAGGCCCTAATCTGAACCTTAGCTTTGGTTTCCATGTGTTCGTCCTCAGAGGTCTGTTTTCGTAGACCAGCACACGGGGCTTTTCTGAGGCTCCAAACCAAACCTCTCTCGTCTCCACATGGGGAGCTTACTTACTGGGGATGTATCAAACCCTTCAGGTAGGAGAGTTCCGCAGGGCCACTGAACAACCAGCACATTCCAAGGTTTCCATGGACCCAAACGCACATTATGACGCATCCTCAGGAGAGGCCATTTCAACTCAGCCCCCTGGTTAGCGTGCCCCAGAGGCAGCAGATCAAACATATCTTGTGGCTAATGGCCAATGGGAATGCGAGGCATGCTGTACAGGGATCCATCCTTCGAACCGTGCTCTCCAGTCCTTCCGTATGGTATGTCCTGGAGCCATGCAACAGGACTCGAATGTCCCACAGAAGGAAACCTGGTGGTTTGGGGCAACCTCCAAACTCAGCGTGGGAAAACTTCCTTGGCCTCATGAGGCCCCCGCTTCATGAAGGTGCCATCATGGACACATACTCCAGCCTCAGCCAACGTCTGATCCTCAGCCTGACTTCAGATGCAGGAGATTTTGATTCAGCCTCTGCTTAGTGGGCCTGCTCTGCCCTTGGCTCCAATCCTCACTTTAGCTTGTGTTCCTAGACTTCCGTCCTCACACTCCTGGCCCACAAACCCTCCCTTCTGGGAATTCTGGGGCCACAATGAAGCACTCCGCCTGCCTCCCAGGAGAAAAACTTTGTCTATGGTGCTGCCCAGAAACCCCAAATGAGGATCAAACTGCTTGGCCCTCGGCAACACCCCAATTGCATAGGCTACCTTAAACACTGATGCTCTGTCGCAAATAGCCTGAGCCCAGACCTTCCAACAGACACCGACACAGCTGGCTGCACACCCAGCACATTGGACCCGCCACTGCCTTAGGCCACCATCCATTCCCAACCTGGGTTTTCAGTCATCAGAACCTAGACCTTATCTCCAATCCCTGCACAGGGGGGAACCTGATGCACAAGTCAGAACCCCTCCTTCCCCATGGCAAGAAACCTTGCAGCTGGCAGTGAGTCAAACCTTCAGTGTAGGAGAAAACGGCATGGCCCATGAGGCCACGCCCATGTGTGAGGGCCGCCTTGGGCACAAACACACATTGTGACCCTCAGCGTGAGTACCTTATTCAAGTAACGCCTCTCAGTGATTGGACCAAGAGCCCGCATATGTGGCTTGCCATGCCCATAGGCACGCAGGACTAACTAGATGGTGTGTATTCCAGTTGAGGGAACCCACTGCTGTGCTCTAGAGTCCCTCTCCTGGGGGGTCCCCTGTGGCAGAAAACAGTACTCTTCCCTTCCCACAGAATGAACCCAAACACTTGGGAGCTTGGACAATCCCCCGAGAGGAAGGCTCTTCCTCGGCCCCTGAAGCAACCCCTACCCTGAACGGCCACTGTGAACGCAACACCCAGAGACAAAAGCCTGAGCGACTGCCTCCCACTTGCCCTCCTTTGATATCCAGAGGATCTCCCCTCTCGGACTGAAGATCAGGCCTGCCATTACCTTGGCCCCTACCTGAGGCAAGTTTGTATTTTCAGACATCTGTCCCCACAGCCCTGGCAAACACAGCCTCTAGGCTGGGTCCTCTGGAGCCATACCACAGGACCATGCCTGCTCTCTCCTGGGAAACTCTGTCCATTCCTTTGGCCACACACCTCCAGAATATGAGAAACCTCAAGGCCCCCGAGGACATACCATTACCGGGAGCCTCCCTGCACACACAGGGGCCTTCGGACACAAGCGGAGCTGCTACCTCCATGAAGGCATGCACACAGATGTCAACAGAGATAGAAGGTTGAGCCCGACAGGCCCTTAGGCCCTAATCTCAACTCTTGCTTTGTTTTCCAGGTGTCACTCCTCAGAGGTTTTGGTTCGAAGAACAGGATATGGGGCTTTCCTGAGGCACTGAACAGAACTTCTCTCGTCTCCACATGGGAAGCTTCCTTGTTGGAGCCGTGTCAAACACCTCAGGTTGGAGAATCCTGCAGAGTCCCTGAGCCACCTCCACATTCCAAGGTCTCCCAGGCCACCAAGCCACAGTAGGACTCATCTTCAGGAGAGTCCATTTCAACTCTCCCCTCTGGGTACCTCACCCAGGAGCCCGCAGATTGAGCCTGCCTTGTCCTGACTAAAGAGTGGGAATATGAGGTGGCGTTCCCAGGCATCCATGCTTAGACACCTGCTCTCGAGTCTTTCCGTATGGGGCCTCCTGGAACCATCCAATAGCACTCGACTTTCGTGCAGAAGGAAACCTTGAGGTTTGGAGTAGTTCACAAATCCCATCGTAGGCAAACCTTCCTGGCCTCATGAGGCCCCCACACCATTCAGGAAGAGGCCATGCTGGACAAAAACTCTAGCCTGAGGCACGTCTCAGAGTTGAAATGACCTCAGTGCAGGAGATCTCGATTCAGCCTCTCAGAGTGGGCCTGCCATGCCATCGGTCCCAAACCTCACGCTAGCTTGTGTTTTCAGACTTCCTTCCTCACACTCCTGGCAAACAAGCCCTCCGGACTAGGAACTCCAGAACCACAACCCAGCCCAGGGTCTGCCCAAGGGAAGAAAAACGTTTCCCTGTGGGGCTCTCTCCAGAAAACCCAGAAGAGGATCAACCTGCTCGGTCCTCGACGGTACCCGAACTGGATAGGCTGCTCTGGGCACTCATGCTCTGTCTGACACAGCCTGAAGCCAGACGTCCAGACAGACAAGGAGACAGCTGGCCGCACACCCAGCACTTCGGACACGCCATGGTCTTATGCCGTCACCTCTTCCTAACCTTGGTTTTCAGATATCTGAACCTAGACATTATATCAATTCTCCACACAGCTGGGTATCGCAAGCACAACACAGATCTCCTCCTTCCCCGTGGCTGTATAGCTTGCTCTTGGCATGGAGTCACACCTTCAGGGTGGGAGAAACCTTCCTGGTCCCTGATGCCACGCCCAAACTTGAGTGCTGCTTGGGCACAAATTCACACTCTGACCCTCAGCATGAGCCCCATGTCAAAGAAAGGCCTGTCAGGGCCTGGGCCAAGAGCCCGCATATGGGGCTTGCCAAGCCCCTATGCACCCAATCCTCACCAGTGTTTGAGTTTTCCAGTCGCCCCGCCCGTACCTGGGGCTCTGCTCTGGAATCCCTTTTTGGAGAGACACATGAGCCAGACAACATGACTCCACCCTTCCCACAAAATGACCCCAAACTCTTGGGAGCTGGGACAAATCCCCAGAGAGGGATTCTCGTCCACAGTCCCTGAGGCCACCCCTCCAATCCACGGCTATCTCGGACACAACATCCAGAGACAAAAGCCTGAAGGAACGCCTCCCCCTCGCCCTTGTTTTAGAGGCCCAGGAGCTCCCTCTCGGGCTGTACATCCGGCCTGCCATACCCTAGGCGCCACTCATAAGCTGAGTTTGCGTTTTCAGACATCTGTGCCCTCAGCCTGGACCCACACAACCGCCAGGCTAGGGCCTCTGGAGCCATAGCTAAAGATTGTGCCTGACCTCTCCAAGGAAATTGTGCCCAATCCATTGACCACAACCCTACAGGTTAGGGAAAAGCTCCAAGGCCCCTGAGGCCATCAATAGTGTAGGCCACCATGGACTAAGAGGGGCTCTCTGACACCAGCGGAGCAACTATCTCCACTTAGACTCTCAGACAGTGTCCCCAGAGACAGAAGGTTGAAATGGGCAGTCCCCCAGGCCCTAATCTGAACCTTAGCTCTGGTTTCCATGTGTCCGTCCTCAGAGGTCTGTTTTCGTAGACCAGCACACGGGGCTTTTCTGAGGCACCAAACCAAACCTCTCTCGTCTCCACATGGGGAGCTTACTTACTGGGGATGTATCAAACCCTTCAGGTAGGAGAGTTCCGCAGGGCCACTGAAAAACCAGCACATTCCAAGGTTTCCATGGACCCAAACGCACATTATGACGCATCCTCAGGAGAGGCCATTTCAACTCAGCCCCATGGTTAGCGTGCCCCAGAGGCAGCAGATCAAACATATCTTGTGGCTAATGGCCAATGGGAATGCGAGGCATGCTGTACAGGGATCCATCCTTCGAACCGTGCTCTCCAGTCCTTCCGTATGGTATGTCCTGGAGCCATGCAACAGGACTCGAATGTCCCACAGAAGGAAACCTGGTGGTTTGGGGCAACCTCCAAACTCAGCGTGGGAAAACTTCCTTGGCCTCATGAGGCCCCCGCTTCATGAAGGTGCCATCATGGACACATACTCCAGCCTCAGCCAACGTCTGATCCTCAGCCTGACTTCAGATGCAGGAGATTTTGATTCAGCCTCTGCCTAGTGGGCCTGCTCTGCCCTTGGCTCCAATCCTCACTTTAGCTTGTGTTCCTAGACTTCCGTCCTCACACTCCTGGCCCACAAACCCTCCCTTCTGGGAATTCTGGGGCCACAATGAAGCACTCCGCCTGCCTCCCAGGAGAAAAACTTTGTCTATGGTGCTGCCCAGAAACCCCAAATGAGGATCAAACTGCTTGGCCCTCGGCAACACCCCAATTGCATAGGCTACCTTAAACACTGATGCTCTGTCGCAAATAGCCTGAGCCCAGACCTTTCAACAGACACCGACACAGCTGGCTGCACACCCAGCACATTGGACCCGCCACTGCCTTAGGCCACCATCCATTCCCAACCTGGGTTTTCAGTCATCAGAACCTAGACCTTATCTCCAATCCCTGCACAGGGCGGAACCTGATGCACAAGTCAGAACCCCTCCTTCCCCATGGCAAGAAACCTTGCTGCTGGCAGTGAGTCAAACCTTCAGTGTAGGAGAAAACGGCATGGCCCATGAGGCCACGCCCATGTGTGAGGGCCGCCTTGGGCACAAACACACATTGTGACCCTCAGCGTGAGTACCTTATTCAAGTAACGACTCTCAGTGATTGGACCAAGAGCCCGCATATGTGGCTTGCCATGCCCATAGGCACGCAGGACTAACTAGATGGTGTGTATTCCAGTTGAGGGAACCCACTGCTGTGCTCTAGAGGCCCTCTCCTGGAAGGTCCCCTGTGGCAGAAAAGAGTACTCTTCCCTTCCCACAGAATGAACCCAAACACTTGGGAGCTTGGACAATCCCCCGAGAGGAAGGCTCTTCCTCGGCCCCTGAAGCAACCCCTACCCTGAACGGCCACTGTGAACGCAACACCCAGAGACAAAAGCCTGAGCGACTGCCTCCCACTTGCCCTCCTTTGATATCCAGAGGATCTCCCCTCTCGGACTGGAGATCAGGCCTGCCATTACCTTGGCCCCTACCTGAGCCAAGTTTGCTTTTTCAGACATCTGTCCCCACAGCCCTGGCAAACACAGCCTCTAGGCTGGGTCCTCTGGAGCCATACCACAGGACCATGCCTGCTCTCTCCTGGGAAACTCTGTCCATTCCTTTGGCCACACACCTCCAGAATATGAGAAACCTCAAGGCCCCCGAGGACATACCATTACCGGGAGCCTCCGTGCACACACAGGGGCCTTCGGACACAAGCGGAGCTGCTACCTCCATGAAGGCATGCACACCGATGTCAACAGAGATAGAAGGTTGAGCCCAACAGGCCCTTAGGCCCTAATCTCAACTCTTGCTTGGTTTTCCAGGTGTCACTCCTCAGAGGCTTTGGTTCGAAGAACAGGATATGGGGCTTTCCTGAGGCACTGAACAGAACTTCTCTCGTCTCCACATGGGAAGCTTCCTTGTTGGAGCCGTGTCAAACAGCTCAGGTTGGAGAATCCTGCAGAGTCCCTGAGCCACCTCCACATTCCAAGGTCTCCCAGGCCACCAAGCCACAGTAGGACTCATCTTCAGGAGAGTCCATTTCAACTCTCCCCTCTGGGTAGCTCACCCAGGAGCCCGCAGATTGAGCCTGCCTTGTCCTGACTAAAGAGTGGGAATATGAGGTGGCGTTCCCAGGCATCCATGCTTAGACACCTGCTCTCGAGTCTTTCCGTATGGGGCCTCCTGGAACCATCCAATAGCACTCGACTTTCGTGCAGAAGGAAACCTTGAGGTTTGGAGTAGTTCACAAATCCCATGGTAGGCAAACCTTCCTGGCCTCATGAGGCCCCCACACCATTCAGGAAGAGGCCATGCTGGACAAAAACTCTAGCCTGAGGCACGTCTCAGAGTTGAAATGACATCAGTGCAGGAGATCTCGATTCAGCCTCTCAGAGTGGGCCTGCCGTGCCATCGGTCCCAAACCTCACGCTAGCTTGTGTTTTCAAACTTCCTTCCTCACACTCCTGGCAAACAAGCCCTCCGGACTAGGAACTCCAGAACCACAACCCAGCCCAGGGTCTGCCCAAGGGAAGAAAAACGTTTCCCTGTGGGGCTCTCTCCAGAAAACCCAGATGAGGATCAACCTGCTCGGCCCTCGACGGTACCCGAACTGGATAGGCTGCTCTGGGCACTCATGCTCTGTCTGACACAGCCTGAAGCCAGACGTCCAGACAGACAAGGAGACAGCTGGCCGCACACCCAGCACTTTGGACATGCCATGGTCTTATGCCGTCACCTCTTCCTAACCTTGGTTTTCAGATATCTGAACCTAGACATTATATCAATTCTCCACACAGCTGGGTATCGCAAGCACAACACAGAACTCCTCCTTCCCCGTGGCTGTAAAGCTTGCTCTTGGCATGGAGTCACACCTTCAGGGTGGGAGAAACCTTCCTGGTCCCTGATGCCACGCCCAAACTTGAGTGCTGCTTGGGCACAAATTCACACTCTGACCCTCAGCATGAGCCCCATGTCAAAGAAAGGCCTGTCAGGGCCTGGGCCAAGAGCCCGCATATGGGGCTTGCCAAGCCCCTATGCACCCAATCCTCACCAGTGTTTGAGTTTTCCAGTCGCCCCGCCCGTACCTGGGGCTCTGCTCTGGAATCCCTTTCTTGGAGAGACACATGAGCCAGACAACACGACTCCACCCTTCCCACAAAATGACCCCAAACTCTTGGGAGCTGGGACAAATCCCCAGAGAGCGATACTCGTCCACAGTCCCTGAGACCACCCCTCCAATCCACGGCTATCTCGGACACAACATCCAGAGACAATAGCCTGAAGGAACGCCTCCCACTCGCCCTTGTTTCAGAGGCCCAGGAGCTCCCTCTTGGGCTGTACATCCGGCCTGCCATACCCTAGGCGCCACTCATAAGCTGAGTTTGCGTTATCAGACTTCTGTGCCCTCAGCCTGGACCCACACAACCGCCAGGCTAGGGCCTCTGGAGCCACAGCGAAAGATTGTGCCTGACCTCTCCAAGGAAATTGTGCCCAATCCATTGACCACAACCCTACAGGTTAGGGAAAAGCTCCAAGGCCCCTGAGGCCATCAATAGTGTAGGCCACCCTGGACTAAGAGGGGCTCTCTGACACCAGCGGAGCAACTATCTGCACTTAGACTCTCAGACAGTATCCCCAGAGACAGAAGGTTGAAATGGACAGTCCCCCAGGCCCTAATCTGAACCTTAGCTTTGGTTTCCATGGGTCCGTCCTCAGACGTCTGTTTTCGTAGACCAGCACACGGGGCTTTTCTGAGGCACCAAACCAAACCTCTCTCGTCTCCACATGGGGAGCTTACTTACTGGGGATGTATCAAACCCTTCAGGTAGGAGAGTTCCGCAGGGCCACTGAACAACCAGCACATTCCAAGGTTTCCATGGACCCAAACGCACATTATGACGCATCCACAGGAGAGGCCACTTCAACTCAGCCCCCTGGTTAGCGTGCCCCAGAGGCAGCAGATCAAACATATCTTGTGGCTAATGGCCAATGGGAATGCGAGGCATGCTGTACAGGGATCCATCCTTCGAACCGTGCTCTCCAGTCCTTCCATATGGTATGTCCTGGAGCCATGCAACAGGACTCGAATGTCCCACAGAAGGAAACCTGGTGGTTTGGGGCAACCTCCAAACTCAGCGTGGGAAAACTTCCTTGGCCTCATGAGGCCCCCGCTTCATGAAGGTGCCATCATGGACACATACTCCAGCCTCAGCCAACGTCTGATCCTCAGCCTGACTTCAGATGCAGGAGATTTTGATTCAGCCTCTGCCTAGTGGGCCTGCTCTGCCCTTGGCTCCAATCCTCACTTTAGCTTGTGTTCCTAGACTTCCGTCCTCACACTCCTGGCCCGCAAACCCTCCCTTCTGGGAATTCTGGGGCCACAATGAAGCACTCTGCCTGCCTCCCAGGAGAAAAACTTTGTCTATGGTGCTGCCCAGAAACCCCAAATGAGGATCAAACTGCTTGGCCCTCAGCAACACCACAATTGCATGGGCTACCTTAAACACTGATGCTCTGTCGCAAATAGCCTGAGCCCAGACCTTCCAACAGACACCGACACAGCTGGCTGCACACCCAGCACATTGGACCCGCCACTGCCTTAGGCCACCATCCATTCCCAACCTGGGTTTTCAGTCATCAGAACCTAGACCTTATCTCCAATCCCTGCACAGGGGGGAACCTGATGCACAAGTCAGAACCCCTCTTTCCCCATGGCAAGAAACCTTGCTGCTGGCAGTGAGTCAAACCTTCAGTGTAGGAGAAAACGGCATGGCCCATGAGGCCACGCCCATGTGTGAGGGCCGCCTTGGGCACAAACACACATTGTGACCCTCAGCGTGAGTACCTTATTCAAGTAACGCCTCTCAGTGATTGGACCAAGAGCCCGCATATGTGGCTTGCCATGCCCATAGGCACGCAGGACTAACTAGATGGTGTGTATTCCAGTGGAGGGAACCCACTGCTGTGCTCTAGAGTCCCTCTCCTGGGGGGTCCCCTGTGGCAGAAAACAGTACTCTTCCCTTCCCACAGAATGAACCCAAACACTTGGGAGCTTGGACAATCCCCCGAGAGGAAGGCTCTTCCTCGGCCCCTGAAGCAACCCCTACCCTGAACGGCCACTGTGAACGCAACACCCAGAGACAAAAGCCTGAGCGACTGCCTCCCACTTGCCCTCCTTTGATATGCAGAGGATCTCCCCTCTCGGACTGGAGATCAGGCCTGCCATTACCTTGGCCCCTACCTGAGCCAAGTTTGCTTTTTCAGACATCTGTCCCCACAGCCCTGGCAAACACAGCCTCTAGGCTGGGTCCTCTGGAGCCATACCACAGGACCATGCCTGCTCTCTCCTGGGAAACTCTGTCCATTCCTTTGGCCACACACCTCCAGAATATGAGAAACCTCAAGGCCCCCGAGGACATACCATTACCGGGAGCCTCCCTGCACACACAGGGGCCTTCGGACACAAGCTGAGCTGCTACCTCCATGAAGGCATGCACACAGATGTCAACAGAGATAGAAGGTTGAGCCCGACAGGCCCTTAGGCCCTAATCTCAACTCTTGCTTTGTTTTCCAGGTGTCACTCCTCAGAGGCTTTGGTTCGAAGAACAGGATATGGGGCTTTCCTGAGGCACTGAACAGAACTTCTCTCGTCTCCACATGGGAAGCTTCCTTGTTGGAGCCGTGTCAAACACCTCAGGTTGGAGAATCCTGCAGAGTCCCTGAGCCACCTCCACATTCCAAGGTCTCCCAGGCCACCAAGCCACAGTAGGACTCATCTTCAGGAGAGTCCATTTCAACTCTCCCCTCTGGGTAGCTCACCCAGGAGCCCGCAGAATGAGCCTGCCTTGTCCTGACGAAAGAGTGGGAATATGAGGTGGCGTTCCCAGGCATCCATGCTTAGACACCTGCTCTCGAGTCTTTCCGTATGGGGCCTCCTGGAACCATCCAATAGCACTCGACTTTCGTGCAGAAGGAAACCTTGAGGTTTGGAGTAGTTCACAAATCCCATCGTAGGCAAACCTTCCTGGCCTCATGAGGCCCCCACACCATTCAGGAAGAGGCCATGCTGGACAAAAACTCTAGCCTGAGGCACGTCTCAGAGTTGAAATGACCTCAGTGCAGGAGATCTCGATTCAGCCTCTCAGAGTGGGCCTGCCGTGCCATCGGTCCCAAACCTCACGCTAGCTTGTGTTTTCAGACTTCCTTCCTCACACTCCTGGCAAACAAGCCCTCCGGACTAGGAACTCCAGAACCACAACCCAGCCCAGGGTCTGCCCAAGGGAAGAAAAACGTTTCCCTGTGGGGCTCTCTCCAGAAAACCCAGATGAGGATCAACCTGCTCGGGCCTCGACGGTACCCGAACTGGATAGGCTGCTCTGGGCACTCATGCTCTGTCTGACACAGCCTGAAGCCAGACGTCCAGACAGACAAGGAGACAGCTGGCCGCACACCCAGCACTTCGGACACGCCATGGTCTTATGCCGTCACCTCTTCCTAACCTTGGTTTTCAGATATCTGAACCTAGACATTATATCAATTCTCCACACAGCTGGGTATCGCAAGCACAACACAGAACTCCTCCTTCCCCATGGCTGTAAAGCTTGCTCTTGGCATGGAGTCACACCTTCAGGGTGGGAGTAACCTTCCTGGTCCCTGATACCACGCCCAAACTTGAGTGCTGCTTGGGCACAAATTCACACTCTGACCCTCAGCATGAGCCCCATGTCAAAGAAAGGCCTGTCAGGGCCTGGGCCAAGAGCCCGCATATGGGGCTTGCCAAGCCCCTATGCACCCAATCCTCACCAGTGTTTGAGTTTTCCAGTCGCCCCGCCCGTACCTGGGGCTCTGCTCTGGAATCCCTTTCTTGGAGAGACACGTGAGCCAGACAACACTTTTCCACCCTTCCCACAAAATGACCCCAAACTCTTGGGAGCTGGGACAAATCCCCAGAGAGGGATACTCGTCCACAGTCCCTGAGGCCACCCCTCCAATCCACGGCTATCTCGGACACAACATCCAGAGACAAAAGCCTGAAGGAACGCCTCCCCCTCGCCCTTGTTTCAGAGGCCCAGGAGCTCCCTCTCGGGCTGTACATCCGGCCTGCCATACCCTAGGCGCCACTCATAAGCTGAGTTTGTGTTTTCAGACTTCTGTGCCCTCAGCCTGGACCCACACAACCGCCAGGCTAGGGCCTCTGGAGCCACAGCGAAAGATTGTGCCTGCCCTCTCCAAGGAAATTGTGCCCAATCCATTGACCACAACCCTACAGGTTAGGGAAAAGCTCCAAGGCCCCTGAGGCCATCAATCGTGTAGGCCACCCTGGACTAAGAGGGGCTCTCTGACACCAGCGGAGCAACTATCTCCACTTAGACTCTCAGACAGTGTCCCCAGAGACAGAAGGTTGAAATGGACAGGCCCCCAGGCCCTAATCTGAACCTTAGCTCTGGTTTCCATTTGTCCGTCCTCAGAGGTCTGTTTTCGTAGACCAGCACACGGGGCTTTTCTGAGGCACCAAACCAAACCTCTCTCGCCTCCACATGGGGAGCTTACTTACTGGGGATGTATCAAACCCTTCAGGTAGGAGAGTTCCGCAGGGCCACTGAACAACCAGCACATTCCAAGGTTTCCATGGACCCAAACGCACATTATGACGCATCCTCAGGAGAGGCCATTTCAACTCAGCCCCCTGGTTAGCGTGCCCCAGAGGCAGCAGATCAAACATATCTTGTGGCTAATGGCCAATGGGAATGTGAGGCATGCTGTACAGGGATCCATCCTTCGAACCGTGCTCTCCAGTCCTTCCGTATGGTATGTCCTGGAGCCATGCAACAGGACTCGAATGTCCCACAGAAGGAAACCTGGTGGTTTGGGGCAACCTCCAAACTCAGCGTGGGAAAACTTCCTTGGCCTCATGAGGCCCCCGCTTCATGAAGGTGCCATCATGGACACATACTCCAGCCTCAGCCAACGTCTGATCCTCAGCCTGACTTCAGATGCAGGAGATTTTGATTCAGCCTCTGCCTAGTGGGCCTGCTCTGCCCTTGGCTCCAATCCTCACTTTAGCTTGTGTTCCTAGACTTCCGTCCTCACACTCCTGGCCCGCAAACCCTCCCTTCTGGGAATTCTGGGGCCACAATGAAGCACTCCGCCTGCCTCCCAGGAGAAAAACTTTGTCTATGGTGCTGCCCAGAAACCCCAAATGAGGATCAAACTGCTTGGCCCTCGGCAACACCCCAATTGCATAGGCTACCTTAAACACTGATGCTCTGTCGCAAATAGCCTGAGCCCAGACCTTCCAACAGACACCGACACAGCTGGCTGCACACCCAGCACATTGGACCCGCCACTGCCTTAGGCCACCATCCATTCCCAACCTGGGTTTTCAGTCATCAGAACCTAGACCTTATCTCCAATCCCTGCACAGGGGGGAACCTGATGCACAAGTCAGAACCCCTCCTTCCCCATGGCAAGAAACCTTGCTGCTGGCAGTGAGTCAAACCTTCAGTGTAGGAGAAAACGGCATGGCCCATGAGGCCACGCCCATGTGTGAGGGCCGCCTTGGGCACAAACACACATTGTGACCCTCAGCGTGAGTACCTTATTCAAGTAACGCCTCTCAGTGATTGGACCAAGAGCCCGCATATGTGGCTTGCCATGCCCATAGGCACGCAGGACTAACTAGATGGTGTGTATTCCAGTTGAGGGAACCCACTGCTGTGCTCTAGAGTCCCTCTCCGGGGGGGTCCCCTGTGGCAGAAAACAGTACTCTTCCCTTCCCACAGAATGAACCCAAACACTTGGGAGCTTGGACAATCCCCCGAGAGGAAGGCTCTTCCTCGGCCCCTGAAGCAACCCCTACCCTGAACGGCCACTGTGAACGCAACACCCAGAGACAAAAGCCTGAGCGACTGCCTCCCACTTGCCCTCCTTTGATATCCAGAGGATCTCCCCTCTCGGACTGGAGATCAGGCCTGCCATTACCTTGGCCCCTACCTGAGCCAAGTTTGCTTTTTCAGACATCTGTCCCCACAGCCCTGGCAAACACAGCCTCTAGGCTGGGTCCTCTGGAGCCATACCACAGGACCATGCCTGCTCTCTCCTGGGAAACTCTGTCCATTCCTTTGGCCACACACCTCCAGAATATGAGAAACCTCAAGGCCCCCGAGGACATACCATTACCGGGAGCCTCCCTGCACACACAGGGGCCTTCGGACACAAGCGGAGCTGCTACCTCCATGAAGGCATGCACACAGATGTCAACAGAGATAGAAGGTTGAGCCCGACAGTCCCTTAGGCCCTAATCTCAACTCTTGCTTTGTTTTCCAGGTGTCACTCCTCAGAGGCTTTGGTTCGAAGAACAAGATTTGGGGCCTTCCTGAGGCACTGAACAGAACTTCTCTCGTCTCCACATGGGAAGCTTCCTTGTTGGAGCCGTGTCAAACACCTCAGGTTGGAGAATCCTGCAGAGTCCCTGAGCCACCTCCACATTCCAAGGTCTCCCAGGCCACCAAGCCACAGTAGGACTCATCTTCAGGAGAGTCCATTTCAACTCTCCCCTCTGGGTAGCTCACCCAGGAGCCCGCAGATTGAGCCTGCCTTGTCCTGACTAAAGAGTGGGAATATGAGGTGGCGTTCCCAGGCATCCATGCTTAGACACCTGCTCTCGAGTCTTTCCGTAAGGGGCCTCCTGGAACCATCCAATAGCACTCGACTTTCGTGCAGAAGGAAACCTTGAGGTTTGGAGTAGTTCACAAATCCCATCGTAGGCAAACCTTCCTGGCCTCATGAGGCCCCCACACCATTCAGGAAGAGGCCATGCTGGACAAAAACTCTAGCCTGAGGCACGTCTCAGAGTTGAAATGACCTCAGTGCAGGAGATCTCGATTCAGCCTCTCAGAGTGGGCCTGCCGTGCCATCGGTCCCAAACCTCACGCTAGCTTGTGTTTTCAGACTTCCTTCCTCACACTCCTGGCAAACAAGCCCTCCGGACTAGGAACTCCAGAACCACAACCCAGCCCAGGGTCTGCCCAATGGAAGAAAAACGTTTCCCTGTGGGGCTCTCTCCAGAAAACCCAGATGAGGATCAACATGCTCGGGCCTCGACGGTACCCGAACTGGATAGGCTGCTCTGGGCACTCATGCTCTGTCTGACACAGCCTGAAGCCAGACGTCCAGACAGACAAGGAGACAGCTGGCCGCACACCCAGCACTTCGGACACGCCATGGTCTTATGCCGTCACCTCTTCCTAACCTTGGTTTTCAGATATCTGAAACTAGACATTATATCAATTCTCCACACAGCTGGGTATCGCAAGCATAACACAGAACTCCTCCTTCCCCGTGGCTGTAAAGCTTGCTCTTGGCATGGAGTCACACCTTCAGGGTGGGAGAAACCTTCCTGGTCCCTGATGCCACGCCCAAACTTGAGTGCTGCTTGGGCACAAATTCACACTCTGACCCTCAGCATGAGCCCCATGTCAAAGAAAGGCCTGTCAGGGCCTGGGCCAAGAGCCCGCATATGGGGCTTGCCAAGCCCCTATGCACCCAATCCTCACCAGTGTTTGAGTTTTCCAGTCGCCCCGCCCGTACCTGGGGCTCTGCTCTGGAATCCCTTTCTTGGAGAGACACATGAGCCAGACAACACGACTCCACCCTTCCCACCAAATGACCCCAAACTCTTGGGAGCTGGGACAAATCCCCAGAGAGGGATACTCGTCCACAGTCCCTGAGGCCGACCCCTCCAAACCACGGCTATCTCGGACACAACATCCAGAGACAAAAGCCTGAAGGAACGCCTCACCCTCGCCCTTGTTTCAGAGGCCCAGGAGCTCCCTCTCGGGCTGTACATCCGGCCTGCCATACCCTAGGCGCCACTCATAAGCTGAGTTTGTGTTTTCAGACTTCTGTGCCCTCAGCCTGGACCCACACAACCGCCAGGCTAGGGCCTCTGGAGCCACAGCGAAAGATTGTGCCTGCCCTCTCCAAGGAAATTGTGCCCAATCCATTGACCACAACCCTACAGGTTAGGGAAAAGCTCCAAGGCCCCTGAGGCCATCAATAGTGTAGGCCACCCTGGACTAAGAGGGGCTCTCTGACACCAGCGGAGCAACTATCTCCACTTAGACTCTCAGACAGTGTCCCCAGAGACAGAAGGTTGAAATGGACAGGCCCCCAGGCCCTAATCTGAACCTTAGCTTTGGTTTCCATGTGTCCGTCCTCAGAGGTCTGTATTCGTAGACCAGCACACGGGACTTTTCTGAGGCACCAAACCAAACCTCTCTCGCCTCCACATGGGGAGCTTACTTACTGGGGATGTATCAATCCCTTCAGGTAGGAGAGTTCCGCAGGGCCACTGAACAACCAGCACATTCCAAGGTTTCCATGGACCCAAACGCACATTATGAGGCATCCTCAGGAGAGGCCATTTCAACTCAGCCCCCTGGTTAGCGTGCCCCAGAGGCAGCAGATCAAACATATCTTGTGGCTAATGGCCAATGGGAATGCGAGGCATGCTGTACAGGGATCCATCCTTCGAACCGTGCTCTCCAGTCCTTCCGTATGGTATGTCCTGGAGCTATGCAACAGGACTCGAATGTCCCACAGAAGGAAACCTGGTGGTTTGGGGCAACCTCCAAACTCAGCGTGGGAAAACTTCCTTGGCCTCATGAGGCCCCCGCTTCATGAAGGTGCCATCATGGACACATACTCCAGCCTCAGCCAACGTCTGATCCTCAGCCTGACTTCAGATGCAGGAGATTTTGATTCAGCCTCTGCCTAGTGGGCCTGCTATGCCCTTGGCTCCAATCCTCACTTTAGCTTGTGTGCCTAGACTTCCGTCCTCACACTCCTGGCCCGCAAACCCTCCCTACTGGGAATTCTGGGGCCACAATGAAGCACTCCGCCTGCCTCCCAGGAGAAAAACTTTGTCTATGGTGCTGCCCAGAAACCCCAAATGAGGATCAAACTGCTTGGCCCTCGGCAACACCCCAATTGCATAGGCTACCTTAAACACTGATGCTCTGTCGCAAATAGCCTGAGCCCAGACCTTCCAACAGACACCGACACAGCTGGCTGCACACCCAGCACATTGGACCCGCCACTGCCTTAGGCCACCATCCATTCCCAACCTGGGTTTTCAGTCATCAGAACCTAGACCTTATCTCCAATCCCTGCACAGGGCAGAACCTGATGCACAAGTCAGAACCCCTCCTTCCCCATGGCAAGAAACCTTGCTGCTGGCAGTGAGTCAAACCTTCAGTGTAGGAGAAAACGGCATGGCCCATGAGGCCACGCCCATGTGTGAGGGCCGCCTTGGGCACAAACACACATTGTGTCCCTCAGCGTGAGTACCTTATTCAAGTAACGCCTCTCAGTGATTGGACCAAGAGCCCGCATATGTGGCTTGCCATGCCCATAGGCACGCAGGACTAACTAGATGGTGTGTATTCCAGTTGAGGGAACCCACTGCTGTGCTCTAGAGTCCCTCTCCTGGGGGGTCCCCTGTGGCAGAAAACAGTACTCTTCCCTTCCCACAGAATGAACCCAAACACTTGGGAGCTTGGACAATCCCCCGAGAGGAAGGATCTTCCTCGGCCCCTGAAGCAACCCCTACCCTGAACGGCCACTGTGAACGCAACACCCAGAGACAAAAGCCTGAGCGACTGCCTCCCACTTGCCCTCCTTTGATATCCAGAGGATCTCCCCTCTCGGACTGGAGATCAGGCCTGCCATTACCTTGGCCCCTACCTGAGCCAAGTTTGCTTTTTCAGACATCTGTCCCCACAGCCCTGGCAAACACAGCCTCTAGGCTGGGTCCTCTGGAGCCATACCACAGGACCATGCCTGCTCTCTCCTGGGAAACTCTGTCCATTCCTTTGGCCACACACCTCCAGAATATGAGAAACCTCAAGGCCCCCGAGGACATACCATTACCGGGAGCCTCCCTGCACACACAGGGGCCTTCGGACACAAGCTGAGCTGCTACCTCCATGAAGGCATGCACACAGATGTCAACAGAGATAGAAGGTTGAGCCGGACAGGCCCTTAGGCCCTAATCTCAACTCTTGCTTTGTTTTCCAGGTGTCACTCCTCAGAGGCTTTGGTTCGAAGAACAGGATATGGGGCTTTCCTGAGGCACTGAACAGAACTTCTCTCGTCTCCACATGGGAAGCTTCCTTGTTGGAGCCGTGTCAAACACCTCAGGTTGGAGAATCCTGCAGAGTCCCTGAGCCACCTCCACATTCCAAGGTCTCCCAGGCCACCAAGCCACAGTAGGACTCATCTTCAGGAGAGTCCATTTCAACTCTCCCCTCTGGGTAGCTCACCCAGGAGCCCGCAGATTGAGCCTGCCTTGTCCTGACTAAAGAGTGGGAATATGAGGTGGCGTTCCCAGGCATCCATGCTTAGACACCTGCTCTCGAGTCTTTCCGTAAGGGGCCTCCTGGAACCATCCAATAGCACTCGACTTTCGTGCAGAAGGAAACCTTGAGGTTTGGAGTAGTTCACAAATCCCATCGTAGGCAAACCTTCCTGGCCTCATGAGGCCCCCACACCATTCAGGAAGAGGCCATGCTGGACAAAAACTCTAGCCTGAGGCACGTCTCAGAGTTGAAATGACCTCAGTGCAGGAGATCTCGATTCAGCCTCTCAGAGTGGGCCTGCCGTGCCATCGGTCCCAAACCTCACGCTAGCTTGTGTTTTCAGACTTCCTTCCTCACACTCCTGGCAAACAAGCCCTCCGGACTAGGAACTCCAGAACCACAACCCAGCCCAGGGTCTGCCCAATGGAAGAAAAACGTTTCCCTGTGGGGCTCTCTCCAGAAAACCCAGATGAGGATCAACATGCTCGGGCCTCGACGGTACCCGAACTGGATAGGCTGCTCTGGGCACTCATGCTCTGTCTGACACAGCCTGAAGCCAGACGTCCAGACAGACAAGGAGACAGCTGGCCGCACACCCAGCACTTCGGACACGCCATGGTCTTATGCCGTCACCTCTTCCTAACCTTGGTTTTCAGATATCTGAAACTAGACATTATATCAATTCTCCACACAGCTGGGTATCGCAAGCATAACACAGAACTCCTCCTTCCCCGTGGCTGTAAAGCTTGCTCTTGGCATGGAGTCACACCTTCAGGGTGGGAGAAACCTTCCTGGTCCCTGATGCCACGCCCAAACTTGAGTGCTGCTTGGGCACAAATTCACACTCTGACCCTCAGCATGAGCCCCATGTCAAAGAAAGGCCTGTCAGGGCCTGGGCCAAGAGCCCGCATATGGGGCTTGCCAAGCCCCTATGCACCCAATCCTCACCAGTGTTTGAGTTTTCCAGTCGCCCCGCCCGTACCTGGGGCTCTGCTCTGGAATCCCTTTCTTGGAGAGACACATGAGCCAGACAACACGACTCCACCCTTCCCACCAAATGACCCCAAACTCTTGGGAGCTGGGACAAATCCCCAGAGAGGGATACTCGTCCACAGTCCCTGAGGCCGACCCCTCCAAACCACGGCTATCTCGGACACAACATCCAGAGACAAAAGCCTGAAGGAACGCCTCACCCTCGCCCTTGTTTCAGAGGCCCAGGAGCTCCCTCTCGGGCTGTACATCCGGCCTGCCATACCCTAGGCGCCACTCATAAGCTGAGTTTGTGTTTTCAGACTTCTGTGCCCTCAGCCTGGACCCACACAACCGCCAGGCTAGGGCCTCTGGAGCCACAGCGAAAGATTGTGCCTGCCCTCTCCAAGGAAATTGTGCCCAATCCATTGACCACAACCCTACAGGTTAGGGAAAAGCTCCAAGGCCCCTGAGGCCATCAATAGTGTAGGCCACCCTGGACTAAGAGGGGCTCTCTGACACCAGCGGAGCAACTATCTCCACTTAGACTCTCACACAGTGTCCCCAGAGACAGAAGGTTGAAATGGACAGGCCCCCAGGCCCTAATCTGAACCTTAGCTTTGGTTTCCATGTGTCCGTCCTCAGAGGTCTGTATTCGTAGACCAGCACACGGGACTTTTCTGAGGCACCAAACCAAACCTCTCTCGCCTCCACATGGGGAGCTTACTTACTGGGGATGTATCAATCCCTTCAGGTAGGAGAGTTCCGCAGGGCCACTGAACAACCAGCACATTCCAAGGTTTCCATGGACCCAAACGCACATTATGAGGCATCCTCAGGAGAGGCCATTTCAACTCAGCCCCCTGGTTAGCGTGCCCCAGAGGCAGCAGATCAAACATATCTTGTGGCTAATGGCCAATGGGAATGCGAGGCATGCTGTACAGGGATCCATCCTTCGAACCGTGCTCTCCAGTCCTTCCGTATGGTATGTCCTGGAGCTATGCAACAGGACTCGAATGTCCCACAGAAGGAAACCTGGTGGTTTGGGGCAACCTCCAAACTCAGCGTGGGAAAACTTCCTTGGCCTCATGAGGCCCCCGCTTCATGAAGGTGCCATCATGGACACATACTCCAGCCTCAGCCAACGTCTGATCCTCAGCCTGACTTCAGATGCAGGAGATTTTGATTCAGCCTCTGCCTAGTGGGCCTGCTATGCCCTTGGCTCCAATCCTCACTTTAGCTTGTGTGCCTAGACTTCCGTCCTCACACTCCTGGCCCGCAAACCCTCCCTACTGGGAATTCTGGGGCCACAATGAAGCACTCCGCCTGCCTCCCAGGAGAAAAACTTTGTCTATGGTGCTGCCCAGAAACCCCAAATGAGGATCAAACTGCTTGGCCCTCGGCAACACCCCAATTGCATAGGCTACCTTAAACACTGATGCTCTGTCGCAAATAGCCTGAGCCCAGACCTTCCAACAGACACCGACACAGCTGGCTGCACACCCAGCACATTGGACCCGCCACTGCCTTAGGCCACCATCCATTCCCAACCTGGGTTTTCAGTCATCAGAACCTAGACCTTATCTCCAATCCCTGCACAGGGCAGAACCTGATGCACAAGTCAGAACCCCTCCTTCCCCATGGCAAGAAACCTTGCTGCTGGCAGTGAGTCAAACCTTCAGTGTAGGAGAAAACGGCATGGCCCATGAGGCCACGCCCATGTGTGAGGGCCGCCTTGGGCACAAACACACATTGTGTCCCTCAGCGTGAGTACCTTATTCAAGTAACGCCTCTCAGTGATTGGACCAAGAGCCCGCATATGTGGCTTGCCATGCCCATAGGCACGCAGGACTAACTAGATGGTGTGTATTCCAGTTGAGGGAACCCACTGCTGTGCTCTAGAGTCCCTCTCCTGGGGGGTCCCCTGTGGCAGAAAACAGTACTCTTCCCTTCCCACAGAATGAACCCAAACACTTGGGAGCTTGGACAATCCCCCGAGAGGAAGGATCTTCCTCGGCCCCTGAAGCAACCCCTACCCTGAACGGCCACTGTGAACGCAACACCCAGAGACAAAAGCCTGAGCGACTGCCTCCCACTTGCCCTCCTTTGATATCCAGAGGATCTCCCCTCTCGGACTGGAGATCAGGCCTGCCATTACCTTGGCCCCTACCTGAGCCAAGTTTGCTTTTTCAGACATCTGTCCCCACAGCCCTGGCAAACACAGCCTCTAGGCTGGGTCCTCTGGAGCCATACCACAGGACCATGCCTGCTCTCTCCTGGGAAACTCTGTCCATTCCTTTGGCCACACACCTCCAGAATATGAGAAACCTCAAGGCCCCCGAGGACATACCATTACCGGGAGCCTCCCTGCACACACAGGGGCCTTCGGACACAAGCTGAGCTGCTACCTCCATGAAGGCATGCACACAGATGTCAACAGAGATAGAAGGTTGAGCCGGACAGGCCCTTAGGCCCTAATCTCAACTCTTGCTTTGTTTTCCAGGTGTCACTCCTCAGAGGCTTTGGTTCGAAGAACAGGATATGGGGCTTTCCTGAGGCACTGAACAGAACTTCTCTCGTCTCCACATGGGAAGCTTCCTTGTTGGAGCCGTGTCAAACACCTCAGGTTGGAGAATCCTGCAGAGTCCCTGAGCCACCTCCACATTCCAAGGTCTCCCAGGCCACCAAGCCACAGTAGGACTCATCTTCAGGAGAGTCCATTTCAACTCTCCCCTCTGGGTAGCTCACCCAGGAGCCCGCAGATTGAGCCTGCCTTGTCCTGACTAAAGAGTGGGAATATGAGGTGGCGTTCCCAGGCATCCATGCTTAGACACCTGCTCTCGAGTCTTTCCGTAAGGGGCCTCCTGGAACCATCCAATAGCACTCGACTTTCGTGCAGAAGGAAACCTTGAGGTTTGGAGTAGTTCACAAATCCCATCGTAGGCAAACCTTCCTGGCCTCATGAGGCCCCCACACCATTCAGGAAGAGGCCATGCTGGACAAAAACTCTAGCCTGAGGCACGTCTCAGAGTTGAAATGACCTCAGTGCAGGAGATCTCGATTCAGCCTCTCAGAGTGGGCCTGCCGTGCCATCGGTCCCAAACCTCACGCTAGCTTGTGTTTTCAGACTTCCTTCCTCACACTCCTGGCAAACAAGCCCTCCGGACTAGGAACTCCAGAACCACAACCCAGCCCAGGGTCTGCCCAATGGAAGAAAAACGTTTCCCTGTGGGGCTCTCTCCAGAAAACCCAGATGAGGATCAACATGCTCGGGCCTCGACGGTACCCGAACTGGATAGGCTGCTCTGGGCACTCATGCTCTGTCTGACACAGCCTGAAGCCAGACGTCCAGACAGACAAGGAGACAGCTGGCCGCACACCCAGCACTTCGGACACGCCATGGTCTTATGCCGTCACCTCTTCCTAACCTTGGTTTTCAGATATCTGAAACTAGACATTATATCAATTCTCCACACAGCTGGGTATCGCAAGCATAACACAGAACTCCTCCTTCCCCGTGGCTGTAAAGCTTGCTCTTGGCATGGAGTCACACCTTCAGGGTGGGAGAAACCTTCCTGGTCCCTGATGCCACGCCCAAACTTGAGTGCTGCTTGGGCACAAATTCACACTCTGACCCTCAGCATGAGCCCCATGTCAAAGAAAGGCCTGTCAGGGCCTGGGCCAAGAGCCCGCATATGGGGCTTGCCAAGCCCCTATGCACCCAATCCTCACCAGTGTTTGAGTTTTCCAGTCGCCCCGCCCGTACCTGGGGCTCTGCTCTGGAATCCCTTTCTTGGAGAGACACATGAGCCAGACAACACGACTCCACCCTTCCCACCAAATGACCCCAAACTCTTGGGAGCTGGGACAAATCCCCAGAGAGGGATACTCGTCCACAGTCCCTGAGGCCGACCCCTCCAAACCACGGCTATCTCGGACACAACATCCAGAGACAAAAGCCTGAAGGAACGCCTCACCCTCGCCCTTGTTTCAGAGGCCCAGGAGCTCCCTCTCGGGCTGTACATCCGGCCTGCCATACCCTAGGCGCCACTCATAAGCTGAGTTTGTGTTTTCAGACTTCTGTGCCCTCAGCCTGGACCCACACAACCGCCAGGCTAGGGCCTCTGGAGCCACAGCGAAAGATTGTGCCTGCCCTCTCCAAGGAAATTGTGCCCAATCCATTGACCACAACCCTACAGGTTAGGGAAAAGCTCCAAGGCCCCTGAGGCCATCAATAGTGTAGGCCACCCTGGACTAAGAGGGGCTCTCTGACACCAGCGGAGCAACTATCTCCACTTAGACTCTCAGACAGTGTCCCCAGAGACAGAAGGTTGAAATGGACAGGCCCCCAGGCCCTAATCTGAACCTTAGCTTTGGTTTCCATGTGTCCGTCCTCAGAGGTCTGTTTTCGTAGACCAGCACACGGGGCTTTTCTGAGGCTCCAAACCAAACCTCTCTCGTCTCCACATGGGGAGCTTACTTACTGGGGATGTATCAAACCCTTCAGGTAGGAGAGTTCCGCAGGGCCACTGAACAACCAGCACATTCCAAGGTTTCCATGGACCCAAACGCACATTATGACGCATCCTCAGGAGAGGCCATTTCAACTCAGCCCCCTGGTTAGCGTGCCCCAGAGGCAGCAGATCAAACATATCTTGTGGCTAATGGCCAATGGGAATGCGAGGCATGCTGTACAGGGATCCATCCTTCGAACCGTGCTCTCCAGTCCTTCCGTATGGTATGTCCTGGAGCCATGCAACAGGACTCGAATGTCTCACAGAAGGAAACCTGGTGGTTTGGAGCAACCTCCAAACTCAGCGTGGGAAAACTTCCTTGGCCTCATGAGGCCCCCGCTTCATGAAGGTGCCATCATGGACACATACTCCAGCCTCAGCCAACGTCTGATCCTTAGCCTGACTTCAGATGCAGGAGATTTTGATTCAGCCTCTGCCTAGTGGGCCTGCTCTGCCCTTGGCTCCAATCCTCACTTTAGCTTGTGTTCCTAGACTTCCGTCCTCACACTCCTGGCCCGCAAACCCTCCCTACTGGGAATTCTGGGGCCACAATGAAGCACTCCGCCTGCCTCCCAGGAGAAAAACTTTGTCTATGGTGCTGCCCAGAAACCCCAAATGAGGATCAAACTGCTTGGCCCTCGGCAACACCCCAATTGCATAGCCTACCTTAAACACTGATGCTCTGTCGCAAATAGCCTGAGCCCAGACCTTCCAACAGACACCGACACAGCTGGCTGCACACCCAGCACATTGGACCCGCCACTGCCTTAGGCCACCATCCATTCCCAACCTGGGTTTTCAGTCATCAGAACCTAGACCTTATCTCCAATCCCTGCACAGGGGGGAACCTGATGCACAAGTCAGAACCCCTCCTTCCCCATGGCAAGAAACCTTGCTGCTGGCAGTGAGTCAAACCTTCAGTGTAGGAGAAAACGGCATGGCCCATGAGGCCACGCCCATGTGTGAGGGCCGCCTTGGGCACAAACACACATTGTGACCCTCAGCGTGAGTACCTTATTCAAGTAACGCCTCTCAGTGATTGGACCAAGAGCCCGCATATGTGGCTTGCCATGCCCATAGGCACGCAGGACTAACTAGATGGTGTGTATTCCAGTTGAGGGAACCCACTGCTGTGCTCTAGAGTCCCTCTCCTGGGGGGTCCCCTGTGGCAGAAAACAGTACTCTTCCCTTCCCACAGAATGAACCCAAACACTTGGGAGCTTGGACAATCCCCCGAGAGGAAGGCTCTTCCTCGGCCCCTGAAGCAACCCCTACCCTGAACGGCCACTGTGAACGCAACACCCAGAGACAAAAGCCTGAGCGACTGCCTCCCACTTGCCCTCCTTTGATATCCAGAGGATCTCCCCTCTCGGACTGGAGATCAGGCCTGCCATTACCTTGGCCCCTACCTGAGCCAAGTTTGCTTTTTCAGACATCTGTCCCCACAGCCCTGGCAAACACAGCCTCTAGGTTGGGTCCTCTGGAGCCATACCACAGGACCATGCCTGCTCTCTCCTGGGAAACTCTGTCCATTCCTTTGGCCACACACCTCCAGAATATGAGAAACCTCAAGGCCCCCGAGGACATACCATTACCGGGAGCCTCCCTGCACACACAGGGGCCTTCGGACACAAGCTGAGCTGCTACCTCCATGAAGGCATGCACACAGATGTCAACAGAGATAGAAGGTTGAGCCCGACAGGCCCTTAGGCCCTAATCTCAACTCTTGCTTTGTTTTCCAGGTGTCACTCCTCAGAGGCTTTGGTTCGAAGAACAGGATATGGGGCTTTCCTGAGGCACTGAACAGAACTTCTCTCGTCTCCACATGGGAAGCTTCCTTGTTGGAGCCGTGTCAAACACCTCAGGTTGGAGAATCCTGCAGAGTCCCTGAGCCACCTCCACATTCCAAGGTCTCCCAGGCCACCAAGCCACAGTAGGACTCATCTTCAGGAGAGTCCATTTCAACTCTCCCCTCTGGGTAGCTCACCCAGGAGCCCGCAGATTGAGCCTGCCTTGTCCTGACTAAAGAGTGGGAATATGAGGTGGCGTTCCCAGGCATCCATGCTTAGACACCTGCTCTCGAGTCTTTCCGTATGGGGCCTCCTGGAACCATCCAATAGCACTCGACTTTCGTGCAGAAGGGACCCTTGAGGTTTGGAGTAGTTCACAAATCCCATCGTAGGCAAACCTTCCTGGCCTCATGAGGCCCCCACACCATTCAGCAAGAGGCCATGCTGGACAAAAACTCTAGCCTGAGGCACGTCTCATAGTTGAAATGACCTCAGTGCAGGAGATCTCGATTCAGCCTCTCAGAGTGGGCCTGCCGTGCCATCGGTCCCAAACCTCAGGCTAGCTTGTGTTTTCAGACTTCTTTCCTCACACTCCTGGCAAACAAGCCCTCCGGACTAGGAACTCCAGAACCACAACCCAGCCCAGGGTCTGCCCAAGGGAAGAAAAACGTTTCCCTGTGGGGCTCTCTCCAGAAAACCCAGATGAGGATCAACCTGCTCGGGCCTCGACCGGTACCCGAACTGGATAGGCTGCTCTGGGCACTCATGCTCTGTCTGACACAGCCTGAAGCCAGACGTCCAGACAGACAAGGAGACAGCTGGCCGCACACCCAGCACTTCGGACACGCCATGGTCTTATGCCGTCACCTCTTCCTAACCTTGGTTTTCAGATATCTGAACCTAGACAGTATATCAATTCTCCACACAGCTGGGTATCGCAAGCACAACACAGAACTCCTCCTTCCCCGTGGCTGTAAAGCTTGCTCTTGGCATGGAGTCACACCTTCAGGGTGGGAGAAATCTTCCTGGTCCCTGATGCCACGCCCAAACTTGAGTGCTGCTTGGGCACAAATTCACACTCTGACCCTCAGCATGAGCCCCATGTCAAAGAAAGGCCTGTCAGGGCCTGGGCCAAGAGCCCGCATATGGGGCTTGCCAAGCCCCTATGCACCCAATCCTCACCAGTGTTTGAGTTTTCCAGTCGCCCCGCCCGTACCTGGGGCTCTGCTCTGGAATCCCTTTCTTGGAGAGACACGTGAGCCAGACAACACTTTTCCACCCTTCCCACAAAATGACCCCAAACTCTTGGGAGCTGGGACAAATCCCCAGAGAGGGATACTCGTCCACAGTCCCTGAGGCCACCCCTCCAATCCACGGCTATCTCGGACACAACATCCAGAGACAAAAGCCTGAAGGAACGCCTCCCACTCGCCCTTGTTTCAGAGGCCGAGGAGCTCCCTCTCGGGCTGTACATCCGGCCTGCCATACCCTAGGCGCCACTCATAAGCTGAGTTTGTGTTTTCAGACTTCTGTGCCCTCAGCCTGGACCCACACAACCGCCAGGCTAGGGCCTCTGGAGCCACAGCGAAAGATTGTGCCTGCCCTCTCCAAGGAAATTGTGCCCAATCCATTGACCACAACCCTACAGGTTAGGGAAAAGCTCCAAGGCCCCTGAGGCCATCAATAGTGTAGGCCACCCTGGACTAAAAGGGGCTCTCTGACACCAGCGGAGCAACTATCTCCACTTAGACTCTCAGACAGTGTCCCCAGAGACAGAAGGTTGAAATGGACAGGCCCCCAGGCCCTAATCTGAACCTTAGCTTTGGTTTCCATGTGTCCGTTCTCAGAAGTCTGTTTTCGTAGACCAGCACACGGGGCTTTTCTGAGGCTCCAAACCAAACCTCTCTCGTCTCCACATGGGGAGCTTACTTACTGGGGATGTATCAAACCCTTCAGGTAGGAGAGTTCCGCAGGGCCACTGAACAACCAGCACATTCCAAGGTTTCCATGGACCCAAACGCACATTATGACACATCCTCAGGTGAGGCCATTTCAACTCAGCCCCCTGGTTAGCGTGCCCCAGAGGCAGCAGATCAAACATATCTTGTGGCTAATGGCCAATGGGAATGCGAGGCATGCTGTACAGGGATCCATCCTTCGAACCGTGCTCTCCAGTCCTTCCGTATGGTATGTCCTGGAGCCATGCAACAGGACTCGAATGTCCCACAGAAGGAAACCTGGTGGTTTGGGGCAACCTCCAAACTCAGCGTGGGAAAACTTCCTTGGCCTCATGAGGCCCCCGCTTCATGAAGGTGCCAACATGGACACATACTCCAGCCTCAGCCAACGTCTGATCCTCAGCCTGACTTCAGATGCAGGAGATTTTGATTCAGCCTCTGACTAGTGGGCCTGCTCTGCCCTTGGCTCCAATCCTCACTTTAGCTTGTGTTCCTAGACTTCCGTCCTCACACTCCTGGCCCGCAAACCCTCCCTACTGGGAATTCTGGGGCCACAATGAAGCACTCCGCCTGCCTCCCAGGAGAAAAACTTTGTCTATGGTGCTGCCCAGAAACCCCAAATGAGGATCAAACTGCTTGGCCCTCGGCAACACCCCAATTGCATAGGCTACCTTAAACACTGATGCTCTGTCGCAAATAGCCTGAGCCCAGACCTTCCAACAGACACCGACACAGCTGGCTGCACACCCAGCACATTGGACCCGCCACTGCCTTAGGCCACCATCCATTCCCAACCTGGGTTTTCAGTCATCAGAACCTAGACCTTATCTCCAATCCCTGCACAGGGGGGAACCTGATGCACAAGTCAGAACCCCTCCTTCCCCATGGCAAGAAACCTTGCTGCTGGCAGTGAGTCAAACCTTCTGTGTAGGAGAAAACGGCATGGCCCATGAGGCCACGCCCATGTGTGAGGGCCGCCTTGGGCACAAACACACATTGTGACCCTCAGCGTGAGTACCTTATTCAAGTAACGCCTCTCAGTGATTGGACCAAGAGCCCGCATATGTGGCTTGCCATGCCCATAGGCACGCAGGACTAACTAGATGGTGTGTATTCCAGTTGAGGGAACCCACTGCTGTGCTCTAGAGTCCCTCTCCTGGGGGGTCCCCTGTGGCAGAAAACAGTACTCTTCCCTTCCCACAGAATGAACCCAAACACTTGGGAGCTTGGACAATCCTCCGAGAGGAAGGCTCTTCCTCGGCCCCTGAAGCAACCCCTACCCTGAACGGCCACTGTGAACGCAACACCCAGAGACAAAAGCCTGAGCGACTGCCTCCCACTTGCCCTCCTTTGATATCCAGAGGATCTCCCCTCTCGGACTGGAGATAAGGCCTGCCATTACCTTGGCCCCTACCTGAGCCAAGTTTGCTTTTTCAGACATCTGTCCCCACAGCCCTGGCAAACACAGCCTCTAGGCTGGGTCCTCTGGAGCCATACCACAGGACCATGCCTGCTCTCTCCTGGGAAACTCTGTCCATTCCTTTGGCCACACACCTCCAGAATATGAGAAACCTCAAGGCCCCCGAGGACATACCATTACCGGGAGCCTCCCTGCACACACAGGGGCCTTCGGACACAAGCTGAGCTTTTACCTCCATGAAGGCATGCACACAGATATCAACAGAGATAGAAGGTTGAGCCCGACAGGCCCTTAGGCCCTAATCTCAACTCTTGCTTTGTTTTCCAGGTGTCACTCCTCAGAGGCTTTGGTTCGAAGAACAGCATATGGTGCTTTCCTGAGGCACTGAACAGAACTTCTCTCGTCTCCACATGGGAAGCTTCCTTGTTGGAGCCGTGTCAAACACCTCAGGTTGGAGAATCCTGCAGAGTCCCTGAGCCACCTCCACATTCCAAGGTCTCCCAGGCCACCAAGCCACAGTAGGACTCATCTTCAGGAGAGTCCATTTCAACTCTCCCCTCTGGGTAGCTCACCCAGGAGCCCGCAGATTGAGCCTGCCTTGTCCTGACTAAAGAGTGGGAATATGAGGTGGCGTTCCCAGGCATCCATGCTTAGACACCTGCTCTCGAGTCTTTCCGTATGGGGCCTCCTGGAACCATCCAATAGCACTCGACTTTCGTGCAGAAGGGACCCTTGAGGTTTGGAGTAGTTCACAAATCCCATCGTAGGCAAACCTTCCTGGCCTCATGAGGCCCCCACACCATTCAGCAAGAGGCCATGCTGGACAAAAACTCTAGCCTGAGGCACGTCTCATAGTTGAAATGACCTCAGTGCAGGAGATCTCGATTCAGCCTCTCAGAGTGGGCCTGCCGTGCCATCGGTCCCAAACCTCAGGCTAGCTTGTGTTTTCAGACTTCTTTCCTCACACTCCTGGCAAACAAGCCCTCCGGACTAGGAACTCCAGAACCACAACCCAGCCCAGGGTCTGCCCAAGGGAAGAAAAACGTTTCCCTGTGGGGCTCTCTCCAGAAAACCCAGATGAGGATCAACCTGCTCGGGCCTCGACCGGTACCCGAACTGGATAGGCTGCTCTGGGCACTCATGCTCTGTCTGACACAGCCTGAAGCCAGACGTCCAGACAGACAAGGAGACAGCTGGCCGCACACCCAGCACTTCGGACACGCCATGGTCTTATGCCGTCACCTCTTCCTAACCTTGGTTTTCAGATATCTGAACCTAGACAGTATATCAATTCTCCACACAGCTGGGTATCGCAAGCACAACACAGAACTCCTCCTTCCCCGTGGCTGTAAAGCTTGCTCTTGGCATGGAGTCACACCTTCAGGGTGGGAGAAATCTTCCTGGTCCCTGATGCCACGCCCAAACTTGAGTGCTGCTTGGGCACAAATTCACACTCTGACCCTCAGCATGAGCCCCATGTCAAAGAAAGGCCTGTCAGGGCCTGGGCCAAGAGCCCGCATATGGGGCTTGCCAAGCCCCTATGCACCCAATCCTCACCAGTGTTTGAGTTTTCCAGTCGCCCCGCCCGTACCTGGGGCTCTGCTCTGGAATCCCTTTCTTGGAGAGACACGTGAGCCAGACAACACTTTTCCACCCTTCCCACAAAATGACCCCAAACTCTTGGGAGCTGGGACAAATCCCCAGAGAGGGATACTCGTCCACAGTCCCTGAGGCCACCCCTCCAATCCACGGCTATCTCGGACACAACATCCAGAGACAAAAGCCTGAAGGAACGCCTCCCACTCGCCCTTGTTTCAGAGGCCGAGGAGCTCCCTCTCGGGCTGTACATCCGGCCTGCCATACCCTAGGCGCCACTCATAAGCTGAGTTTGTGTTTTCAGACTTCTGTGCCCTCAGCCTGGACCCACACAACCGCCAGGCTAGGGCCTCTGGAGCCACAGCGAAAGATTGTGCCTGCCCTCTCCAAGGAAATTGTGCCCAATCCATTGACCACAACCCTACAGGTTAGGGAAAAGCTCCAAGGCCCCTGAGGCCATCAATAGTGTAGGCCACCCTGGACTAAAAGGGGCTCTCTGACACCAGCGGAGCAACTATCTCCACTTAGACTCTCAGACAGTGTCCCCAGAGACAGAAGGTTGAAATGGACAGGCCCCCAGGCCCTAATCTGAACCTTAGCTTTGGTTTCCATGTGTCCGTTCTCAGAAGTCTGTTTTCGTAGACCAGCACACGGGGCTTTTCTGAGGCTCCAAACCAAACCTCTCTCGTCTCCACATGGGGAGCTTACTTACTGGGGATGTATCAAACCCTTCAGGTAGGAGAGTTCCGCAGGGCCACTGAACAACCAGCACATTCCAAGGTTTCCATGGACCCAAACGCACATTATGACACATCCTCAGGTGAGGCCATTTCAACTCAGCCCCCTGGTTAGCGTGCCCCAGAGGCAGCAGATCAAACATATCTTGTGGCTAATGGCCAATGGGAATGCGAGGCATGCTGTACAGGGATCCATCCTTCGAACCGTGCTCTCCAGTCCTTCCGTATGGTATGTCCTGGAGCCATGCAACAGGACTCGAATGTCCCACAGAAGGAAACCTGGTGGTTTGGGGCAACCTCCAAACTCAGCGTGGGAAAACTTCCTTGGCCTCATGAGGCCCCCGCTTCATGAAGGTGCCAACATGGACACATACTCCAGCCTCAGCCAACGTCTGATCCTCAGCCTGACTTCAGATGCAGGAGATTTTGATTCAGCCTCTGACTAGTGGGCCTGCTCTGCCCTTGGCTCCAATCCTCACTTTAGCTTGTGTTCCTAGACTTCCGTCCTCACACTCCTGGCCCGCAAACCCTCCCTACTGGGAATTCTGGGGCCACAATGAAGCACTCCGCCTGCCTCCCAGGAGAAAAACTTTGTCTATGGTGCTGCCCAGAAACCCCAAATGAGGATCAAACTGCTTGGCCCTCGGCAACACCCCAATTGCATAGGCTACCTTAAACACTGATGCTCTGTCGCAAATAGCCTGAGCCCAGACCTTCCAACAGACACCGACACAGCTGGCTGCACACCCAGCACATTGGACCCGCCACTGCCTTAGGCCACCATCCATTCCCAACCTGGGTTTTCAGTCATCAGAACCTAGACCTTATCTCCAATCCCTGCACAGGGGGGAACCTGATGCACAAGTCAGAACCCCTCCTTCCCCATGGCAAGAAACCTTGCTGCTGGCAGTGAGTCAAACCTTCTGTGTAGGAGAAAACGGCATGGCCCATGAGGCCACGCCCATGTGTGAGGGCCGCCTTGGGCACAAACACACATTGTGACCCTCAGCGTGAGTACCTTATTCAAGTAACGCCTCTCAGTGATTGGACCAAGAGCCCGCATATGTGGCTTGCCATGCCCATAGGCACGCAGGACTAACTAGATGGTGTGTATTCCAGTTGAGGGAACCCACTGCTGTGCTCTAGAGTCCCTCTCCTGGGGGGTCCCCTGTGGCAGAAAACAGTACTCTTCCCTTCCCACAGAATGAACCCAAACACTTGGGAGCTTGGACAATCCTCCGAGAGGAAGGCTCTTCCTCGGCCCCTGAAGCAACCCCTACCCTGAACGGCCACTGTGAACGCAACACCCAGAGACAAAAGCCTGAGCGACTGCCTCCCACTTGCCCTCCTTTGATATCCAGAGGATCTCCCCTCTCGGACTGGAGATAAGGCCTGCCATTACCTTGGCCCCTACCTGAGCCAAGTTTGCTTTTTCAGACATCTGTCCCCACAGCCCTGGCAAACACAGCCTCTAGGCTGGGTCCTCTGGAGCCATACCACAGGACCATGCCTGCTCTCTCCTGGGAAACTCTGTCCATTCCTTTGGCCACACACCTCCAGAATATGAGAAACCTCAAGGCCCCCGAGGACATACCATTACCGGGAGCCTCCCTGCACACACAGGGGCCTTCGGACACAAGCTGAGCTTTTACCTCCATGAAGGCATGCACACAGATATCAACAGAGATAGAAGGTTGAGCCCGACAGGCCCTTAGGCCCTAATCTCAACTCTTGCTTTGTTTTCCAGGTGTCACTCCTCAGAGGCTTTGGTTCGAAGAACAGCATATGGTGCTTTCCTGAGGCACTGAACAGAACTTCTCTCGTCTCCACATGGGAAGCTTCCTTGTTGGAGCCGTGTCAAACACCTCAGGTTGGAGAATCCTGCAGAGTCCCTGAGCCACCTCCACATTCCAAGGTCTCCCAGGCCACCAAGCCACAGTAGGACTCATCTTCAGGAGAGTCCATTTCAACTCTCCCATCTGGGTAGCTCACCCAGGAGCCCGCAGATTGAGCCTGCCTTGTCCTGACTAAAGAGTGGGAATATGAGGTGGCGTTCCCAGGCATCCATGCTTAGACACCTGCTCTCGAGTCTTTCCGTATGGGGCCTCCTGGAACCATCCAATAGCACTCGACTTTCGTGCAGAAGGAAACCTTGAGGTTTGGAGTAGTTCACAAATCCCATCGTAGGCAAACCTTCCTGGCCTCATGAGGCCCCCACACCATTCAGCAAGAGGCCATGCTGGACAAAAACTCTAGCCTGAGGCACGTCTCATAGTTGAAATGACCTCAGTGCAGGAGATCTCGATTCAGCCTCTCAGAGTGGGCCTGCCGTGCCATCGGTCCCAAACCTCAGGCTAGCTTGTGTTTTCAGACTTCTTTCCTCACACTCCTGGCAAACAAGCCCTCCGGACTAGGAACTCCAGAACCACAACCCAGCCCAGGGTCTGCCCAAGGGAAGAAAAACGTTTCCCTGTGGGGCTCTCTCCAGAAAACCCAGATGAGGATCAACCTGCTCGGGCCTCGACCGGTACCCGAACTGGATAGGCTGCTCTGGGCACTCATGCTCTGTCTGACACAGCCTGAAGCCAGACGTCCAGACAGACAAGGAGACAGCTGGCCGCACACCCAGCACTTCGGACACGCCATGGTCTTATGCCGTCACCTCTTCCTAACCTTGGTTTTCAGATATCTGAACCTAGACAGTATATCAATTCTCCACACAGCTGGGTATCGCAAGCACAACACAGAACTCCTCCTTCCCCGTGGCTGTAAAGCTTGCTCTTGGCATGGAGTCACACCTTCAGGGTGGGAGAAATCTTCCTGGTCCCTGATGCCACGCCCAAACTTGAGTGCTGCTTGGGCACAAATTCACACTCTGACCCTCAGCATGAGCCCCATGTCAAAGAAAGGCCTGTCAGGGCCTGGGCCAAGAGCCCGCATATGGGGCTTGCCAAGCCCCTATGCACCCAATCCTCACCAGTGTTTGAGTTTTCCAGTCGCCCCGCCCGTACCTGGGGCTCTGCTCTGGAATCCCTTTCTTGGAGAGACATGTGAGCCAGACAACACTTTTCCACCCTTCCCACAAAATGACCCCAAACTCTTGGGAGCTGGGAAAAATCCCCAGAGAGGGATACTCGTCCACAGTCCCTGAGGCCACCCCTCCAATCCACGGCTATCTCGGACACAACATCCAGAGACAAAAGCCTGAAGGAACGCCTCCCACTCGCCCTTGTTTCAGAGGCCCAGGAGCTCCCTCTCGGGCTGTACATCCGGCCTGCCATACCCTAAGCGCCACTCATAAGCTGAGTTTGTGTTTTCAGACTTCTGTGCCCTCAGCCTGGACCCACACAACCGCCAGGCTAGGGCCTCTGGAGCCACAGCGAAAGATTGTGCCTGCCCTCTCCAAGGAAATTGTGCCCAATCCATTGACCACAACCCTACAGGTTAGGGAAAAGCTCCTAGGCCCCTGAGGCCATCAATAGTGTAGGCCACCCTGGACTAAGAGGGGCTCTCTGACACCAGCGGAGCAACTATCTCCACTTAGACTCTCAGACAGTGTCCCCAGAGACAGAAGGTTGAAATGGACAGGCCCCCAGGCCCTAATCTGAACCTTAGCTTTGGTTTCCATGTGTCCGTCCTCAGAAGTCTGTTTTCGTAGACCAGCACACGGGGCATTTCTGAGGCTCCAAACCAAACCTCTCTCGTCTCCACATGGGGAGCTTACTTACTGGGGATGTATCAAACCCTTCAGGTAGGAGAGTTCCGCAGGGCCACTGAACAACCAGCACATTCCAAGGTTTCCATGGACCCAAACGCACATTATGACGCATCCTCAGGAGAGGCAATTTCAACTCAGCCCCCTGGTTAGCGTGCCCCAGAGGCAGCAGATCAAACATATCTTGTGGCTAATGGCCAATGGGAATGCGAGGCATGCTGTACAGGGATCCATCCTTCGAACCGTGCTCTCCAGTCCTTCCGTATGGTATGTCCTGGAGCCATGCAACAGGACTCGAATGTCCCACAGAAGGAAACCTGGTGGTTTGGGGCAACCTCCAAACTCAGCGTGGGAAAACTTCCTTGGCCTCATGAGGCCCCCGCTTCATGAAGGTGCCAACATGGACACATACTCCAGCCTCAGCCAACGTCTGATCCTCAGCCTGACTTCAGATGCAGGAGATTTTGATTCAGCCTCTGCCTAGTGGGCCTGCTCTGCCCTTGGCTCCAATCCTCACTTTAGCTTGTGTTCCTAGACATCCGTCCTCACACTCCTGGCCCGCAAACCCTCCCTACTGGGAATTCTGGGGCCACAATGAAGCACTCCGCCTGCCTCCCAGGAGAAAAACTTTGTCTATGGTGCTGCCCAGAAACCCCAAATGAGGATCAAACTGCTTGGCCCTCGGCAACACCCCAATTGCATAGGTTACCTTAAACACTGATGCTCTGTCGCAAATAGCCTGAGCCCAGACCTTCCAACAGACACCGAAACAGCTGGCTGCACACCCAGCACATTGGACCCGCCACTGACTTAGGCCACCATCCATTCCCAACCTGGGTTTTCAGTCATCAGAACCTAGACCTTATCTCCAATCCCTGCACAGGGGGGAACCTGATGCACA
Organism: Mustela nivalis; assembly: GCF_964662115.1. Taxonomy (NCBI): domain Eukaryota; kingdom Metazoa; phylum Chordata; class Mammalia; order Carnivora; family Mustelidae; genus Mustela; species Mustela nivalis. The sequence goes on along the minus strand of NW_028136011.1, from coordinate 235,594 downwards.
AGTCAGAACCCCTCCTTCCCCATGGCAAGAAACCTTGCTGCTGGCAGTGAGTCAAACCTTCAGTGTAGGAGAAAACGGCATGGCCCATGAGGCCACGCCCATGTGTGAGGGCCGACTTGGGCACAAACACACATTGTGACCCTCAGCGTGAGTACCTTATTCAAGTAACGCCTCTCAGTGATTGGACCAAGAGCCCGCATATGTGGCTTGCCATGCCCATAGGCACGCAGGACTAACTAGATGGTGTGTATTCCAGTTGAGGGAACCCACTGCTGTGCTCTAGAGTCCCTCTCCTGGGGGGTCCCCTGTGGCAGAAAACAGTACTCTTCCCTTCCCACAGAATGAACCCAAACACTTGGGAGCTTGGACAATCCCCCGAGAGGAAGGCTCTTCCTCTGCCCCTGAAGCAACCCCTACCCTGAACGGCCACTGTGAACGCAACACCCAGAGACAAAAGCCTGAGCGACTGCCTCCCACTTGCCCTCCTTTGATATCCAGAGGATCTCCCCTCTCGGACTGGAGATCAGGCCTGCCATTACCTTGGCCCCTACCTGAGCCAAGTTTGCTTTTTCAGACATCTGTCCCCACAGCCCTGGCAAACACAGCCTCTAGGCTGGGTCCTCTGGAGCCATACCACAGGACCATGCCTGCTCTCTCCTGGGAAACTCTGTCCATTCCTTTGGCAACACACCTCCAGAATATGAGAAACCTCAAGGCCCCCGAGGACATACCATTACCGGGAGCCTCCCTGCACACACAGGGGCCTTCGGACACAAGCTGAGCTGCTACCTCCATGAAGGCATGCACACAGATGTCAACAGAGATAGAAGGTTGAGCCCGACAGGCCCTTAGGCCCTAATCTCAACTCTTGCTTTGTTTTCCAGGTGTCACTCCTCAGAGGCTTTGGTTCGAAGAACAGGATATGGGGCTTTCCTGAGTCACTGAACAGAACTTCTCTCGTCTCCACATGGGAAGCTTCCTTGTTGGAGCCGTGTCAAACACCTCAGGTTGGAGAATCCTGCAGAGTCCCTGAGCCACCTCCACATTCCAAGGTCTCCCAGGCCACCAAGCCACAGTAGGACTCATCTTCAGGAGAGTCCATTTCAACTCTCCCCTCTGGGTAGCTCACCCAGGAGCCCGCAGATTGAGCCTGCCTTGTCCTGACTAAAGAGTGGGAATATGAGGTGGCGTTCCCAGGCATCCATGCTTAGACACCTGCTCTCGAGTCTTTCCGTATGGGGCCTCCTGGAACCATCCAATAGCACTCGACTTTCGTGCAGAAGGAACCCTTGTGGTTTGGAGTAGTTCACAAATCCCATCGTAGGCAAACCTTCCTGGCCTCATGAGGCCCCCACACCATTCAGCAAGAGGCCATGCTGGACAAAAACTCTAGCCTGAGGCACGTCTCATAGTTGAAATGACCTCAGTGCAGGAGATCTCGATTCAGCCTCTCAGAGTGGGCCTGCCGTGCCATCGGTCCCAAACCTCAGGCTAGCTTGTGTTTTCAGACTTCTTTCCTCACACTCCTGGCAAACAAGCCCTCCGGACTAGGAACTCCAGAACCACAACCCAGCCCAGGGTCTGCCCAAGGGAAGAAAAACGTTTCCCTGTGGGGCTCTCTCCAGAAAACCCAGATGAGGATCAACCTGCTCGGGCCTCGACCGGTACCCGAACTGGATAGGCTGCTCTGGGCACTCGTGCTCTGTCTGACACAGCCTGAAGCCAGACGTCCAGACAGACAAGGAGACAGCTGGCCGCACACCCAGCACTTCGGACACGCCATGGTCTTATGCCGTCACCTCTTCCTAACCTTGGTTTTCAGATATCTGAACCTAGACAGTATATCAATTCTCCACACAGCTGGGTATCGCAAGCACAACACAGAACTCCTCCTTCCCCGTGGCTGTAAAGCTTGCTCTTGGCATGGAGTCACACCTTCAGGGTGGGAGAAATCTTCCTGGTCCCTGATGCCACGCCCAAACTTGAGTGCTGCTTGGGCACAAATTCACACTCTGACCCTCAGCATGAGCCCCATGTCAAAGAAAGGCCTGTCAGGGCCTGGGCCAAGAGCCCGCATATGGGGCTTGCCAAGCCCCTATGCACCCAATCCTCACCAGTGTTTGAGTTTTCCAGTCGCCCCGCCCGTACCTGGGGCTCTGCTCTGGAATCCCTTTCTTGGAGAGACACGTGAGCCAGACAACACTTTTCCACCCTTCCCACAAAATGACCCCAAACTCTTGGGAGCTGGGACAAATCCCCAGAGAGGGATACTCGTCCACAGTCCCTGAGGCCACCCCTCCAATCCACGGCTATCTCGGACACAACATCCAGAGACAAAAGCCTGAAGGAACGCCTCCCACTCGCCCTTGTTTCAGAGGCCGAGGAGCTCCCTCTCGGGCTGTACATACGGCCTGCCATACCCTAAGCGCCACTCATAAGCTGAGTTTGTGTTTTCAGACTTCTGTGCCCTCAGCCTGGACCCACACAACCGCCAGGCTAGGGCCTCTGGAGCCACAGCGAAAGATTGTGCCTGCCCTCTCCAAGGAAATTGTGCCCAATCCATTGACCACAACCCTACAGGTTAGGGAAAAGCTCCAAGGCCCCTGAGGCCATCAATAGTGTAGGCCACCCTGGACTAAAAGGGGCTCTCTGACACCAGCGGAGCAACTATCTCCACTTAGACTCTCAGACAGTGTCCCCAGAGACAGAAGGTTGAAATGGACAGGCCCCCAGGCCCTAATCTGAACCTTAGCTTTGGTTTCCATGTGTCCGTTCTCAGAAGTCTGTTTTCGTAGACCAGCACACGGGGCTTTTCTGAGGCTCCAAACCAAACCTCTCTCGTCTCCACATGGGGAGCTTACTTACTGGGGATGTATCAAACCCTTCAGGTAGGAGAGTTCCGCAGGGCCACTGAACAACCAGCACATTCCAAGGTTTCCATGGACCCAAACGCACATTATGACGCATCCTCAGGAGAGGCCATTTCAACTCAGCCCCCTGGTTAGCGTGCCCCAGAGGCAGCAGATCAAACATATCTTGTGGCTAATGGCCAATGGGAATGCGAGGCATGCTGTACAGGGATCCATCCTTCGAACCGTGCTCTCCAGTCCTTCCGTATGGTATGTCCTGGAGCCATGCAACAGGACTCGAATGTCCCACAGAAGGAAACCTGGTGGTTTGGGGCAACCTCCAAACTCAGCGTGGGAAAACTTCCTTGGCCTCATGAGGCCCCCGCTTCATGAAGGTGCCATCATGGACACATACTCCAGCCTCAGCCAACGTCTGATCCTCAGCCTGACTTCAGATGCAGGAGATTTTGATTCAGCCTCTGCCTAGTGGGCCTGCTCTGCCCTTGGCTCCAATCCTCACATTAGCTTGTGTTCCTAGACATCCGTCCTCACACTCCTGGCCCGCAAACCCTCCCTACTGGGAATTCTGGGGCCACAATGAAGCACTCCGCCTGCCTCCCAGGAGAAAAACTTTGTCTATGGTGCTGCCCAGAAACCCCAAATGAGGATCAAACTGCTTGGCCCTCGGCAACACCCCAATTGCATAGGTTACCTTAAACACTGATGCTCTGTCGCAAATAGCCTGAGCCCAGACCTTCCAACAGACACCGAAACAGCTGGCTGCACACCCAGCACATTGGACCCGCCACTGACTTAGGCCACCATCCATTCCCAACCTGGGTTTTCAGTCATCAGAACCTAGACCTTATCTCCAATCCCTGCACAGGGGGGAACCTGATGCACAAGTCAGAACCCCTCCTTCCCCATGGCAAGAAACCTTGCTGCTGGCAGTGAGTCAAACCTTCAGTGTAGGAGAAAACGGCATGGCCCATGAGGCCACGCCCATGTGTGAGGGCCGACTTGGGCACAAACACACATTGTGACCCTCAGCGTGAGTACCTTATTCAAGTAACGCCTCTCAGTGATTGGACCAAGAGCCCGCATATGTGGCTTGCCATGCCCATAGGCACGCAGGACTAACTAGATGGTGTGTATTCCAGTTGAGGGAACCCACTGCTGTGCTCTAGAGTCCCTCTCCTGGGGGGTCCCCTGTGGCAGAAAACAGTACTCTTCCCTTCCCACAGAATGAACCCAAACACTTGGGAGCTTGGACAATCCCCCGAGAGGAAGGCTCTTCCTCGGCCCCTGAAGCAACCCCTACCCTGAACGGCCACTGTGAACGCAACACCCAGAGACAAAAGCCTGAGCGACTGCCTCCCACTTGCCCTCCTTTGATATCCAGAGGATCTCCCCTCTCGGACTGGAGATCAGGCCTGCCATTACCTTGGCCCCTACCTGAGCCAAGTTTGCTTTTTCAGACATCTGTCCCCACAGCCCTGGCAAACACAGCCTCTAGGCTGGGTCCTCTGGAGCCATACCACAGGACCATGCCTGCTCTCTCCTGGGAAACTCTGTCCATTCCTTTGGCCACACACCTCCAGAATATGAGAAACCTCAAGGCCCCCGAGGACATACCATTACCGGGAGCCTCCCTGCACACACAGGGGCCTTCGGACACAAGCTGAGCTGCTACCTCCATGAAGGCATGCACACAGATATCAACAGAGATAGAAGGTTGAGCCCGACAGGCCCTTAGGCCCTAATCTCAACTCTTGCTTTGTTTTCCAGGTGTCACTCCTCAGAGGCTTTGGTTCGAAGAACAGCATATGGTGCTTTCCTGAGGCACTGAACAGAACTTCTCTCGTCTCCACATGGGAAGCTTCCTTGTTGGAGCCGTGTCAAACACCTCAGGTTGGAGAATCCTGCAGAGTCCCTGAGCCACCTCCACATTCCAAGGTCTCCCAGGCCACCAAGCCACAGTAGGACTCATCTTCAGGAGAGTCCATTTCAACTCTCCCCTCTGGGTAGCTCACCCAGGAGCCCGCAGATTGAGCCTGCCTTGTCCTGACTAAAGAGTGGGAATATGAGGTGGCGTTCCCAGGCATCCATGCTTAGACACCTGCTCTCGAGTCTTTCCGTATGGGGCCTCCTGGAACCATCCAATAGCACTCGACTTTCGTGCAGAAGGAAACCTTGAGGTTTGGAGTAGTTCACAAATCCCATCGTAGGCAAACCTTCCTGGCCTCATGAGGCCCCCACACCATTCAGCAAGAGGCCATGCTGGACAAAAACTCTAGCCTGAGGCACGTCTCATAGTTGAAATGACCTCAGTGCAGGAGATCTCGATTCAGCCTCTCAGAGTGGGCCTGCCGTGCCATCGGTCCCAAACCTCACGCTAGCTTGTGTTTTCAGACTTCTTTCCTCACACTCCTGGCAAACAAGCCCTCCGGACTAGGAACTCCAGAACCACAACCCAGCCCAGGGTCTGCCCAAGGGAAGAAAAACGTTTCCCTGTGGGGCTCTCTCCAGAAAACCCAGATGAGGATCAACCTGCTCGGGCCTCGACCGGTACCCGAACTGGATAGGCTGCTCTGGGCACTCATGCTCTGTCTGACACAGCCTGAAGCCAGACGTCCAGACAGACAAGGAGACAGCTGGCCGCACACCCAGCACTTCGGACACGCCATGGTCTTATGCCGTCACCTCTTCCTAACCTTGGTTTTCAGATATCTGAACCTAGACAGTATATCAATTCTCCACACAGCTGGGTATCGCAAGCACAACACAGAACTCCTCCTTCCCCGTGGCTGTAAAGCTTGCTCTTGGCATGGAGTCACACCTTCAGGGTGGGAGAAATCTTCCTGGTCCCTGATGCCACGCCCAAACTTGAGTGCTGCTTGGGCACAAATTCACACTCTGACCCTCAGCATGAGCCCCATGTCAAAGAAAGGCCTGTCAGGGCCTGGGCCAAGAGCCCGCATATGGGGCTTGCCAAGCCCCTATGCACCCAATCCTCACCAGTGTTTGAGTTTTCCAGTCGCCCCGCCCGTACCTGAGGCTCTGCTCTGGAAACCCTTTCTTGGAGAGACACGTGAGCCAGACAACACTTTTCCACCCTTCCCACAAAATGACCCCAAACTCTTGGGAGCTGGGACAAATCCCCAGAGAGGGATACTCGTCCACAGTCCCTGAGGCCACCCCTCCAATCCACGGCTATCTCGGACACAACATCCAGAGACAAAAGCCTGAAGGAACGCCTCCCACTCGCCCTTGTTTCAGAGGCCGAGGAGCTCCCTCTCGGGCTGTACATACGGCCTGCCATACCCTAAGCGCCACTCATAAGCTGAGTTTGTGTTTTCAGACTTCTGTGCCCTCAGCCTGGACCCACACAACCGCCAGGCTAGGGCCTCTGGAGCCACAGCGAAAGATTGTGCCTGCCCTCTCCAAGGAAATTGTGCCCAATCCATTGACCACAACCCTACAGGTTAGGGAAAAGCTCCAAGGCCCCTGAGGCCATCAATAGTGTAGGCCACCCTGGACTAAAAGGGGCTATCTGACACCAGCGGAGCAACTATCTCCACTTAGACTCTCAGACAGTGTCCCCAGAGACAGAAGGTTGAAATGGACAGGCCCCCAGGCCCTAATCTGAACCTTAGCTTTGGTTTCCATGTGTCCGTCCTCAGAAGTCTGTTTTCGTAGACCAGCACACGGGGCTTTTCTGAGGCTCCAAACCAAACCTCTCTCGTCTCCACATGGGGAGCTTACTTACTGGGGATGTATCAAACCCTTCAGGTAGGAGAGTTCCGCAGGGCCACTGAACAACCAGCACATTCCAAGGTTTCCATGGACCCAAACGCACATTATGACGCATCCTCAGGAGAGGCCATTTCAACTCAGCCCCCTGGTTAGCGTGCCCCAGAGGCAGCAGATCAAACATATCTTGTGGCTAATGGCCAATGGGAATGCGAGGCATGCTGTACAGGGATCCATCCTTCGAACCGTGCTCTCCAGTCCTTCCGTATGGTATGTCCTGGAGCCATGCAACAGGACTCGAATGTCCCACAGAAGGAAACCTGGTGGTTTGGGGCAACCTCCAAACTCAGCGTGGGAAAACTTCCTTGGCCTCATGAGGCCCCCGCTTCATGAAGGTGCCAACATGGACACATACGCCAGCCTCAGCCAACGTCTGATCCTCAGCCTGACTTCAGATGCAGGAGATTTTGATTCAGCCTCTGCCTAGTGGGCCTGCTCTGCCCTTGGCTCCAATCCTCACTTTAGCTTGTGTTCCTAGACTTCCGTCCTCACACTCCTGGCCCGCAAACCCTCCCTACTGGGAATTCTGGGGCCACAATGAAGCACTCCGCCTGCCTCCCAGGAGAAAAACTTTGTCTATGGTGCTGCCCAGAAACCCCAAATGAGGATCAAACTGCTTGGCCCTCGGCAACACCCCAATTGCATAGGCTACCTTAAACACTGATGCTCTGTCGCAAATAGCCTGAGCCCAGACCTTCCAACAGACACCGACACAGCTGGCTGCACACCCAGCACATTGGACCCGCCACTGCCTTAGGCCACCATCCATTCCCAACCTGGGTTTTCAGTCATCAGAACCTAGACCTTATCTCCAATCCCTGCACAGGGGGGAACCTGATGCACAAGTCAGAACCCCTCCTTCCCCATGGCAAGAAACCTTGCTGCTGGCAGTGAGTCAAACCTTCTGTGTAGGAGAAAACGGCATAGCCCATGAGGCCACGCCCATGTGTGAGGGCCGCCTTGGGCACAAACACACATTGTGACCCTCAGCGTGAGTACCTTATTCAAGTAACGCCTCTCAGTTATTGGACCAAGAGCCCGCATATGTGGCTTGCCATGCCCATAGGCACGCAGGACTAACTAGATGGTGTGTATTCCAGTTGAGGGAACCCACTGCTGTGCTCTAGAGTCCCTCTCCTGGGGGGTCCCCTGTGGCAGAAAACAGTACTCTTCCCTTCCCACAGAATGAACCCAAACACTTGGGAGCTTGGACAATCCTCCGAGAGGAAGGCTCTTCCTCGGCCCCTGAAGCAACCCCTACCCTGAACGGCCACTGTGAACGCAACACCCAGAGACAAAAGCCTGAGCGACTGCCTCCCACTTGCCCTCCTTTGATATCCAGAGGATCTCCCCTCTCGGACTGGAGATAAGGCCTGCCATTACCTTGGCCCCTACCTGAGCCAAGTTTGCTTTTTCAGACATCTGTCCCCACAGCCCTGGCAAACACAGCCTCTAGGCTGGGTCCTCTGGAGACATACCACAGGACCTTGCCTGCTCTCTCCTGGGAAACTCTGTCCATTCCTTTGGCCACACACCTCCAGAATATGAGAAACCTCAAGGCCCCCGAGGACATACCATTACCGGGAGCCTCCCTGCACACACAGGGGCCTTCGGACACAAGCTGAGCTGCTACCTCCATGAAGGCATGCACACAGATATCAACAGAGATAGAAGGTTGAGCCCGACAGGCCCTTAGGCCCTAATCTCAACTCTTGCTTTGTTTTCCAGGTGTCACTCCTCAGAGGCTTTGGTTCGAAGAACAGCATATGGTGCTTTCCTGAGGCACTGAACAGAACTTCTCTCGTCTCCACATGGGAAGCTTCCTTGTTGGAGCCGTGTCAAACACCTCAGGTTGGAGAATCCTGCAGAGTCCCTGAGCCACCTCCACATTCCAAGGTCTCCCAGGCCACCAAGCCACAGTAGGACTCATCTTCAGGAGAGTCCATTTCAACTCTCCCCTCTGGGTAGCTCACCCAGGAGCCCGCAGATTGAGCCTGCCTTGTCCTGACTAAAGAGTGGGAATATGAGGTGGCGTTCCCAGGCATCCATGCTTAGACACCTGCTCTCGAGTCTTTCCGTATGGGGCCTCCTGGAACCATCCAATAGCACTCGACTTTCGTGCAGAAGGAAACCTTGAGGTTTGGAGTAGTTCACAAATCCCATCGTAGGCAAACCTTCCTGGCCTCATGAGGCCCCCACACCATTCAGCAAGAGGCCATGCTGGACAAAAACTCTAGCCTGAGGCACGTCTCATAGTTGAAATGACCTCAGTGCAGGAGATCTCGATTCAGCCTCTCAGAGTGGGCCTGCCGTGCCATCGGTCCCAAACCTCAGGCTAGCTTGTGTTTTCAGACTTCTTTCCTCACACTCCTGGCAAACAAGCCCTCCGGACTAGGAACTCCAGAACCACAACCCAGCCCAGGGTCTGCCCAAGGGAAGAAAAACGTTTCCCTGTGGGGCTCTCTCCAGAAAACCCAGATGAGGATCAACCTGCTCGGGCCTCGACCGGTACCCGAACTGGATAGGCTGCTCTGGGCACTCATGCTCTGTCTGACACAGCCTGAAGCCAGACGTCCAGACAGACAAGGAGACAGCTGGCCGCACACCCAGCACTTCGGACACGCCATGGTCTTATGCCGTCACCTCTTCCTAACCTTGGTTTTCAGATATCTGAACCTAGACAGTATATCAATTCTCCACACAGCTGGGTATCGCAAGCACAACACAGAACTCCTCCTTCCCCGTGGCTGTAAAGCTTGCTCTTGGCATGGAGTCACACCTTCAGGGTGGGAGAAATCTTCCTGGTCCCTGATGCCACGCCCAAACTTGAGTGCTGCTTGGGCACAAATTCACACTCTGACCCTCAGCATGAGCCCCATGTCAAAGAAAGGCCTGTCAGGGCCTGGGCCAAGAGCCCGCATATGGGGCTTGCCAAGCCCCTATGCACCCAATCCTCACCAGTGTTTGAGTTTTCCAGTCGCCCCGCCCGTACCTGAGGCTCTGCTCTGGAATCCCTTTCTTGGAGAGACACGTGAGCCAGACAACACTTTTCCACCCTTCCCACAAAATGACCCCAAACTCTTGGGAGCTGGGACAAATCCCCAGAGAGGGATACTCGTCCACAGTCCCTGAGGCCACCCCTCCAATCCACGGCTATCTCGGACACAACATCCAGAGACAAAAGCCTGAAGGAACGCCTCCCACTCGCCCTTGTTTCAGAGGCCGAGGAGCTCCCTCTCGGGCTGTACATACGGCCTGCCATACCCTAAGCGCCACTCATAAGCTGAGTTTGTGTTTTCAGACTTCTGTGCCCTCAGCCTGGACCCACACAACCGCCAGGCTAGGGCCTCTGGAGCCACAGCGAAAGATTGTGCCTGCCCTCTCCAAGGAAATTGTGCCCAATCCATTGACCACAACCCTACAGGTTAGGGAAAAGCTCCAAGGCCCCTGAGGCCATCAATAGTGTAGGCCACCCTGGACTAAAAGGGGCTATCTGACACCAGCGGAGCAACTATCTCCACTTAGACTCTCAGACAGTGTCCCCAGAGACAGAAGGTTGAAATGGACAGGCCCCCAGGCCCTAATCTGAACCTTAGCTTTGGTTTCCATGTGTCCGTCCTCAGAAGTCTGTTTTCGTAGACCAGCACACGGGGCTTTTCTGAGGCTCCAAACCAAACCTCTCTCGTCTCCACATGGGGAGCTTACTTACTGGGGATGTATCAAACCCTTCAGGTAGGAGAGTTCCGCAGGGCCACTGAACAACCAGCACATTCCAAGGTTTCCATGGACCCAAACGCACATTATGACGCATCCTCAGGAGAGGCCATTTCAACTCAGCCCCCTGGTTAGCGTGCCCCAGAGGCAGCAGATCAAACATATCTTGTGGCTAATGGCCAATGGGAATGCGAGGCATGCTGTACAGGGATCCATCCTTCGAACCGTGCTCTCCAGTCCTTCCGTATGGTATGTCCTGGAGCCATGCAACAGGACTCGAATGTCCCACAGAAGGAAACCTGGTGGTTTGGGGCAACCTCCAAACTCAGCGTGGGAAAACTTCCTTGGCCTCATGAGGCCCCCGCTTCATGAAGGTGCCAACATGGACACATACGCCAGCCTCAGCCAACGTCTGATCCTCAGCCTGACTTCAGATGCAGGAGATTTTGATTCAGCCTCTGCCTAGTGGGCCTGCTCTGCCCTTGGCTCCAATCCTCACTTTAGCTTGTGTTCCTAGACTTCCGTCCTCACACTCCTGGCCCGCAAACCCTCCCTACTGGGAATTCTGGGGCCACAATGAAGCACTCCGCCTGCCTCCCAGGAGAAAAACTTTGTCTATGGTGCTGCCCAGAAACCCCAAATGAGGATCAAACTGCTTGGCCCTCGGCAACACCCCAATTGCATAGGCTACCTTAAACACTGATGCTCTGTCGCAAATAGCCTGAGCCCAGACCTTCCAACAGACACCGACACAGCTGGCTGCACACCCAGCACATTGGACCCGCCACTGCCTTAGGCCACCATCCATTCCCAACCTGGGTTTTCAGTCATCAGAACCTAGACCTTATCTCCAATCCCTGCACAGGGGGGAACCTGATGCACAAGTCAGAACCCCTCCTTCCCCATGGCAAGAAACCTTGCTGCTGGCAGTGAGTCAAACCTTCTGTGTAGGAGAAAACGGCATAGCCCATGAGGCCACGCCCATGTGTGAGGGCCGCCTTGGGCACAAACACACATTGTGACCCTCAGCGTGAGTACCTTATTCAAGTAACGCCTCTCAGTTATTGGACCAAGAGCCCGCATATGTGGCTTGCCATGCCCATAGGCACGCAGGACTAACTAGATGGTGTGTATTCCAGTTGAGGGAACCCACTGCTGTGCTCTAGAGTCCCTCTCCTGGGGGGTCCCCTGTGGCAGAAAACAGTACTCTTCCCTTCCCACAGAATGAACCCAAACACTTGGGAGCTTGGACAATCCTCCGAGAGGAAGGCTCTTCCTCGGCCCCTGAAGCAACCCCTACCCTGAACGGCCACTGTGAACGCAACACCCAGAGACAAAAGCCTGAGCGACTGCCTCCCACTTGCCCTCCTTTGATATCCAGAGGATCTCCCCTCTCGGACTGGAGATAAGGCCTGCCATTACCTTGGCCCCTACCTGAGCCAAGTTTGCTTTTTCAGACATCTGTCCCCACAGCCCTGGCAAACACAGCCTCTAGGCTGGGTCCTCTGGAGACATACCACAGGACCTTGCCTGCTCTCTCCTGGGAAACTCTGTCCATTCCTTTGGCCACACACCTCCAGAATATGAGAAACCTCAAGGCCCCCGAGGACATACCATTACCGGGAGCCTCCCTGCACACACAGGGGCCTTCGGACACAAGCTGAGCTGCTACCTCCATGAAGGCATGCACACAGATATCAACAGAGATAGAAGGTTGAGCCCGACAGGCCCTTAGGCCCTAATCTCAACTCTTGCTTTGTTTTCCAGGTGTCACTCCTCAGAGGCTTTGGTTCGAAGAACAGCATATGGTGCTTTCCTGAGGCACTGAACAGAACTTCTCTCGTCTCCACATGGGAAGCTTCCTTGTTGGAGCCGTGTCAAACACCTCAGGTTGGAGAATCCTGCAGAGTCCCTGAGCCACCTCCACATTCCAAGGTCTCCCAGGCCACCAAGCCACAGTAGGACTCATCTTCAGGAGAGTCCATTTCAACTCTCCCCTCTGGGTAGCTCACCCAGGAGCCCGCAGATTGAGCCTGCCTTGTCCTGACTAAAGAGTGGGAATATGAGGTGGCGTTCCCAGGCATCCATGCTTAGACACCTGCTCTCGAGTCTTTCCGTATGGGGCCTCCTGGAACCATCCAATAGCACTCGACTTTCGTGCAGAAGGAAACCTTGAGGTTTGGAGTAGTTCACAAATCCCATCGTAGGCAAACCTTCCTGGCCTCATGAGGCCCCCACACCATTCAGCAAGAGGCCATGCTGGACAAAAACTCTAGCCTGAGGCACGTCTCATAGTTGAAATGACCTCAGTGCAGGAGATCTCGATTCAGCCTCTCAGAGTGGGCCTGCCGTGCCATCGGTCCCAAACCTCAGGCTAGCTTGTGTTTTCAGACTTCTTTCCTCACACTCCTGGCAAACAAGCCCTCCGGACTAGGAACTCCAGAACCACAACCCAGCCCAGGGTCTGCCCAAGGGAAGAAAAACGTTTCCCTGTGGGGCTCTCTCCAGAAAACCCAGATGAGGATCAACCTGCTCGGGCCTCGACCGGTACCCGAACTGGATAGGCTGCTCTGGGCACTCATGCTCTGTCTGACACAGCCTGAAGCCAGACGTCCAGACAGACAAGGAGACAGCTGGCCGCACACCCAGCACTTCGGACACGCCATGGTCTTATGCCGTCACCTCTTCCTAACCTTGGTTTTCAGATATCTGAACCTAGACAGTATATCAATTCTCCACACAGCTGGGTATCGCAAGCACAACACAGAACTCCTCCTTCCCCGTGGCTGTAAAGCTTGCTCTTGGCATGGAGTCACACCTTCAGGGTGGGAGAAATCTTCCTGGTCCCTGATGCCACGCCCAAACTTGAGTGCTGCTTGGGCACAAATTCACACTCTGACCCTCAGCATGAGCCCCATGTCAAAGAAAGGCCTGTCAGGGCCTGGGCCAAGAGCCCGCATATGGGGCTTGCCAAGCCCCTATGCACCCAATCCTCACCAGTGTTTGAGTTTTCCAGTCGCCCCGCCCGTACCTGGGGCTCTGCTCTGGAATCCCTTTCTTGGAGAGACACGTGAGCCAGACAACACTTTTCCACCCTTCCCACAAAATGACCCCAAACTCTTGGGAGCTGGGACAAATCCCCAGAGAGGGATACTCGTCCACAGTCCCTGAGGCCACCCCTCCAATCCACGGCTATCTCGGACACAACATCCAGAGACAAAAGCCTGAAGGAACGCCTCCCACTCGCCCTTGTTTCAGAGGCCCAGGAGCTCCCTCTCGGGCTGTACATCCGGCCTGCCATACCCTAAGCGCCACTCATAAGCTGAGTTTGTGTTTTCAGACTTCTGTGCCCTCAGCCTGGACCCACACAACCGCCAGGCTAGGGCCTCTGGAGCCACAGCGAAAGATTGTGCCTGCCCTCTCCAAGGAAATTGTGCCCAATCCATTGACCACAACCCTACAGGTTAGGGAAAAGCTCCAAGGCCCCTGAGGCCATCAATAGTGTAGGCCACCCTGGACTAAGAGGGGCTCTCTGACACCAGCGGAGCAACTATCTCCACTTAGACTCTCAGACAGTGTCCCCAGAGACAGAAGGTTGAAATGGACAGGCCCCCAGGCCCTAATCTGAACCTTAGCTTTGGTTTCCATGTGTCCGTCCTCAGAAGTCTGTTTTCGTAGACCAGCACACGGGGCTTTTCTGAGGCTCCAAACCAAACCTCTCTCGTCTCCACATGGGGAGCTTACTTACTGGGGATGTATCAAACCCTTCAGGTAGGAGAGTTCCGCAGGGCCACTGAACAACCAGCACATTCCAAGGTTTCCATGGACCCAAACGCACATTATGACGCATCCTCAGGAGAGGCCATTTCAACTCAGCCCCCTGGTTAGCGTGCCCCAGAGGCAGCAGATCAAACATATCTTGTGGCTAATGGCCAATGGGAATGCGAGGCATGCTGTACAGGGATCCATCCTTCGAACCGTGCTCTCCAGTCCTTCCGTATGGTATGTCCTGGAGCCATGCAACAGGACTCGAATGTCCCACAGAAGGAAACCTGGTGGTTTGGGGCAACCTCCAAACTCAGCGTGGGAAAACTTCCTTGGCCTCATGAGGCCCCCGCTTCATGAAGGTGCCAACATGGACACATACTCCAGCCTCAGCCAACGTCTGATCCTCAGCCTGACTTCAGATGCAGGAGATTTTGATTCAGCCTCTGACTAGTGGGCCTGCTCTGCCCTTGGCTCCAATCCTCACTTTAGCTTGTGTTCCTAGACTTCCGTCCTCACACTCCTGGCCCGCAAACCCTCCCTACTGGGAATTCTGGGGCCACAATGAAGCACTCCGCCTGCCTCCCAGGAGAAAAACTTTGTCTATGGTGCTGCCCAGAAACCCCAAATGAGGATCAAACTGCTTGGCCCTCGGCAACACCCCAATTGCATAGGCTACCTTAAACACTGATGCTCTGTCGCAAATAGCCTGAGCCCAGACCTTCCAACAGACACCGACACAGCTGGCTGCACACCCAGCACATTGGACCCGCCACTGCCTTAGGCCACCATCCATTCCCAACCTGGGTTTTCAGTCATCAGAACCTAGACCTTATCTCCAATCCCTGCACAGGGGGGAACCTGATGCACAAGTCAGAACCCCTCCTTCCCCATGGCAAGAAACCTTGCTGCTGGCAGTGAGTCAAACCTTCAGTGTAGGAGAAAACGGCATGGCCCATCAGGCCACGCCCATGTGTGAGGGCCGCCTTGGGCACAAACACACATTGTGACCCTCAGCGTGAGTACCTTATTCAAGTAACGCCTCTCAGTGATTGGACCAAGAGCCCGCATATGTGGCTTGCCATGCCCATAGGCACGCAGGACTAACTAGATGGTGTGTATTCCAGTTGAGGGAACCCACTGCTGTGCTCTAGAGTCCCTCTCCTGGGGGGTCCCCTGTGGCAGAAAACAGTACTCTTCCCTTCCCACAGAATGAACCCAAACACTTGGGAGCTTGGACAATCCCCCGAGAGGAAGGCTCTTCCTCGGCCCCTGAAGCAACCCCTACCCTGAACGGCCACTGTGAACGCAACACCCAGAGACAAAAGCCTGAGCGACTGCCTCCCACTTGCCCTCCTTTGATATCCAGAGGATCTCCCCTCTCGGACTGGAGATCAGGCCTGCCATTACCTTGGCCCCTACCTGAGCCAAGTTTGCTTTTTCAGACATCTGTCCCCACAGCCCTGGCAAACACAGCCTCTAGGCTGGGTCCTCTGGAGCCATACCACAGGACCATGCCTGCTCTCTCCTGGGAAACTCTGTCCATTCCTTTGGCCACACACCTCCAGAATATGAGAAACCTCAAGGCCCCCGAGGACATACCATTACCTGGAGCCTCCCTGCACACACAGGGGCCTTCGGACACAAGCTGAGCTGCTACCTCCATGAAGGCATGCACACAGATGTCAACAGAGATAGAAGGTTGAGCCCGACAGGCCCTTAGGCCCTAATTTCAACTCTTGCTTTGTTTTCCAGGTGTCACTCCTCAGAGGCTTTGGTTCGAAGAACAGGATATGGGGCTTTCCTGAGGCACTGAACAGAACTTCTCTCGTCTCCACATGGGAAGCTTCCTTGTTGGAGCCGTGTCAAACACCTCAGGTTGGAGAATCCTGCAGAGTCCCTGAGCCACTTCCACATTCCAAGGTCTCCCAGGCCACCAAGACACAGTAGGACTCATCTTCAGGAGAGTCCATTTCAACTCTCCCCTCTGGGTAGCTCACCCAGGAGCCCGCAGATTGAGCCTGCCTTGTCCTGACTAAAGAGTGGGAATATGAGGTGGCGTTCCCAGGCATCCATGCTTAGACACCTGCTCTCGAGTCTTTCCGTATGGGGCCTCCTGGAACCATCCAATAGCACTCGACTTTCGTGCAGAAGGAAACCTTGAGGTTTGGAGTAGTTCACAAATCCCATCGTAGGCAAACCTTCCTGGCCTCATGAGGCCCCCACACCATTCAGCAAGAGGCCATGCTGGACAAAAACTCTAGCCTGAGGCACGTCTCATAGTTGAAATGACCTCAGTGCAGGAGATCTCGATTCAGCCTCTCAGAGTGGGCCTGCCGTGCCATCAGTCCCAAACCTCAGGCTAGCTTCTGTTTTCAGACTTCCTTCCTCACACTCCTGGCAAACAAGCCCTCCGGACTAGGAACTCCAGAACCACAACCCAGCCCAGGGTCTGCCCAAGGGAAGAAAAACGTTTCCCTGTGGGGCTCTCTCCAGAAAACCCAGATGAGGATCAACCTGCTCGGGCCTCGACCGGTACCCGAACTGGATAGGCTGCTCTGGGCACTCATGCTCTGTCTGACACAGCCTGAAGCAGACGTCCAGACAGACAAGGAGACAGCTGGCCGCACACCCAGCACTTCGGACACGCCATGGTCTTATGCCGTCACCTCTTCCTAACCTTGGTTTTCAGATATCTGAACCTAGACATTATATCAATTCTCCACACAGCTGGGTATCGCAAGCACAACACAGAACTCCTCCTTCCCCGTGGCTGTAAAGCTTGCTCTTGGCATGGAGTCACACCTTCAGGGTGGGAGAAACCTTCCTGGTCCCTGATGCCACGCCCAAACTTGAGTCCTGCTTGGGCACAAATTCACACTCTGACCCTCAGCATGAGCCCCATGTCAAAGAAAGGCCTGTCAGGGCCTGGGCCAAGAGCCCGCATATGGGGCTTGCCAAGCCCCTATGCACCCAATCCTCACCAGTGTTTGAGTTTTCCAGTCGCCCCGCCCGTACCTGGGGCTCTGCTCTGGAATCCCTTTCTTGGAGAGACACGTGAGCCAGACAACACTTTTCCACCCTTCCCACAAAATGACCCCAAACTCTTGAGAGCTGGGACAAATCCCCAGAGAGGGATACTCGTCCACAGTCCCTCTGTGATATCCACGGCTATCTCGGACACAACATCCAGAGACAAAAGCCTGAAGGAACGCCTCCCACTCGCCCTTGTTTCAGAGGCCGAGGAGCTCCCTCTCGGGCTGTACATCCGTCCTGCCATACCCTAGGCGCCACTCATAAGCTGAGTTTGTGTTTTCAGACTTCTGTGCCCTCAGCCTGGACCCACACAACCGCCAGGCTAGGGCCTCTGGAGCCCCAGCGAAAGATTGTGCCTGCCCTCTCCAAGGAAATTGTGCCCAATCCATTGACCACAACCCTACAGGTTAGGGAAAAGCTCCAAGGCCCATGAGGCCATCAATAGTGTAGGCCACCCTGGACTAAGAGGGGCTCTCTGACACCAGCGGAGCAACTATCTCCACTTAGACTCTCAGACAGTGTCCCCAGAGACAGAAGGTTGAAATGGACAGGCCCCCAGGCCCTAATCTGAACCTTAGCTTTGGTTTCCATGTGTCCTTCCTCAGAAGTCTGTTTTCGTAGACCAGCACACGGGGCTTTTCTGAGGCTCCAAACCAAACCTCTCTCGTCTCCACATGGGGAGCTTACTTACTGGGGATGTATCAAACCCTTCAGGTAGGAGAGTTCCGCAGGGCCACTGAACAACCAGCACATTCCAAGGTTTCCATGGACCCAAACGCACATTATGACGCATCCTCAGGAGAGGCCATTTCAACTCAGCCCCCTGGTTAGCGTGCCCCAGAGGCAGCAGATCAAACATATCTTGTGGCTAATGGCCAATGGGAATGCGAGGCATGCTGTACAGGGATCCATCCTTCGAACCGTGCTCTCCAGTCCTTCCGTATGGTATGTCCTGGAGCCATGCAACAGGACTCGAATGTCCCACAGAAGGAAACCTGGTGGTTTGGGGCAACCTCCAAACTCAGCGTGGGAAAACTTCCTTGGCCTCATGAGGCCCCCGCTTCATGAAGGTGCCAACATGGACACATACGCCAGCCTCAGCCAACGTCTGATCCTCAGCCTGACTTCAGATGCAGGAGATTTTGATTCAGCCTCTGCCTAGTGGGCCTGCTCTGCCCTTGGCTCCAATCCTCACTTTAGCTTGTGTTCCTAGACTTCCGTCCTCACACTCCTGGCCCGTAAACCCTCCCTACTAGGAATTCTGGGGCCACAATGAAGCACTCCGCCTGCCTCCCAGGAGAAAAACTTTGTCTATGGTGCTGCCCAGAAACCCCAAATGAGGATCAAACTGCTTGGCCCTCGGCAACACCCCAATTGCATAGGCTACCTTAAACACTGATGCTCTGTCGCAAATAGCCTGAGCCCAGACCTTCCAACAGACACCGAAACAGCTGGCTGCACTCCCAGCACATTGGACCCGCCACTGACTTAGGCCACCATCCATTCCCAACCTGGGTTTTCAGTCATCAGAACCTAGACCTTATCTCCAATCCCTGCACAGGGGGGAACCTGATGCACAAGTCAGAACCCCTCCTTCCCCATGGCAAGAAACCTTGCTGCTGGCAGTGAGTCAAACCTTCAGTGTAGGAGAAAACGGCATGGCCTATCAGGCCACGCCCATGTGTGAGGGCCGCCTTGGGCACAAACACACATTGTGACCCTCAGCGTGAGTACCTTATTCAAGTAACGCCTCTCAGTGATTGGACCAAGAGCCCGCATATGTGGCTTGCCATGCCCATAGGCACGCAGGACTAACTAGATGGTGTGTATTCCAGTTGAGGGAACCCACTGCTGTGCTCTAGAGTCCCTCTCCTGGGGGGTCCCCTGTGGCAGAAAACAGTACTCTTCCCTTCCCACAGAATGAACCCAAACACTTGGGAGCTTGGACAATCCCCCGAGAGGAAGGCTCTTCCTCGGCCCCTGAAGCAACCCCTACCCTGAACGGCCACTGTGAACGCAACACCCAGAGACAAAAGCCTGTGCGACTGCCTCCCACTTGCCCTCCTTTGATATCCAGAGGATCTCCCCTCTCGGACTGGAGATCAGGCCTGCCATTACCTTGGCCCCTACCTGAGCCAAGTTTGCTTTTTCAGACATCTGTCCCCACAGCCCTGGCAAACACAGCCTCTAGGCTGGGTCCTCTGGAGCCATACCACAGGACCATGCCTGCTCTCTCCTGGGAAACTCTGTCCATTCCTTTGGCCACACACCTCCAGAATATGAGAAACCTCAAGGCCCCCGAGGACATACCATTACCTGGAGCCTCCCTGCACACACAGGGGCCTTCGGACACAAGCTGAGCTGCTACCTCCATGAAGGCATGCACACAGATGTCAACAGAGATAGAAGGTTGAGCCCGACAGGCCCTTAGGCCCTAATTTCAACTCTTGCTTTGTTTTCCAGGTGTCACTCCTCAGAGGCTTTGGTTCGAAGAACAGGATATGGGGCTTTCCTGAGGCACTGAACAGAACTTCTCTCGTCTCCACATGGGAAGCTTCCTTGTTGGAGCCGTGTCAAACACCTCAGGTTGGAGAATCCTGCAGAGTCCCTGAGCCACTTCCACATTCCAAGGTCTCCCAGGCCACCAAGACACAGTAGGACTCATCTTCAGGAGAGTCCATTTCAACTCTCCCCTCTGGGTAGCTCACCCAGGAGCCCGCAGATTGAGCCTGCCTTGTCCTGACTAAAGAGTGGGAATATGAGGTGGCGTTCCCAGGCATCCATGCTTAGACACCTGCTCTCGAGTCTTTCCGTATGGGGCCTCCTGGAACCATCCAATAGCACTCGACTTTCGTGCAGAAGGAAACCTTGAGGTTTGGAGTAGTTCACAAATCCCATCGTAGGCAAACCTTCCTGGCCTCATGAGGCCCCCACACCATTCAGCAAGAGGCCATGCTGGACAAAAACTCTAGCCTGAGGCACGTCTCATAGTTGAAATGACCTCAGTGCAGGAGATCTCGATTCAGCCTCTCAGAGTGGGCCTGCCGTGCCATCAGTCCCAAACCTCAGGCTAGCTTCTGTTTTCAGACTTCCTTCCTCACACTCCTGGCAAACAAGCCCTCCGGACTAGGAACTCCAGAACCACAACCCAGCCCAGGGTCTGCCCAAGGGAAGAAAAACATTTCCCTGTGGGGCTCTCTCCAGAAAACCCAGATGAGGATCAACCTGCTCGGGCCTCGACCGGTACCCGAACTGGATAGGCTGCTCTGGGCACTCATGCTCTGTCTGACACAGCCTGAAGCCAGACGTCCAGACAGACAAGGAGACAGCTGGCCGCACACCCAGCACTTCGGACACGCCATGGTCTTATGCCGTCACCTCTTCCTAACCTTGGTTTTCAGATATCTGAACCTAGACATTATATCAATTCTCCACACAGCTGGGTATCGCAAGCACAACACAGAACTCCTCCTTCCCCGTGGCTGTAAAGCTTGCTCTTGGCATGGAGTCACACATTCAGGGTGGGAGAAACCTTCCTGGTCCCTGATGCCACGCCCAAACTTGAGTCCTGCTTGGGCACAAATTCACACTCTGACCCTCAGCATGAGCCCCATGTCAAAGAAAGGCCTGTCAGGGCCTGGGCCAAGAGCCCGCATATGGGGCTTGCCAAGCCCCTATGCACCCAATCCTCACCAGTGTTTGAGTTTTCCAGTCGCCCCGCCCGTACCTGGGGCTCTGCTCTGGAATCCCTTTCTTGGAGAGACACGTGAGCCAGACAACACTTTTCCACCCTTCCCACAAAATGACCCCAAACTCTTGAGAGCTGGGACAAATCCCCAGAGAGGGATACTCGTCCACAGTCCCTCTGTGATATCCACGGCTATCTCGGACACAACATGCAGAGACAAAAGCCTGAAGGAACGCCTCCCACTCGCCCTTGTTTCAGAGGCCGAGGAGCTCCCTCTCGGGCTGTACATCCGGCCTGCCATACCCTAGGCGCCACTCATAAGCTGAGTTTGTGTTTTCAGACTTCTGTGCCCTCAGCCTGGACCCACACAACCGCCAGGCTAGGGCCTCTGGAGCCACAGCGAAAGATTGTGCCTGCCCTCTCCAAGGAAATTGTGCCCAATCCATTGACCACAACCCTACAGGTTAGGGAAAAGCTCCAAGGCCCCTGAGGCCATCAATAGTGTAGGCCACCCTGGACTAAGAGGGGCTCTCTGACACCAGCGGAGCAACTATCTCCACTTAGACTCTCAGACAGTGTCCCCAGAGACAGAAGGTTGAAATGGACAGGCCCCCAGGCCCTAATCTGAACCTTAGCTTTGGTTTCCATGTGTCCGTCCTCAGAAGTCTGTTTTCGTAGACCAGCACACGGGGCTTTTCTGAGGCTCCAAACCAAACCTCTCTCGTCTCCACATGGGGAGCTTACTTACTGGGGATGTATCAAACCCTTCAGGTAGGAGAGTTCCGCAGGGCCACTGAACAACCAGCACATTCCAAGGTTTCCATGGACCCAAACGCACATTATGACGCATCCTCAGGAGAGGCCATTTCAACTCAGCCCCCTGGTTAGCGTGCCCCAGAGGCAGCAGATCAAACATATCTTGTGGCTAATGGCCAATGGGAATGCGAGGCATGCTGTACAGGGATCCATCCTTCGAACCGTGCTCTCCAGTCCTTCCGTATGGTATGTCCTGGAGCCATGCAACAGGACTCGAATGTCCCACAGAAGGAAACCTGGTGGTTTGGGGCAACCTCCAAACTCAGCGTGGGAAAACTTCCTTGGCCTCATGAGGCCCCCGCTTCATGAAGGTGCCAACATGGACACATACGCCAGCCTCAGCCAACGTCTGATCCTCAGCCTGACTTCAGATGCAGGAGATTTTGATTCAGCCTCTGCCTAGTGGGCCTGCTCTGCCCTTGGCTCCAATCCTCACTTTAGCTTGTGTTCCTAGACTTCCGTCCTCACACTCCTGGCCCGCAAACCCTCCCTACTGGGAATTCTGGGGCCACAATGAAGCACTCCGCCTGCCTCCCAGGAGAAAAACTTTGTCTATGGTGCTGCCCAGAAACCCCAAATGAGGATCAAACTGCTTGGCCCTCGGCAACACCCCAATTGCATAGGCTACCTTAAACACTGATGCTCTGTCGCAAATAGCCTGAGCCCAGACCTTCCAACAGACACCGACACAGCTGGCTGCACACCCAGCACATTGGACCCGCCACTGCCTTAGGCCACCATCCATTCCCAACCTGGGTTTTCAGTCATCAGAACCTAGACCTTATCTCCAATCCCTGCACAGGGGGGAACCTGATGCACAAGTCAGAACCCCTCCTTCCCCATGGCAAGAAACCTTGCTGCTGGCAGTGAGTCAAACCTTCAGTGTAGGAGAAAACGGCATGGCCTATCAGGCCACGCCCATGTGTGAGGGCCGCCTTGGGCACAAACACACATTGTGACCCTCAGCGTGAGTACCTTATTCAAGTAACGCCTCTCAGTGATTGGACCAAGAGCCCGCATATGTGGCTTGCCATGCCCATAGGCACGCAGGACTAACTAGATGGTGTGTATTCCAGTTGAGGGAACCCACTGCTGTGCTCTAGAGTCCCTCTCCTGGGGGGTCCCCTGTGGCAGAAAACAGTACTCTTCCCTTCCCACAGAATGAACCCAAACACTTGGGAGCTTGGACAATCCCCCGAGAGGAAGGCTCTTCCTCGGCCCCTGAAGCAACCCCTACCCTGAACGGCCACTGTGAACGCAACACCCAGAGACAAAAGCCTGAGCGACTGCCTCCCACTTGCCCTCCTTTGATATCCAGAGGATCTCCCCTCTCGGACTGGAGATCAGGCCTGCCATTACCTTGGCCCCTACCTGAGCCAAGTTTGCTTTTTCAGACATCTGTCCCCACAGCCCTGGCAAACACAGCCTCTAGGCTGGGTCCTCTGGAGCCATACCACAGGACCATGCCTGCTCTCTCCTGGGAAACTCTGTCCATTCCTTTGGCCACACACCTCCAGAATATGAGAAACCTCAAGGCCCCCGAGGACATACCATTACCGGGAGCCTCCCTGCACACACAGGGGCCTTCGGACACAAGCGGAGCTGCTACCTCCATGAAGGCATGCACACAGATGTCAACAGAGATAGAAGGTTGAGCCCGACAGGCCCTTAGGCCCTAATCTCAACTCTTGCTTTGTTTTCCAGGTGTCACTCCTCAGAGGCTTTGGTTCGAAGAACAGGATATGGGGCTTTCCTGAGGCACTGAACAGAACTTCTCTCGTCTCCACATGGGAAGCTTCCTTGTTGGAGCCGTGTCAAACACCTCAGGTTGGAGAATCCTGCAGAGTCCCTGAGCCACTTCCACATTCCAAGGTCTCCCAGGCCACCAAGCCACAGTAGGACTCATCTTCAGGAGAGTCCATTTCAACTCTCCCCTCTGGGTAGCTCACCCAGGAGCCCGCAGATTGAGCCTGCCTTGTCCTGACTAAAGAGTGGGAATATGAGGTGGCGTTCCCAGGCATCCATGCTTAGACACCTGCTCTCGAGTCTTTCCGTATGGGGCCTCCTGGAACCATCCAATAGCACTCGACTTTCGTGCAGAAGGAAACCTTGAGGTTTGGAGTAGTTCACAAATCCCATCGTAGGCAAACCTTCCTGGCCTCATGAGGCCCCCACACCATTCAGCAAGAGGCCATGCTGGACAAAAACTCTAGCCTGAGGCACGTCTCATAGTTGAAATGACCTCAGTGCAGGAGATCTCGATTCAGCCTCTCAGAGTGGGCCTGCCGTGCCATCAGTCCCAAACCTCAGGCTAGCTTCTGTTTTCAGACTTCCTTCCTCACACTCCTGGCAAACAAGCCCTCCGGACTAGGAACTCCAGAACCACAACCCAGCCCAGGGTCTGCCCAAGGGAAGAAAAACGTTTCCCTGTGGGGCTCTCTCCAGAAAACCCAGATGAGGATCAACCTGCTCGGGCCTCGACCGGTACCCGAACTGGATAGGCTGCTCTGGGCACTCATGCTCTGTCTGACACAGCCTGAAGCCAGACGTCCAGACAGACAAGGAGACAGCTGGCCGCACACCCAGCACTTCGGACACGCCATGGTCTTATGCCGTCACCTCTTCCTAACCTTGGTTTTCAGATATCTGAACCTAGACATTATATCAATTCTCCACACAGCTGGGTATCGCAAGCACAACACAGACTCCTCCTTCCCCGTGGCTGTAAAGCTTGCTCTTGGCATGGAGTCACACCTTCAGGGTGGGAGAAACCTTCCTGGTCCCTGATGCCACGCCCAAACTTGAGTCCTGCTTGGGCACAAATTCACACTCTGACCCTCAGCATGAGCCCCATGTCAAAGAAAGGCCTGTCAGGGCCTGGGCCAAGAGCCCGCATATGGGGCTTGCCAAGCCCCTATGCACCCAATCCTCACCAGTGTTTGAGTTTTCCAGTCGCCCCGCCCGTACCTGGGGCTCTGCTCTGGAATCCCTTTCTTGGAGAGACACGTGAGCCAGACAACACTTTTCCACCCTTCCCACAAAATGACCCCAAACTCTTGGGAGCTGGGACAAATCCCCAGAGAGGGATACTCGTCCACAGTCCCTGAGGCCACCCCTCCAATCCACGGCTATCTCGGACACAACATGCAGAGACAAAAGCCTGAAGGAACGCCTCCCACTCGCCTTTGTTTCAGAGGCCCAGGAGCTCCCTCTCGGGCTGTACAACGGCCTGCCATACCCTAAGCGCCACTCATAAGCTGAGTTTGTGTTTTCAGACTTCTGTGCCCTCAGCCTGGACCCACACAACCGCCAGGCTAGGGCCTCTGGAGCCACAGCGAAAGATTGTGCCTGCCCTCTCCAAGGAAATTGTGCCCAATCCATTGACCACAACCCTACAAGGTTAGGGAAAAGCTCCAAGGCCCCTGAGGCCATCAATAGAGTAGGCCACCCTGGACTAAGAGGGGCTCTCTGACACCAGCGGAGCAACTATCTCCACTTAGACTCTCAGACAGTGTCCCCAGAGACAGAAGGTTGAAATGGACAGGCCCCCAGGCCCTAATCTGAACCTTAGCTTTGGTTTCCATGTGTTCGTCCTCAGAGGTCTGTTTTCGTAGACCAGCACACGGGGCTTTTCTGAGGCTCCAAACCAAACCTCTCTCGTCTCCACATGGGGAGCTTACTTACTGGGGATGTATCAAACCCTTCAGGTAGGAGAGTTCCGCAGGGCCACTGAACAACCAGCACATTCCAAGGTTTCCATGGACCCAAACGCACATTATGACGCATCCTCAGGAGAGGCCATTTCAACTCAGCCCCCTGGTTAGCGTGCCCCAGAGGCAGCAGATCAAACATATCTTGTGGCTAATGGCCAATGGGAATGCGAGGCATGCTGTACAGGGATCCATCCTTCGAACCGTGCTCTCCAGTCCTTCCGTATGGTATGTCCTGGAGCCATGCAACAGGACTCGAATGTCCCACAGAAGGAAACCTGGTGGTTTGGGGCAACCTCCAAACTCAGCGTGGGAAAACTTCCTTGGCCTCATGAGGCCCCCGCTTCATGAAGGTGCCAACATGGACACATACTCCAGCCTCAGCCAACGTCTGATCCTCAGCCTGACTTCAGATGCAGGAGATTTTGATTCAGCCTCTGCCTAGTGGGCCTGCTCTGCCCTTGGCTCCAATCCTCACTTTAGCTTGTGTTCCTAGACTTCCGTCCTCACACTCCTGGCCCACAAACCCTCCCTACTGGGAATTCTGGGGCCACAATGAAGCACTCCGCCTGCCTCCCAGGAGAAAAACTTTGTCTATGGTGCTGCCCAGAAACCCCAAATGAGGATCAAACTGCTTGGCCCTCGGCAACACCCCAATTGCATAGGCTACCTTAAACACTGATGCTCTGTCGCAAATAGCCTGAGCCCAGACCTTCCAACAGACACCGACACAGCTGGCTGCACACCCAGCACATTGGACCCGCCACTGCCTTAGGCCACCATCCATTCCCAACCTGGGTTTTCAGTCATCAGAACCTAGACCTTATCTCCAATCCCTGCACAGGGGGGAACCTGATGCACAAGTCAGAACCCCTCCTTCCCCATGGCAAGAAACCTTGCTGCTGGCAGTGAGTCAAACCTTCAGTGTAGGAGAAAACGGCATGGCCCATCAGGCCACGCCCATGTGTGAGGGCCGCCTTGGGCACAAACACACATTGTGACCCTCAGCGTGAGTACCTTATTCAAGTAACGCCTCTCAGTGATTGGACCAAGAGCCCGCATATGTGGCTTGCCATGCCCATAGGCACGCAGGACTAACTAGATGGTGTGTATTCCAGTTGAGGGAACCCACTGCTGTGCTCTAGAGTCCCTCTCCTGGGGGGTCCCCTGTGGCAGAAAACAGTACTCTTCCCTTCCCACAGAATGAACCCAAACACTTGGGAGCTTGGACAATCCCCCGAGAGGAAGGCTCTTCCTCGGCCCCTGAAGCAACCCCTACCCTGAACGGCCACTGTGAACGCAACACCCAGAGACAAAAGCCTGAGCGACTGCCTCCCACTTGCCCTCCTTTGATATCCAGAGGATCTCCCCTCTCGGACTGGAGATCAGGCCTGCCATTACCTTGGCCCCTACCTGAGCCAAGTTTGCTTTTTCAGACATCTGTCCCCACAGCCCTGGCAAACACAGCCTCTAGGCTGGGTCCTCTGGAGCCATACCACAGGACCATGCCTGCTCTCTCCTGGGAAACTCTGTCCATTCCTTTGGCCACACACCTCCAGAATATGAGAAACCTCAAGGCCCCCGAGGACATACCATTACCGGGAGCCTCCCTGCACACACAGGGGCCTTCGGACACAAGCTGAGCTGCTACCTCCATGAAGGCATGCACACAGATGTCAACAGAGATAGAAGGTTGAGCCCGAGAGGCCCTTAGGCCCTAATTTCAACTCTTGCTTTGTTTTCCAGGTGTCACTCCTCAGAGGCTTTGGTTCGAAGAACAGGATATGGGGCTTTCCTGAGGCACTGAACAGAACTTCTCTCGTCTCCACATGGGAAGCTTCCTTGTTGGAGCCGTGTCAAACACCTCAGGTTGGAGAATCCTGCAGAGTCCCTGAGCCACTTCCACATTCCAAGGTCTCCCAGGCCACCAAGCCACAGTAGGACTCATCTTCAGGAGAGTCCATTTCAACTCTCCCCTCTGGGTAGCTCACCCAGGAGCCCGCAGATTGAGCCTGCCTTGTCCTGACTAAAGAGTGGGAATATGAGGTGGCGTTCCCAGGCATCCATGCTTAGACACCTGCTCTCGAGTCTTTCCGTATGGGGCCTCCTGGAACCATCCAATAGCACTCGACTTTCGTGCAGAAGGAAACCTTGAGGTTTGGAGTAGTTCACAAATCCCATCGTAGGCAAACCTTCCTGGCCTCATGAGGCCCCCACACCATTCAGCAAGAGGCCATGCTGGACAAAAACTCTAGCCTGAGGCACGTCTCATAGTTGAAATGACCTCAGTGCAGGAGATCTCGATTCAGCCTCTCAGAGTGGGCCTGCCGTGCCATCAGTCCCAAACCTCAGGCTAGCTTCTGTTTTCAGACTTCCTTCCTCACACTCCTGGCAAACAAGCCCTCCGGACTAGGAACTCCAGAACCACAACCCAGCCCAGGGTCTGCCCAAGGGAAGAAAAACGTTTCCCTGTGGGGCTCTCTCCAGAAAACCCAGATGAGGATCAACCTGCTCGGGCCTCGACCGGTACCCGAACTGGATAGGCTGCTCTGGGCACTCATGCTCTGTCTGACACAGCCTGAAGCCAGACGTCCAGACAGACAAGGAGACAGCTGGCCGCACACCCAGCACTTCGGACACGCCATGGTCTTATGCCGTCACCTCTTCCTAACCTTGGTTTTCAGATATCTGAACCTAGACATTATATCAATTCTCCACACAGCTGGGTATCGCAAGCACAACACAGACTCCTCCTTCCCCGTGGCTGTAAAGCTTGCTCTTGGCATGGAGTCACACCTTCAGGGTGGGAGAAACCTTCCTGGTCCCTGATGCCACGCCCAAACTTGAGTCCTGCTTGGGCACAAATTCACACTCTGACCCTCAGCATGAGCCCCATGTCAAAGAAAGGCCTGTCAGGGCCTGGGCCAAGAGCCCGCATATGGGGCTTGCCAAGCCCCTATGCACCCAATCCTCACCAGTGTTTGAGTTTTCCAGTCGCCCCGCCCGTACCTGGGGCTCTGCTCTGGAATCCCTTTCTTGGAGAGACACGTGAGCCAGACAACACTTTTCCACCCTTCCCACAAAATGACCCCAAACTCTTGGGAGCTGGGACAAATCCCCAGAGAGGGATACTCGTCCACAGTCCCTGAGGCCACCCCTCCAATCCACGGCTATCTCGGACACAACATGCAGAGACAAAAGCCTGAAGGAACGCCTCCCACTCGCCTTTGTTTCAGAGGCCCAGGAGCTCCCTCTCGGGCTGTACATCCGGCCTGCCATACCCTAAGCGCCACTCATAAGCTGAGTTTGTGTTTTCAGACTTCTGTGCCCTCAGCCTGGACCCACACAACCGCCAGGCTAGGGCCTCTGGAGCCACAGCGAAAGATTGTGCCTGCCCTCTCCAAGGAAATTGTGCCCAATCCATTGACCACAACCCTACAAGGTTAGGGAAAAGCTCCAAGGCCCCTGAGGCCATCAATAGAGTAGGCCACCCTGGACTAAGAGGGGCTCTCTGACACCAGCGGAGCAACTATCTCCACTTAGACTCTCAGACAGTGTCCCCAGAGACAGAAGGTTGAAATGGACAGGCCCCCAGGCCCTAATCTGAACCTTAGCTTTGGTTTCCATGTGTTCGTCCTCAGAGGTCTGTTTTCGTAGACCAGCACACGGGGCTTTTCTGAGGCTCCAAACCAAACCTCTCTCGTCTCCACATGGGGAGCTTACTTACTGGGGATGTATCAAACCCTTCAGGTAGGAGAGTTCCGCAGGGCCACTGAACAACCAGCACATTCCAAGGTTTCCATGGACCCAAACGCACATTATGACGCATCCTCAGGAGAGGCCATTTCAACTCAGCCCCCTGGTTAGCGTGCCCCAGAGGCAGCAGATCAAACATATCTTGTGGCTAATGGCCAATGGGAATGCGAGGCATGCTGTACAGGGATCCATCCTTCGAACCGTGCTCTCCAGTCCTTCCGTATGGTATGTCCTGGAGCCATGCAACAGGACTCGAATGTCCCACAGAAGGAAACCTGGTGGTTTGGGGCAACCTCCAAACTCAGCGTGGGAAAACTTCCTTGGCCTCATGAGGCCCCCGCTTCATGAAGGTGCCAACATGGACACATACTCCAGCCTCAGCCAACGTCTGATCCTCAGCCTGACTTCAGATGCAGGAGATTTTGATTCAGCCTCTGCCTAGTGGGCCTGCTCTGCCCTTGGCTCCAATCCTCACTTTAGCTTGTGTTCCTAGACTTCCGTCCTCACACTCCTGGCCCACAAACCCTCCCTACTGGGAATTCTGGGGCCACAATGAAGCACTCCGCCTGCCTCCCAGGAGAAAAACTTTGTCTATGGTGCTGCCCAGAAACCCCAAATGAGGATCAAACTGCTTGGCCCTCGGCAACACCCCAATTGCATAGGCTACCTTAAACACTGATGCTCTGTCGCAAATAGCCTGAGCCCAGACCTTCCAACAGACACCGACACAGCTGGCTGCACACCCAGCACATTGGACCCGCCACTGCCTTAGGCCACCATCCATTCCCAACCTGGGTTTTCAGTCATCAGAACCTAGACCTTATCTCCAATCCCTGCACAGGGCGGAACCTGATGCACAAGTCAGAACCCCTCCTTCCCCATGGCAAGAAACCTTGCTGCTGGCAGTGAGTCAAACCTTCAGTGTAGGAGAAAACGGCATGGCCCATCAGGCCACGCCCATGTGTGAGGGCCGCCTTGGGCACAAACACACATTGTGACCCTCAGCGTGAGTACCTTATTCAAGTAACGCCTCTCAGTGATTGGACCAAGAGCCCGCATATGTGGCTTGCCATGCCCATAGGCACGCAGGACTAACTAGATGGTGTGTATTCCAGTTGAGGGAACCCACTGCTGTGCTCTAGAGTCCCTCTCCTGGGGGGTCCCCTGTGGCAGAAAACAGTACTCTTCCCTTCCCACAGAATGAACCCAAACACTTGGGAGCTTGGACAATCCCCCGAGAGGAAGGCTCTTCCTCGGCCCCTGAAGCAACCCCTACCCTGAACGGCCACTGTGAACGCAACACCCAGAGACAAAAGCCTGAGCGACTGCCTCCCACTTGCCCTCCTTTGATATCCAGAGGATCTCCCCTCTCGGACTGGAGATCAGGCCTGCCATTACCTTGGCCCCTACCTGAGCCAAGTTTGCTTTTTCAGACATCTGTCCCCACAGCCCTGGCAAACACAGCCTCTAGGCTGGGTCCTCTGGAGCCATACCACAGGACCATGCCTGCTCTCTCCTGGGAAACTCTGTCCATTCCTTTGGCCACACACCTCCAGAATATGAGAAACCTCAAGGCCCCCGAGGACATACCATTACCGGGAGCCTCCCTGCACACACAGGGGCCTTCGGACACAAGCTGAGCTGCTACCTCCATGAAGGCATGCACACAGATGTCAACAGAGATAGAAGGTTGAGCCCGAGAGGCCCTTAGGCCCTAATTTCAACTCTTGCTTTGTTTTCCAGGTGTCACTCCTCAGAGGCTTTGGTTCGAAGAACAGGATATGGGGCTTTCCTGAGGCACTGAACAGAACTTCTCTCGTCTCCACATGGGAAGCTTCCTTGTTGGAGCCGTGTCAAACACCTCAGGTTGGAGAATCCTGCAGAGTCCCTGAGCCACTTCCACATTCCAAGGTCTCCCAGGCCACCAAGCCACAGTAGGACTCATCTTCAGGAGAGTCCATTTCAACTCTCCCCTCTGGGTAGCTCACCCAGGAGCCCGCAGATTGAGCCTGCCTTGTCCTGACTAAAGAGTGGGAATATGAGGTGGCGTTCCCAGGCATCCATGCTTAGACACCTGCTCTCGAGTCTTTCCGTATGGGGCCTCCTGGAACCATCCAATAGCACTCGACTTTCGTGCAGAAGGAAACCTTGAGGTTTGGAGTAGTTCACAAATCCCATCGTAGGCAAACCTTCCTGGCCTCATGAGGCCCCCACACCATTCAGCAAGA
This sequence comes from Mustela nivalis, assembly GCF_964662115.1. Taxonomy (NCBI): domain Eukaryota; kingdom Metazoa; phylum Chordata; class Mammalia; order Carnivora; family Mustelidae; genus Mustela; species Mustela nivalis. Next base: position 204,219 of record NW_028136011.1, on the reverse strand, counting down.
GGCCATGCTGGACAAAAACTCTAGCCTGAGGCACGTCTCATAGTTGAAATGACCTCAGTGCAGGAGATCTCGATTCAGCCTCTCAGAGTGGGCCTGCCGTGCCATCAGTCCCAAACCTCAGGCTAGCTTCTGTTTTCAGACTTCCTTCCTCACACTCCTGGCAAACAAGCCCTCCGGACTAGGAACTCCAGAACCACAACCCAGCCCAGGGTCTGCCCAAGGGAAGAAAAACGTTTCCCTGTGGGGCTCTCTCCAGAAAACCCAGATGAGGATCAACCTGCTCGGGCCTCGACCGGTACCCGAACTGGATAGGCTGCTCTGGGCACTCATGCTCTGTCTGACACAGCCTGAAGCCAGACGTCCAGACAGACAAGGAGACAGCTGGCCGCACACCCAGCACTTCGGACACGCCATGGTCTTATGCCGTCACCTCTTCCTAACCTTGGTTTTCAGATATCTGAACCTAGACATTATATCAATTCTCCACACAGCTGGGTATCGCAAGCACAACACAGACTCCTCCTTCCCCGTGGCTGTAAAGCTTGCTCTTGGCATGGAGTCACACCTTCAGGGTGGGAGAAACCTTCCTGGTCCCTGATGCCACGCCCAAACTTGAGTCCTGCTTGGGCACAAATTCACACTCTGACCCTCAGCATGAGCCCCATGTCAAAGAAAGGCCTGTCAGGGCCTGGGCCAAGAGCCCGCATATGGGGCTTGCCAAGCCCCTATGCACCCAATCCTCACCAGTGTTTGAGTTTTCCAGTCGCCCCGCCCGTACCTGGGGCTCTGCTCTGGAATCCCTTTCTTGGAGAGACACGTGAGCCAGACAACACTTTTCCACCCTTCCCACAAAATGACCCCAAACTCTTGGGAGCTGGGACAAATCCCCAGAGAGGGATACTCGTCCACAGTCCCTGAGGCCACCCCTCCAATCCACGGCTATCTCGGACACAACATGCAGAGACAAAAGCCTGAAGGAACGCCTCCCACTCGCCTTTGTTTCAGAGGCCCAGGAGCTCCCTCTCGGGCTGTACATCCGGCCTGCCATACCCTAAGCGCCACTCATAAGCTGAGTTTGTGTTTTCAGACTTCTGTGCCCTCAGCCTGGACCCACACAACCGCCAGGCTAGGGCCTCTGGAGCCACAGCGAAAGATTGTGCCTGCCCTCTCCAAGGAAATTGTGCCCAATCCATTGACCACAACCCTACAAGGTTAGGGAAAAGCTCCAAGGCCCCTGAGGCCATCAATAGAGTAGGCCACCCTGGACTAAGAGGGGCTCTCTGACACCAGCGGAGCAACTATCTCCACTTAGACTCTCAGACAGTGTCCCCAGAGACAGAAGGTTGAAATGGACAGGCCCCCAGGCCCTAATCTGAACCTTAGCTTTGGTTTCCATGTGTTCGTCCTCAGAGGTCTGTTTTCGTAGACCAGCACACGGGGCTTTTCTGAGGCTCCAAACCAAACCTCTCTCGTCTCCACATGGGGAGCTTACTTACTGGGGATGTATCAAACCCTTCAGGTAGGAGAGTTCCGCAGGGCCACTGAACAACCAGCACATTCCAAGGTTTCCATGGACCCAAACGCACATTATGACGCATCCTCAGGAGAGGCCATTTCAACTCAGCCCCCTGGTTAGCGTGCCCCAGAGGCAGCAGATCAAACATATCTTGTGGCTAATGGCCAATGGGAATGCGAGGCATGCTGTACAGGGATCCATCCTTCGAACCGTGCTCTCCAGTCCTTCCGTATGGTATGTCCTGGAGCCATGCAACAGGACTCGAATGTCCCACAGAAGGAAACCTGGTGGTTTGGGGCAACCTCCAAACTCAGCGTGGGAAAACTTCCTTGGCCTCATGAGGCCCCCGCTTCATGAAGGTGCCAACATGGACACATACTCCAGCCTCAGCCAACGTCTGATCCTCAGCCTGACTTCAGATGCAGGAGATTTTGATTCAGCCTCTGCCTAGTGGGCCTGCTCTGCCCTTGGCTCCAATCCTCACTTTAGCTTGTGTTCCTAGACTTCCGTCCTCACACTCCTGGCCCACAAACCCTCCCTACTGGGAATTCTGGGGCCACAATGAAGCACTCCGCCTGCCTCCCAGGAGAAAAACTTTGTCTATGGTGCTGCCCAGAAACCCCAAATGAGGATCAAACTGCTTGGCCCTCGGCAACACCCCAATTGCATAGGCTACCTTAAACACTGATGCTCTGTCGCAAATAGCCTGAGCCCAGACCTTCCAACAGACACCGACACAGCTGGCTGCACACCCAGCACATTGGACCCGCCACTGCCTTAGGCCACCATCCATTCCCAACCTGGGTTTTCAGTCATCAGAACCTAGACCTTATCTCCAATCCCTGCACAGGGCGGAACCTGATGCACAAGTCAGAACCCCTCCTTCCCCATGGCAAGAAACCTTGCTGCTGGCAGTGAGTCAAACCTTCAGTGTAGGAGAAAACGGCATGGCCCATCAGGCCACGCCCATGTGTGAGGGCCGCCTTGGGCACAAACACACATTGTGACCCTCAGCGTGAGTACCTTATTCAAGTAACGCCTCTCAGTGATTGGACCAAGAGCCCGCATATGTGGCTTGCCATGCCCATAGGCACGCAGGACTAACTAGATGGTGTGTATTCCAGTTGAGGGAACCCACTGCTGTGCTCTAGAGTCCCTCTCCTGGGGGGTCCCCTGTGGCAGAAAACAGTACTCTTCCCTTCCCACAGAATGAACCCAAACACTTGGGAGCTTGGACAATCCCCCGAGAGGAAGGCTCTTCCTCGGCCCCTGAAGCAACCCCTACCCTGAACGGCCACTGTGAACGCAACACCCAGAGACAAAAGCCTGAGCGACTGCCTCCCACTTGCCCTCCTTTGATATCCAGAGGATCTCCCCTCTCGGACTGGAGATCAGGCCTGCCATTACCTTGGCCCCTACCTGAGCCAAGTTTGCTTTTTCAGACATCTGTCCCCACAGCCCTGGCAAACACAGCCTCTAGGCTGGGTCCTCTGGAGCCATACCACAGGACCATGCCTGCTCTCTCCTGGGAAACTCTGTCCATTCCTTTGGCCACACACCTCCAGAATATGAGAAACCTCAAGGCCCCCGAGGACATACCATTACCGGGAGCCTCCCTGCACACACAGGGGCCTTCGGACACAAGCTGAGCTGCTACCTCCATGAAGGCATGCACACAGATGTCAACAGAGATAGAAGGTTGAGCCCGAGAGGCCCTTAGGCCCTAATTTCAACTCTTGCTTTGTTTTCCAGGTGTCACTCCTCAGAGGCTTTGGTTCGAAGAACAGGATATGGGGCTTTCCTGAGGCACTGAACAGAACTTCTCTCGTCTCCACATGGGAAGCTTCCTTGTTGGAGCCGTGTCAAACACCTCAGGTTGGAGAATCCTGCAGAGTCCCTGAGCCACTTCCACATTCCAAGGTCTCCCAGGCCACCAAGCCACAGTAGGACTCATCTTCAGGAGAGTCCATTTCAACTCTCCCCTCTGGGTAGCTCACCCAGGAGCCCGCAGATTGAGCCTGCCTTGTCCTGACTAAAGAGTGGGAATATGAGGTGGCGTTCCCAGGCATCCATGCTTAGACACCTGCTCTCGAGTCTTTCCGTATGGGGCCTCCTGGAACCATCCAATAGCACTCGACTTTCGTGCAGAAGGAAACCTTGAGGTTTGGAGTAGTTCACAAATCCCATCGTAGGCAAACCTTCCTGGCCTCATGAGGCCCCCACACCATTCAGCAAGAGGCCATGCTGGACAAAAACTCTAGCCTGAGGCACGTCTCATAGTTGAAATGACCTCAGTGCAGGAGATCTCGATTCAGCCTCTCAGAGTGGGCCTGCCGTGCCATCGGTCCCAAACCTCACGCTAGCTTGTGTTTTCAGACTTCCTTCCTCACACTCCTGGCAAACAAGCCCTCCGGACTAGGAACTCCAGAACCACAACCCAGCCCAGGGTCTGCCCATGGGAAGAAAAACGTTTCCCTGTGGGGCTCTCTCCAGAAAACCCAGATGAGGATCAACCTGCTCGGGCCTCGACCGGTACCCGAACTGGATAGGCTGCTCTGGGCACTCATGCTCTGTCTGACACAGCCTGAAGCCAGACGTCCAGACAGACAAGGAGACAGCTGGCCGCACACCCAGCACTTCGGACACGCCATGGTCTTATGCCGTCACCTCTTCCTAACCTTGGTTTTCAGATATCTGAACCTAGACATTATATCAATTCTCCACACAGCTGGGTATCGCAAGCACAACACAGAACTCCTCCTTCCCCGTGGCTGTAAAGCTTGCTCTTGGCATGGAGTCACACCTTCAGGGTGGGAGAAACCTTCCTGGTCCCTGATGCCACGCCCAAACTTGAGTGCTGCTTGGGCACAAATTCACACTCTGACCCTCAGCATGAGCCCCATGTCAAAGAAAGGCCTGTCAGGGCCTGGGCCAAGAGCCCGCATATGGGGCTTGCCAAGCCCCTATGCACCCAATCCTCACCAGTGTTTGAGTTTTCCAGTCGCCCCGCCCGTACCTGGGGCTCTGCTCTGGAATCCCTTTCTTGGAGAGACACGTGAGCCAGACAACACTTTTCCACCCTTCCCACAAAATGACCCCAAACTCTTGGGAGCTGGGACAAATCCCCAGAGAGGGATACTCGTCCACAGTCCCTGAGGCCACCCCTCCAATCCACGGCTATCTCGGACACAACATCCAGAGACAAAAGCCTGAAGGAACGCCTCCCACTCGCCTTTGTTTCAGAGGCCCAGGAGCTCCTCTCGGGCTGTACATCCGGCCTGCCATACCCTAGGCGCCACTCATAAGCTGAGTTTGTGTTTTCAGACTTCTGTGCCCTCAGCCTGGACCCACACAACCGCCAGGCTAGGGCCTCTGGAGCCACAGCGAAAGATTGTGCCTGCCCTCTCCAAGGAAATTGTGCCCAATCCATTGACCACAACCCTACAGGTTAGGGAAAAGCTCCAAGGCCCCTGAGGCCATCAATAGTGTAGGCCACCCTGGACTAAGAGGGGCTCTCTGACACCAGCGGAGCAACTATCTCCACTTAGACTCTCAGACAGTGTCCCCAGAGACAGAAGGTTGAAATGGACAGGCCCCCAGGCCCTAATCTGAACCTTAGCTTTGGTTTCCATGTGTCCGTCCTCAGAGGTCTGATTTCGTAGACCAGCACACGGGGCTTTTCTGAGGCTCCAAACCAAACCTCTCTCGTCTCCACATGGGGAGCTTACTTACTGGGGATGTATCAAACCCTTCAGGTAGGAGAGTTCCGCAGGGCCACTGAACAACCAGCACATTCCAAGGTTTCCATGGACCCAAACGCACATTATGACGCATCCTCAGGAGAGGCCATTTCAACTCAGCCCCCTGGTTAGCTTGCCCCAGAGGCAGCAGATCAAACATATCTTGTGGCTAATGGCCAATGGGAATGCGAGGCATGCTGTACAGGGATCCATCCTTCGAACCGTGCTCTCCAGTCCTTCCGTATGGTATGTCCTGGAGCCATGCAACAGGACTCGAATGTCCCACAGAAGGAAACCTGGTGGTTTGGGGCAACCTCCAAACTCAGCGTGGGAAAACTTCCTTGGCCTCATGAGGCCCCCGCTTCATGAAGGTGCCAACATGGACACATACGCCAGCCTCAGCCAACGTCTGATCCTCAGCCTGACTTCAGATGCAGGAGATTTTGATTCAGCCTCTGCCTAGTGGGCCTGCTCTGCCCTTGGCTCCAATCCTCACTTTAGCTTGTGTTCCTAGACTTCCGTCCTCACACTCCTGGCCCACAAACCCACCCTACTGGGAATTCTGGGGCCACAATGAAGCACTCCGCCTGCCTCCCAGGAGAAAAACTTTGTCTATGGTGCTGCCCAGAAACCCCAAATGAGGATCAAACTGCTTGGCCCTCGGCAACACCCCAATTGCATAGGCTACCTTAAACACTGATGCTCTGTCGCAAATAGCCTGAGCCCAGACCTTCCAACAGACACCGACACAGCTGGCTGCACACCCAGCACATTGGACCCGCCACTGCCTTAGGCCACCATCCATTCCCAACCTGGGTTTTCAGTCATCAGAACCTAGACCTTATCTCCAATCCCTGCACAGGGGGGAACCTGATGCACAAGTCAGAACCCCTCCTTCCCCATGGCAAGAAACCTTGCTGCTGGCAGTGAGTCAAACCTTCAGTGTAGGAGAAAACGGCATGGCCCATCAGGCCACGCCCATGTGTGAGGGCCGCCTTGGGCACAAACACACATTGTGACCCTCAGCGTGAGTACCTTATTCAAGTAACGCCTCTCAGTGATTGGACCAAGAGCCCGCATATGTGGCTTGCCATGCCCATAGGCACGCAGGACTAACTAGATGGTGTGTATTCCAGTTGAGGGAACCCACTGCTGTGCTCTAGAGTCCCTCTCCTGGGGGGTCCCCTGTGGCAGAAAACAGTACTCTTCCCTTCCCACAGAATGAACCCAAACACTTGGGAGCTTGGACAATCCCCCGCGAGGAAAGCTCTTCCTCGGTCCCTGAAGCAACCCCTACCCTGAACGGCCACTGTGAACGCAACACCCAGAGACAAAAGCCTGAGCGACTGCCTCCCACTTGCCCTCCTTTGATATCCAGAGGATCTCCCCTCTCGGACTGGAGATCAGGCCTGCCATTACCTTGGCCCCTACCTGAGCCAAGTTTGCTTTTTCAGACATCTGTCCCCACAGCCCTGGCAAACACAGCCTCTAGGCTGGGTCCTCTGGAGCCATACCACAGGACCATGCCTGCTCTCTCCTGGGAAACTCTGTCCATTCCTTTGGCCACACACCTCCAGAATATGAGAAACCTCAAGGCCCCCGAGGACATACCATTACCGGGAGCCTCCCTGCACACACAGGGGCCTTCGGACACAAGCTGAGCTGCTACCTCCATGAAGGCATGCACACAGATGTCAACAGAGATAGAAGGTTGAGCCCGACAGGCCCTTAGGCCTTAATCTCAACTCTTGCTTTGTTTTCCAGGTGTCACTCCTCAGAGGCTTTGGTTCGAAGAACAGGATATGGGGCTTTCCTGAGGCACTGAACAGAACTTCTCTCGTCTCCACATGGGAAGCTTCCTTGTTGGAGCCGTGTCAAACACCTCAGGTTGGAGAATCCTGCAGAGTCCCTGAGCCACCTCCACATTCCAAGGTCTCCCAGGCCACCAAGCCACAGTAGGACTCATCTTCAGGAGAGTCCATTTCAACTCTCCCCTCTGGGTAGCTCACCCAGGAGCCCGCAGATTGAGCCTGCCTTGTCCTGACTAAAGAGTGGGAATAGGAGGTGGCGTTCCCAGGCATCCATGCTTAGACACCTGCTCTCGAGTCTTTCCGTATGGGGCCTCCTGGAACCATCCAATAGCACTCGACTTTCGTGCAGAAGGAAACGTTGAGGTTTGGAGTAGTTCACAAATCCCATCGTAGGCAAACCTTCCTGGCCTCATGAGGCCCCCACACCATTCGGGAAGAGGACATGCTGGACAAAAACTCTAGCCTGAGGCACGTCTCAGAGTTGAAATGACCTCAGTGCAGGAGATCTCGATTCAGCCTCTCAGAGTGGGCCTGCCTTGCCATCAGTCCCAAACCTCAGGCTAGCTTGTGTTTTCAGACTTCCTTCCTCACCCTCCTGGCAAACAAGCCCTCCAGACTAGGAACTCCAGAACCAAAACCCAGGCCAGGGTCTGCCCAAGGGAAGAAAAACGTTTCCCTGTGGGGCTCTCTCCAGAAAACCCAGATGAGGATCAACCTGCTCGGGCCTCGACGGTACCCGAACTGGATAGGCTGCTCTGGGCACTCATGCTCTGTCTGACACAGCCTGAAGCCAGACGTCCAGACAGACAAGGAGACAGCTGGCCGCACACCCAGCACTTCGGACACGCCATGGTCTTATGCCGTCACCTCTTCCTAACCTTGGTTTTCAGATATCTGAACCTAGACATTATATCAATTCTCCACACAGCTGGGTATCGCAAGCACAACACAGAACTCCTCCTTCCCCGTGGCTGTAAAGCTTGCTCTTGGCATGGAGTCACACCTTCAGGGTGGGAGAAACCTTCCTGGTCCCTGATGCCACGCCCAAACTTGAGTGCTGCTTGGGCACAAATTCACACTCTGACCCTCAGCATGAGCCCCATGTCAAAGAAAGGCCTGTCAGGGCCTGGGCCAAGAGCCCGCATATGGGGCTTGCCAAGCCCCTATGCACCCAATCCTCACCAGTGTTTGAGTTTTCCAGTCGCCCCGCCCGTACCTGGGGCTCTGCTCTGGAATCCCTTTCTTGGAGAGACACGTGAGCCAGACAACACTTTTCCACCCTTCCCACAAAATGACCCCAAACTCTTGGGAGCTGGGACAAATCCCCAGAGAGGGATACTCGTCCACAGTCCCTGAGGCCACCCCTCCAATCCACGGCTATCTCGGACACAACATCCAGAGACAAAAGCCTGAAGGAACGCCTCCCACTCGCCCTTGTTTCAGAGGCCGAGGAGCTCCCTCTCGGGCTGTACATCCGGCCTGCCATACCCTAGGCGCCACTCATAAGCTGAGTTTGTGTTTTCAGACTTCTGTGCCCTCAGCCTGGACCCACACAACCGCAAGGCTAGGGCCTCTGGAGCCACAGCGAAAGATTGTGCCTGCCCTCTCCAAGGAAATTGTGCCCAATCCATTGACCACAACCCTACAGGTTAGGGAAAAGCTCCAAGGCCCCTGAGGCCATCAATAGTGTAGGCCACCCTGGACTAAGAGGGGCTCTCTGACACCAGCGGAGCAACTATCTCCACTTAGACTCTCAGACAGTGTCCCCAGAGACAGAAGGTTGAAATGGACAGGCCCCCAGGCCCTAATCTGAACCTTAGCTCTGGTTTCCATGTGTCCGTCCTCAGAGGTCTGTTTTCGTAGACCAGCACACGGGGCTTTTCTGAGGCTCCAAACCAAACCTCTCTCGTCTCCACATGGGGAGCTTACTTACTGGGGATGTATCAAACCCTTCAGGTAGGAGAGTTCCGCAGGGCCACTGAACAACCAGTATATTCCAAGGTTTCCATGGACCCAAACGCACATTATGACGCATCCTCAGGAGAGGCCATTTCAACTCAGCCCCCTGGTTAGCGTGCCCCAGAGGCAGCAGATCAAACATATCTTGTGGCTAATGGCCAATGGGAATGCGAGGCATGCTGTACAGGGATCCATCCTTCGAACCGTGCTCTCCAGTCCTTCCGTATGGTATGTCCTGGAGCCATGCAACAGGACTCGAATGTCCCACAGAAGGAAACCTGGTGGTTTGGGGCAACCTCCAAACTCAGCGTGGGAAAACTTCCTTGGCCTCATGAGGCCCCCGCTTCATGAAGGTGCCAACATGGACACGTACTCCAGCCTCAGCCAACGTCTGATCCTCAGCCTGACTTCAGATGCAGGAGATTTTGATTCAGCCTCTGCCTAGTGGGCCTGCTCTGCCCTTGGCTCCAATCCTCACTTTAGCTTGTGTTCCTAGACTTCCGTCCTCACACTCCTGGCCCGCAAACCCTCCCAACTGGGAATTCTGGGGCCACAATGAAGCACTCCGCCTGACTCCCAGGAGAAAAACTTTGTCTATGGTGCTGCCCAGAAACCCCAAATGAGGATCAAACTGCTTGGCCCTCGGCAACACCCCAATTGCATAGGCTACCTTAAACACTGATGCTCTGTCGCAAATAGCCTGAGCCCAGACCTTCCAACAGACACCGACACAGCTGGCTGCACACCCAGCACATTGGACCCGCCACTGCCTTAGGCCACCATCCATTCCCAACCTGGGTTTTCAGTCATCAGAACCTAGACCTTATCTCCAATCCCTGCACAGGGGGGAACCTGATGCACAAGTCAGAACCCCTCCTTCCCCATGGCAAGAAACCTTGCTGCTGGCAGTGAGTCAAACCTTCTGTGTAGGAGAAAACGGCATGGCCCATGAGGCCACGCCCATGTGTGAGGTCCGCCTTGGGCACAAACACACATTGTGACCCTCAGCGTGAGTACCTTATTCAAGTAACGCCTCTCAGTGATTGGACCAAGAGCCCGCATATGTGGCTTGCCATGCCCATAGGCACGCAGGACTAACTAGATGGTGTGTATTCCAGTTGAGGGAACCCACTGCTGTGCTCTAGAGTCCCTCTCCTGGGGGGTCCCCTGTGGCAGAAAACAGTACTCTTCCCTTCCCACAGAATGAACCCAAACACTTGGGAGCTTGGACAATCCCCCGAGAGGAAGGCTCTTCCTCGGCCCCTGAAGCAACCCCTACCCTGAACGGCCACTGTGAACGCAACACCCAGAGACAAAAGCCTGAGCGACTGCCTCCCACTTGCCCTCCTTTGATATCCAGAGGATCTCCCCTCTCGGACTGGAGATCAGGCCTGCCATTACCTTGGCCCCTACCTGAGCCAAGTTTGCTTTTTCAGACATCTGTCCCCACAGCCCTGGCAAACACAGCCTCTAGGCTGGGTCCTCTGGAGCCATACCACAGGACCATGCCTGCTCTCTCCTGGGAAACTCTGTCCATTCCTTTGGCCACACACCTCCAGAATATGAGAAACCTCAAGGCCCCCGAGGACATACCATTACCGGGAGCCTCCCTGCACACACAGGGGCCTTCGGACACAAGCTGAGCTGCTACCTCCATGAAGGCATGCAAACAGATGTCAACAGAGATAGAAGGTTGAGCCCGACAGGCCCTTAGGCCCTAATCTCAACTCTTGCTTTGTTTTCCAGGTGTCACTCCTCAGAGGCTTTGGTTCGAAGAACAGGATATGGGGCTTTCCTGAGGCACTGAACAGAACTTCTCTCGTCTCCACATGGGAAGCTTCCTTGTTGGAGCCGTGACAAACACCTCAGGTTGGAGAATCCTGCAGAGTCCCTGAGCCACCTCCACATTCCAAGGTCTCCCAGGCCACCAAGCCACAGTAGGACTCATCTTCAGGAGAGTCCATTTCAACTCTCCCCTCTGGGTAGCTCACCCAGGAGCCCACAGATTGAGCCTGCCTTGTCCTGACTAAAGAGTGGGAATATGAGGTGGCGTTCCCAGGCATCCATGCTTAGACACCTGCTCTCGAGTCTTTCCGTATGGGGCCTCCTGGAACCATCCAATAGCACTCGACTTTCGTGCAGAAGGAAACCTTGAGGTTTGGAGTAGTTCACAAATCCCATCGTAGGCAAACCTTCCTGGCCTCATGAGGCCCCCACACCATTCAGGAAGAGGCCATGCTGGACAAAAACTCTAGCCTGAGGCACGTCGCAGAGTTGAAATGACCTCAGTGCAGGAGATCTCGATTCAGCCTCTCAGAGTGGTCCTGCCGTGCCATCGGTCCCAAACCTCAGGCTAGCTTGTGTTTTCAGACTTCCTTCCTCACACTCCTGGCAAACAAGCCCTCCGGACTAGGAACTCCAGAACCACAACCCAGCCCAGGGTCTGCCCATGGGAAGAAAAACGTTTCCCTGTGGGGCTCTCTCCAGAAAACCCAGATGAGGATCAACCTGCTCGGGCCTCGACCGGTACCCGAACTGGATAGGCTGCTCTGGGCACTCATGCTCTGTCTGACACAGCCTGAAGCCAGACGTCCAGACAGACAAGGAGACAGCTGGCCGCACACCCAGCACTTCGGACACGCCATGGTCTTATGCCGTCACCTCTTCCTAACCTTGGTTTTCAGATATCTGAACCTAGACATTATATCAATTCTCCACACAGCTGGGTATCGCAAGCACAACACAGAACTCCTCCTTCCCCGTGGCTGTAAAGCTTGCTCTTGGCATGGAGTCACACCTTCAGGGTGGGAGAAACCTTCCTGGTCCCTGATGCCACTCCCAAACTTGAGTGCTGCTTGGGCACAAATTCACACTCTGACCCTCAGCATGAGCCCCATGTCAAAGAAAGGCCTGTCAGGGCCTGGGCCAAGAGCCCGCATATGGGGCTTGCCAAGCCCCTATGCACCCAATCCTCACCAGTGTTTGAGTTTTCCAGTCGCCCCGCCCGTACCTGGGGCTCTGCTCTGGAATCCCTTTCTTGGAGAGACACATGAGCCAGACAACACGACTCCACCCTTCCCACAAAATGACCCCAAACTCTCGGGAGCTGGGACAAATCCCCAGAGAGGGATACTCGTCCACAGTCCCTGAGGCCACCCCTCCAATCCACGGCTATCTCGGACACAACATCCAGAGACAAAAGTCTGAAGGAACGCCTCCCAGTCGCCTTTGTTTCAGAGGCCCAGGAGCTCCCTCTCGGGCTGTACATCCGGCCTGCCATACCCTAAGCGCCACTCATAAGCTGAGTTTGTGTTTTCAGACTTCTGTGCCCTCAGCCTGGACCCACACAACCGCCAGGCTAGGGCCTCTGGAGCCACAGCGAAAGATTGTGCCTGCCCACTCCAAGGAAATTGTGCCCAATCCATTGACCACAACCCTACAAGGTTAGGGAAAAGCTCCAAGGCCCCTGAGGCCATCAATAGTGTAGGCCACCCTGGACTAAGAGGGGCTCTAAGACACCAGCGGAGCAACTATCTCCACTTAGACTCTCAGACAGTGTCCCCAGAGACAGAAGGTTGAAATGGACAGGCCCCCAGGCCCTAATCTGAACCTTAGCTTTGGTTTCCATGTGTCCGTCCTCAGAGGTCTGTTTTCGTAGACCAGCACACGGGGCTTTTCTGAGGCTCCAAACCAAACCTCTCTCGTCTCCACATGGGGAGCTTACTTACTGGGGATGTATCAAACCCTTCAGGTAGGAGAGTTCCGCAGGGCCACTGAACAACCAGCACATTCCAAGGTTTCCATGGACCCAAACGCACATTATGATGCATCATCAGGAGAGGCCATTTCAACTCAGCCCCCTGGTTAGCGTGCCCCAGAGGCAGCAGATCAAACATATCTTGTGGCTAATGGCCAATGGAATGCGAGGCATGCTGTACAGGGATCCATCCTTCGAACCGTGCTCTCCAGTCCTTCCATATGGTATGTCCTGGAGCCATGCAACAGGACTCGAATGTCCCACAGAAGGAAACCTGGTGGTTTGGGGCAACCTCCAAACTCAGCGTGGGAAAACTTCCTTGGCCTCATGAGGCCCCCGCTTCATGAAGGTGCCAACATGGACACATACTCCAGCCTAAGCCAACGTCTGATCCTCAGCCTGACTTCAGATGCAGGAGATTTTGATTCAGCCTCTGCCTAGTGGGCCTGCTCTGCCCTTGGCTCCAATCCTCACTTTAGCTTGTGTTCCTAGACTTCCGTCCTCACACTCCTGGCCCACAAACCCTCCCTACTGGGAATTCTGGGGCCACAATGAAGCACTCCGCCTGCCTCCCAGGAGAAAAACTTTGTCTATGGTGCTGCCCAGAAACCCCAAATGAGGATCAAACTGCTTGGCCCTCGGCAACACCCCAATTGCATAGGCTACCTTAAACACTGATGCTCTGTCGCAAATAGCCTGAGCCCAGACCTTCCAACAGACACCGACACAGCTGGCTGCACACCCAGCACATTGGACCCGCCACTGCCTTAGGCCACCATCCATTCCCAACCTGGGTTTTCAGTCATCAGAACCTAGACCTTATCTCCAATCCCTGCACAGGGGGGAACCTGATGCACAAGTCAGAACCCCTCCTTCCCCATGGCAAGAAACCTTGCTGCTGGCAGTGAGTCAAACCTTCTGTGTAGGAGAAAACGGCATGGCCCATGAGGCCACGCCCATGTGTGAGGGCCGCCTTGGGCACAAACACACATTGTGACCCTCAGCGTGAGTACCTTATTCAAGTAACGCCTCTCAGTGATTGGACCAAGAGCCCGCATATGTGGCTTGCCATGCCCATAGGCACGCAGGACTAACTAGATGGTGTGTATTCCAGTTGAGGGAACCCACTGCTGTGCTCTAGAGTCCCTCTCCTGGGGGGTCCCCTGTGGCAGAAAACAGTACTCTTCCCTTCCCACAGAATGAACCCAAAAACTTGGGAGCTTGGACAATCCCCCGAGAGGAAGGCTCTTCCTCGGCCCCTGAAGCAACCCCTACCCTGAACGGCCACTGTGAACGCAACACCCAGAGACAAAAGCCTGAGCGACTGCCTCCCACTTGCCCTCCTTTGATATCCAGAGGATCTCCCCTCTCGGACTGGAGATCAGGCCTGCCATTACCTTGGCCCCTACCTGAGCCAAGTTTGCTTTTTCAGACATCTGTCCCCACAGCCCTGGCAAACACAGCCTCTAGGCTGGGTCCTCTGGAGCCATACCACAGGACCATGCCTGCTCTCTCCTGGGAAACTCTGTCCATTCCTTTGGCCACACACCTCCAGAATATGAGAAACCTCAAGGCCCCCGAGGACATACCATTACCTGGAGCCTTCCTGCACACACAGGGGCCTTCGGACACAAGCTGAGCTGCTACCTCCATGAAGGCATGCACACAGATGTCAACAGAGATAGAAGGTTGAGCCGGACAGGCCCTTAGGCCCTAATCTCAACTCTTGCTTTGTTTTCCAGGTGTCACTCCTCAGAGGCTTTGGTTCGAAGAACAGGATATGGGGCTTTCCTGAGGCACTGAACAGAACTTCTCTCGTCTCCACATGGGAAGCTTCCTTGTTGGAGCCGTGACAAACACCTCAGGTTGGAGAATCCTGCAGAGTCCCTGAGCCACCTCCACATTCCAAGGTCTCCCAGGCCACCAAGCCACAGTAGGACTCATCTTCAGGAGAGTCCATTTCAACTCTCCCCTCTGGGTAGCTCACCCAGGAGCCCGCAGATTGAGCCTGCCTTGTCCTGACTAAAGAGTGGGAATATGAGTTGGCGTTCCCAGGCATCCATGCTTAGACACCTGCTCTCGAGTCTTTCCGTATGGGGCCTCCTGGAACCATCCAATAGCACTCGACTTTCGTGCAGAAGGAAACCTTGAGGTTTGGAGTAGTTCACAAATCCCATCGTAGGCAAACCTTCCTTGCCTCATGAGGCCCCCACACCATTCAGCAAGAGGCCATGCTGGACAAAAACTCTAGCCTGAGGCACGTCTCATAGTTGAAATGACCTCAGTGCAGGAGATCTCGATTCAGCCTCTCAGAGTGGGCCTGCCGTGCCATCGGTCCCAAACCTCAGGCTAGCTTGTGTTTTCAGACTTCCTTCCTCACACTCCTGGCAAACAAGCCCTCCGGACTAGGAACTCCAGAACCACAACCCAGCCCAGGGTCTGCCCATGGGAAGAAAAACGTTTCCCTGTGGGGCTCTCTCCAGAAAACCCAGATGAGGATCAACCTGCTCGGGCCTCGACCGGTACCCGAACTGGATAGGCTGCTCTGGGCACTCATGCTCTGTCTGACACAGCCTGAAGCCAGACGTCCAGACAGACAAGGAGACAGCTGGCCGCACACCCAGCACTTCGGACACGCCATGGTCTTATGCCGTCACCTCTTCCTAACCTTGGTTTTCAGATATCTGAACCTAGACAGTATATCAATTCTCCACACAGCTGGGTATCGCAAGCACAACACAGAACTCCTCCTTCCCCGTGGCTGTAAAGCTTGCTCTTGGCATGGAGTCACACCTTCAGGGTGGGAGAAACCTTCCTGGTCCCTGATGCCACGCCCAAACTTGAGTGCTGCTTGGGCACAAATTCACACTCTGACCCTCAGCATGAGCCCCATGTCAAAGAAAGGCCTGTCAGGGCCTGGGCCAAGAGCCCGCATATGGGGCTTGCCAAGCCCCTATGCACCCAATCCTCACCAGTGTTTGAGTTTTCCAGTCGCCCCGCCCGTACCTGGGGCTCTGCTCTGGAATCCCTTTCTTGGAGAGACACGTGAGCCAGACAACACTTTTCCACCCTTCCCACAAAATGACCCCAAACTCTTGGGAGCTGGGACAAATCCCCAGAGAGGGATACTCGTCCACAGTCCCTGAGGCCACCCCTCCAATCCACGGCTATCTCGGACACAACATCCAGAGACAATAGCCTGAAGGAACGCCTCCCACTCGCCCTTGTTTCAGAGGCCGAGGAGCTCCCTCTCGGGCTGTACATCCGGCCTGCCATACCCTAGGCGCCACTCATAAGCTGAGTTTGTGTTTTCAGACTTCTGTGCCCTCAGCCTGGACCCACACAACCGCAAGGCTAGGGCCTCTGGAGCCACAGCGAAAGATTGTGCCTGCCCTCTCCAAGGAAATTGTGCCCAATCCATTGACCACAACCCTACAGGTTAGGGAAAAGCTCCAAGGCCCCTGAGGCCATCAATAGTGTAGGCCACCCTGGACTAAGAGGGGCTCTCTGACACCAGCGGAGCAACTATCTCCACTTAGACTCTCAGACAGTGTCCCCAGAGACAGAAGGTTGAAATGGACAGGCCCCCAGGCCCTAATCTGAACCTTAGCTCTGGTTTCCATGTGTCCGTCCTCAGAGGTCTGTTTTCGTAGACCAGCACACGGGGCTTTTCTGAGGCTCCAAACCAAACCTCTCTCGTCTCCACATGGGGAGCTTACTTACTGGGGATGTATCAAACCCTTCAGGTAGGAGAGTTCCGCAGGGCCACTGAACAACCAGCACATTCCAAGGTTTCCATGGACCCAAACGCACATTATGACGCATCCTCAGGAGAGGCCATTTCAACTCAGCCCCCTGGTTAGCGTGCCCCAGAGGCAGCAGATCAAACATATCTTGTGGCTAATGGCCAATGGGAATGCGAGGCATGCTGTACAGGGATCCATCCTTCGAACCGTGCTCTCCAGTCCTTCCGTATGGTATGTCCTGGAGCCATGCAACAGGACTCGAATGTCCCACAGAAGGAAACCTGGTGGTTTGGGGCAACCTCCAAACTCAGCGTGGGAAAACTTCCTTGGCCTCATGAGGCCCCCGCTTCATGAAGGTGCCAACATGGACACGTACTCCAGCCTCAGCCAACGTCTGATCCTCAGCCTGACTTCAGATGCAGGAGATTTTGATTCAGCCTCTGCCTAGTGGGCCTGCTCTGCCCTTGGCTCCAATCCTCACTTTAGCTTGTGTTCCTAGACTTCTGTCCTCACACTCCTGGTCCGCAAACCCTCCCTACTGGGAATTCTGGGGCCACAATGAAGCACTCCGCCTGACTCCCAGGAGAAAAACTTTGTCTATGGTGCTGCCCAGAAACCCCAAATGAGGATCAAACTGCTTGGCCCTCGGCAACACCCCAATTGCATAGGCTACCTTAAACACTGATGCTCTGTCGCAAATAGCCTGAGCCCAGACCTTCCAACAGACACCGACACAGCTGGCTGCACACCCAGCACATTGGACCCGCCACTGCCTTAGGCCACCATCCATTCCCAACCTGGGTTTTCAGTCATCAGAACCTAGACCTTATCTCCAATCCCTGCACAGGGGGGAACCTGATGCACAAGTCAGAACCCCTCCTTCCCCATGGCAAGAAACCTTGCTGCTGGCAGTGAGTCAAACCTTCAGTGTAGGAGAAAACGGCATGGCCCATCAGGCCACGCCCATGTGTGAGGGCCGCCTTGGGCACAAACACACATTGTGACCCTCAGCGTGAGTACCTTATTCAAGTAACGCCTCT
Source organism: Mustela nivalis (assembly GCF_964662115.1). Lineage (NCBI taxonomy): Eukaryota > Metazoa > Chordata > Mammalia > Carnivora > Mustelidae > Mustela > Mustela nivalis. The sequence goes on along the minus strand of NW_028136011.1, from coordinate 186,650 downwards.
CAGTGATTGGACCAAGAGCCCGCATATGTGGCTTGCCATGCCCATAGGCACGCAGGACTAACTAGATGGTGTGTATTCCAGTTGAGGGAACCCACTGCTGTGCTCTAGAGTCCCTCTCCTGGGGGGTCCCCTGTGGCAGAAAACAGTACTCTTCCCTTCCCACAGAATGAACCCAAACACTTGGGAGCTTGGACAATCCCCCGAGAGGAAGGCTCTTCCTCGGCCCCTGAAGCAACCCCTACCCTGAACGGCCACTGTGAACGCAACACCCAGAGACAAAAGCCTGAGCGACTGCCTCCCACTTGCCCTCCTTTGATATCCAGAGGATCTCCCCTCTCGGACTGGAGATCAGGCCTGCCATTACCTTGGCCCCTACCTGAGCCAAGTTTGCTTTTTCAGACATCTGTCCCCACAGCCCTGGCAAACACAGCCTCTAGGCTGGGTCCTCTGGAGCCATACCACAGGACAATGCCTGCTCTCTCCTGGGAAACTCTGTCCATTCCTTTGGCCACACACCTCCAGAATATGAGAAACCTCAAGGCCCCCGAGGACATACCATTACCGGGAGCCTCCCTGCACACACAGGGGCCTTCGGACACAAGCTGAGCTGCTACCTCCATGAAGGCATGCACACAGATGTCAACAGAGATAGAAGGTTGAGCCCGACAGGCCCTTAGGCCCTAATCTCAACTCTTGCTTTGTTTTCCAGGTGTCACTCCTCAGAGGCTTTGGTTCGAAGAACAGGATATGGGGCTTTCCTGAGGCACTGAACAGAACTTCTCTCGTCTCCACATGGGTAGCTTCCTTGTTGGAGCCGTGTCAAACACCTCAGGTTGGAGAATCCTGCAGAGTCCCTGAGCCACCTCCACATTCCAAGGTCTCCCAGGCCACCAAGCCACAGTAGGACTCATCTTCAGGAGAGTCCATTTCAACTCTCCCCTCTGGGTAGCTCACCCAGGAGCCCGCAGATTGAGCCTGCCTTGTCCTGACTAAAGAGTGGGAATATGAGGTGGCGTTCCCAGGCATCCATGCTTAGACACCTGCTCTCGAGTCTTTCCGTATGGGGCCTCCTGGAACCATCCAATAGCACTCGACTTTCGTGCAGAACGAAACCTTGAGGTTTGGAGTAGTTCACAAATCCCATCGTAGGCAAACCTTCCTGGACTCATGAGGCCCCCACACCATTCAGCAAGAGGCCATGCTGGACAAAAACTCTAGCCTGAGGCACGTCTCATAGTTGAAATGACCTCAGTGCAGGAGATCTCGATTCAGCCTCTCAGAGTGGGCCTGCCGTGCCATCGGTCCCAAACCTCAGGCTAGCTTGTGTTTTCAGACTTCCTTCCTCACACTCCTGGCAAACAAGCCCTCCGGACTAGGAACTCCAGAACCACAACCCAGCCCATGGTCTGCCCAAGGGAAGAAAAACGTTTCCCTGTGGGGCTCTCTCCAGAAAACCCAGATGAGTATCAACCTGCTCGGGCCTCGACCGGTACCCGAACTGGATAGGCTGCTCTGGGCACTCATGCTCTGTCTGACACAGCCTGAAGCCAGACGTCCAGACAGACAAGGAGACAGCTGGCCGCACACCCAGCACTTCGGACACGCCATGGTCTTATGCCATCACCTCTTCCTAACCTTGGTTTTCAGATATCTGAACCTAGACATTAGATCAATTCTCCACACAGCTGGGTATCACAAGCACAACACAGAACTCCTCCTTCCCCGTGGCTGTAAAGCTTGCTCTTGGCATGGAGTCACACCTTCAGGGTGGGAGAAACCTTCCTGGTCCCTGATGCCACGCCCAAACTTGAGTGCTGCTTGGGCACAAATTCACACTCTGACCCTCAGCATGAGCCCCATGTCAAAGAAAGGCCTGTCAGGGCCTGGGCCAAGAGCCCGCATATGGGGCTTGCCAAGCCCCTATGCACCCAATCCTCACCAGTGTTTGAGTTTTCCAGTCGCCCCGCCCGTACCTGGGGCTCTGCTCTGGAATCCCTTTCTTGGAGAGACACGTGAGCCAGACAACACTTTTCCACCCTTCCCACAAAATGACCCCAAACTCTTGGGAGCCTGGACAAATCCCCAGAGAGGGATACTCGTCCACAGTCCCTGAGGCCACCCCTCCAATCCACGGCTATCTCGGACACAACATCCAGAGACAAAAGCCTGAAGGAACGCCTCCCACTCGCCCTTGTTTCAGAGGCCGAGGAGCTCCCTCTCGGGCTGTACATCCGGCCTGCCATACCCTAGGCGCCACTCATAAGCTGAGTTTGTGTTTTCAGACTTCTGTGCCCTCAGCCTGGACCCACACAACCGCCAGGCTAGGGCCTCTGGAGCCACAGCGAAAGATTGTGCCTGCCCTCTCCAAGGAAATTGTGCCCAATCCATTGACCACAACCCTACAGGTTAGGGAAAAGCTCCAAGGCCCCTGATGATGAGGGAGCAGGAGGCTGGCTGAGGACAAAGCAAAAGCTGGCGCCTTGCACCCCCTCTTCACCCGCTCCCCTCCATATGTGTGGCATTCCTCAGGCAGCCCTGACTGCCAAGAACAATAAGCAAAGAGTTAACTTGCAGAGCTTACAGTCCTGCTAGACAGGAGTCTCCCTTGGCTTACAAATGTCCTAATTCTCACTAACAAAGACGATTGATAGCAGGAGTGTGAGACCCCACCAAAAAGTCTCCCAAAGATCTTAATGTTAATGGCTGGTCTAAAGACAACATTGATCCAGCAGCAAGGGCAAGGCCTCCGGCAGGCCTGGGACATCCTGGCACCTTGTAGGCCCTCTTTAGCATATGAAAACTCCACTGAAACTCCCTTCCCCTCCCCTTCCCCCAACAGCAGGGTACATAACCTGCCATCCCTCACAACCTGGGGCAGCAGCTCTTCCTGCCCACGGGTCCTGTCCCCGTGCTTTAATAAACTACCATTTTGCACCAATGACGTCTTAAGAATTCTTTCTTTAGTCGTCGGCTCCGAACCTCCTCACCCCACCGAACCTGACTTAGGTTCTGGGACTTCATCATTTTTGGTGAGCCAGCCAGGAGATTTGTGAGTCTTTACATTTGGACTCTGAGCTTCGGTGCAAAATTGGTGAGTACTTTCTCTCCTTTTCCTTTACGCTCATTCCAGGGCTTTTTCAAGGAGTATGGTCTTATTGGAACACTTGCATGTCAATTGCTCAGGCTGTAATCCTCTAGCCCGTGGCTACTCCACAGGGAGGAGAGCGTCTGCCTTTTGGCTGTAAGCTAGTACCCTGGCCGGAATGGCAATAAGACCCAGAAACTTGATGGCCTCACTCTATTCCTGTTCTTATAGAAAGTTGTCTCTCTTGGGCACGGGACAGCCACCTAAGTCACCAGGACGGCTGCCAATCTTAAGACTCCCGTGTGAGGTTTCCTCCTGATTGATCTAATGCGATCCCCTCCACATGCCCGGTCTAGCCACTTCTGGCCGTGAGACCTCCACTGGGAGCCGGCCAAAACCAGTACCCGATTGAATTAAAATGCAACCGGGGACCGTTTCCTAGGGAAGTTGGCTGCAAGGACCACATGTGTTGGAATGTCGCATAGACCATGATGGATTTCAATCTTTACTGTTTCTCATCAGTGTCTTCTGCAAACCACCTAAAGCTATGAAATTGGGTAATTTCCCCTTGCCAAACTTTTCTAGTACTTCCATGGGTTAATATGGCAAAACAGTATGCAGTCTTCAGGATAGACAATGGCTTGGCATGGCACAATTTCCTAGTCCATTCACCAGGCACCCATTGGCAGCCTAGGATGCGATGGGGAAGTGGAGGGACGCCGGCACCCCTCCAGGGCCTTTAACGGCAGGAATGCCTTCCCAGGGAAGGCAAAGCGGTGATCAATAGCGATTTTTGTTGAGGGACGCCTCCGGTCGCTTTTGACACAGGAACCTCTGACATATCCTGCGTGGGACGCTACCCAGGAGTCAGGGGGGATTTGGTAATGGACCTTCTTTACTTTTCTGGAAGCATGGCCTGAGTAGGCTTCTTCAGTTCCCAAGGACTCTACCTCGGGGTGCCTTTTAACCCACTGGAAATAATTTGGATTGCAAAACTTAGGAACGGACTGAGCTCCTGTAACACTGCATGGCCTCAGTGGGATCTATCAGTTAGATCTCTGCAGGAAACAGGGCAAATGGACCTAGGACACCTTCACTGCTCATACCTAGGCCTTTATTGCTCTACACCAGGACCCCAGACTAAGGGGCTTTTGCAAAATGTGTTTGCCCAAATGAGTCAGCTAGTAAACTTTCTCCTGACATATTGGATGGTAATTACGTAAATAAGCCTTCTTCTAGTAAACCCAGGTTGCTGGGCCATCCCTAGCAAAGGGGACTCTGGCTTTATTTCTTTCTGTTTCTCTTAATAGATGTGGGGGCTTCTCCCTCACTCACTTCCCGTGTTAATGGCTATAACTGGAGCCAACTGAGTGTTGGTCTAACTCGAGACAGAGACCATAAGGAATATTCCCAAGCAGCTGCTGAAACTCTCTTTGTTTCGGGGAAGTTTCCCTGTGTTCTCTGGCCTGACTTGGACTGCCTAACCCCTTCCCCCTTGCTGGTGGGAAAGCATGGCATCTGCTCCTCTGTTGGGGCTTATGAGCTCCGAAACCGGGAATCTTTTCTCTGCCTCCTGGCAGCACTTTGTTTCCTCTGTTTTCCCCTTCTGTTTCTGCACCAAGGTGCGTGCAGCCTGCATGACTAGCCTCTAGATCATGCACCACGGCTCCTTCTCTCTTCACTGTCAAGGAGCAAGAAGAACACCCCCACTCCAGATCTTCCCACGCATGTCTCAGGTAAACATTCAAAGTGGAGTGGGCCCAGGTGGAACGTAAATCACTATTTGAACTAAGTTAAGTTTGTTGGTTTAATTAAGACCTGTCTTTTAAGTTTACAGCAGTAAATGTGAAGCTTTTATTCTATCAAAGTTTACTGAAGGTCAAATAAGCTTGTGTTACTTGTTAAAATTTGTTAGCAAAGAAATGACTAAACTGATGGTTAATTGTCTGTCTCAAATTTCTAATGGGTAATTGCTGAAGTAGCTTTCAAAGTCTTTGGTAACCTGAAAGTTTTAAAGTTCTGCTTGGATGACAAATTGAATTAAATTGTGGACATCTGTATCTTAACCAAACAGGATAAAATGCTAAGTCATTAATTATTGGATGTAGGTTTGTGCTTTTGACTTCTTACTGCAAAGAAACTAAGAGTATTTAAATCTGTTGGTAAACTTGTTTGCCACTTAACTGATTCATAAATTGCCACCTGAAGAATTCTGTTGTAACAGTTCACAATTGGTTAATAACTAAAGGTGTTTCTAAGAATACAAAGTTCTGCCTAGTGTAGCTAAGACTGATGGAAATAAAGGGAAACTGTATGTGTTGGGCTGGCAGGAAGGGCTACCAAAGATGGCGAAAGTTCCCGCCACAAGACCTGAGCTCGGACAGGAGAACAAAGGCCCAAGCAGGAACCTGAGACCCCCGCCCCAGGCTCCTGTGGACCAATAGGATCCCGATGAGCAGGCGGGATATCCAAATAAGGGAAACTTGCCAAAAGACCCTTGAGCTTTTCCCAAGACCCCTTAAAAGCCCCCTCCTCCCTGCCTTGGGCGCGACTTCCGCCACTCTGCTTTTCAGAGTGGCGGAACCTCGCCCGAGGGTGCCCACCTCCTCCCGGCGCAACTTTCCTGGCTCCCCTTCTCCTGAGCCCTGAAACTTCGCTGGAGAGCGTTTTAATAAATCTTGCCTTGCACCCACTTTGCCTGGTGTTGTGTTTATCTCGCCGGAAAAAACCTTACATTTGGTGCCGAGACCCGGGAAGGAGATTGAGCCCCCACACAGTGGGGAGGCTCTCTCCTTTCCCTGGCTGAACCGGACCTGCCCTTCCGAACGCCACTTCCGAAGCTGTGGTGAGTTTCCCCGATTCCGCGCCTCCTTCCGGAAAGCCCTGCCCTAATCGCGGCCGCGTCAGGGTGGACCCCGCCGGTCACCAGGTGACCTCCGTGACTCCGAGAGGCTGGGAGACGTCCTAACCTCTATGGCAGTCGACACAGTTTTTCCGCAACCCAGTGGTGGACGAGGGGACGCCTTCCTCCAGCCCTCGGGTTGCCCGGCAACGAATCGTGGGGACCTCCCAATCCAAATTCGACCCTAAAACATCCCGGGGGTGTTTTAGGCCTGCTGGCCAATCTTAAAACCCTGGAACTGGACCAGGACCTGCGAAAACGACGTTACTGTACTGTCGCTTGGCCACAATACCGATTAGACAATCAGTCCCAATGGCCTCCGGAAGGCACGTTTAACTATCAGACTTTCATGGACCTAAATAACCTCGGCAGACACCAAGGCAGATGGGCCAAGGTCCCTTATGTCCAGCTTTCTGGACTCTGCACTCTCGCCCCTTCCTCTGCTCTCCCTGCTCCACCTTTCAGGTCCTCTTGGCCCGCTCCCCTACCCCTACCCTGCCACCCACTGCTCCCAAAGACTCGGACCTCTCCTCCCCCTCTCCTCTCTCTGAACCCCCAGAGAGCTTCACCCACCCACTGACGAGAGGGCCTCTGGTTCCTCCTCCTCCTCCTCTTTACCGCGATCCTTCACCCCAAGGTCCCTTAAATTCAGGATTTCTGAACCGGGGCTCTCATCAACCCCTCCTTCTCCCCTCCCCACTCCTATCCGAACTCCTGACAAATTTTATCCGCAGTAAACGGGAAACTCCAATCAAAGTTTACTGAAGGTCAAATAGGCTCTTGTTATTTGTTAAAGTCTGCTAGCAAAGAGATGACTAGAACTGCTGGTTAATTGTGTGTCTCGGAGTTTTAATGGGTCATTCTTAAGGTAGCATTCAAAGTCTTTGGTAACCTTTAACAGAATGGGATAAAATACCCGAGCGCTGGTCGCCAGAACTAGGTTTACGCTTTTGAAATCTGTTGGTAAACACCTTTTGTGTTTAATTGAATTCTGTTGTAACAGCCGCAGGGCTACTGTTTGAGCTAGATCCTTTCGTAAAGAATGGAAGGGGAGACTGATCACCTCCCATTAGCCAGGGATACCCAAAGGGGTGGGTGTCCAATCTGTTTGAATCTGAAGAGTGCCTGACTGCGTGAATGTGTCTGTGTGGCTCCAGCCGCACTAGGGCTTGAAAGCCCCCCCCCCTGAGTTAGTCTGCCCCCCAAGGGAGGTTGCTGGAGTTGAGGAAGTTAGAGTTCATGCACCCTTCTCTCTACAGGACCTTTCCCAAATTGAGAAACGTTTGGGCTCCTTTTTGGCCAGTCCTGATAACTATATTAAAGAATTCCAATATCTAGCCCAAGCCTATGACCTCACCTGGCATGATTTACATGTGGTCCAGACCACCACCCTCACCATAGAGGAGAGGGAACACATCCAGGCTGCTGCCCGGGAGCACGCGGATCAGGTCCAGCTCACTGATGCTGGAGCCCGGGTGGTCCCAGCTGTAGAACCAGGTTGGGATTATCAGGATGGCCAAGATGGCCACTGGCGCCGCGACCGCATGGTCCAGTGTCTCATAGCAGGCATGTGGCCAGCCTCTAATAAGGCCGTTAATTACGACAAGATGAGGGATATTGTCCAGGCCCCTACGATAACCCCACCATGTTTCTTAACCAGTTGACCTAACCTTTAACCCAGTACACTCGCTTGGACCCTGCCTCTCCTGCGGGGGCCACGGTACTGGCTACTCATTTTATCTCTCAATTGGCACCAGATATATAGGGAAAGTTAAAGAAGGCTGAGGAGGACCCTCAGACCCCCATTTCTGACTTGGTGAAAATGGCATTTAAGGTCTTTAATTCCCGTGAGGAGGCGGCTGAGCTTAAATGACAAGTCAGACTCCAGCAAAAGGTTCAGTTGCAGACCCAAGCCTTGGTAGCAGCCCTGCGGCCGGCCGGCTCCGGGAGCCAGCAGAGAGGGGCAACCAATCGCACCCCGCCGGGGGGCCTGTTTCAAATGCAGGGCCGAGGGACATTGGGCTCGCCAGTGCCCCAATCCAAAGCCGCCAACTCGGCCTTGCCCTCAATGCCATTTGATGGGCCACTGGAAATCCGACTGCCCTAACCTCGGGGTATCTTCGGCGCCTCAACGTGGGGGACCCCCCGAGATAGTAAGTCTGGCCTTTCAACTGCTTGATTGGAGGACAACTGACGAAGCCCAGACTCAGCCACCCCTCTCACCCAGGCCGAGCCCAGGGTTATGCTCCAGGTAATGGGTAAGTCCATCTCTTTTTTGCTGGACATGGGGGCTACCTACTCTGTTCTGCCTTCCTACTCGGGACTTACTCGAACCTCACCAATTACTGTTATGGGGATCGATGGGACCTCCTCCAACCCTAGGGTGACCCTTCCCCTTACCTGTAGCCTGGATGGGTTTCCCTTCCCCCACTCGTTCCTATGATTCCTTCCTGCCTGGTCCCTCCACTGGGTAGGGACATTCTCCAGAAACTAAGGGCAACTATCTGCCTCTCCCCTTCCTCCCCTCTATCCACCTCAACCCATCTCATCCTACACCTCTCCACTCCCTCGACCCTCACTCCAGATGACCTACCTACTGTAGACCCTCAGGTGTGGGACACCTCAGAACCCATCATTGCTTCCCACTTTACCCCGGTTAAAGTACAGCTTAAGGATAACTCTAAGTTTCCCTCAAGCTCAGTTCCCTATTTCCTTAGCCCACCGCCAGGGCCTGAAACTATCGTAGAACGGCTTTCACATCAGGGACTCCTGATCCCCATCATTTCCCCCTGTAACACTCCATCCTCCCAGTATGCAAGCCCTCAGGGGCTTATCGACTGGTACAAGACCTTAGGCTTATCAACGAGGTCATGGTCCCCCTCCACCCAGTCGTTCCTAACCCTACTGTCTTGCGTTCCCCCAAACACCTCTCACTTTACTGTACTGGAGCTAAAGGACGCTTTTTTCACTGTCCCCTTGCACCCTGATTCCTATTTTCTTTTTGCCTTCACCTGGGAGGATCCTGACACGCATGCTTCTGGACAATTAACTTGGAGTGTTCTACCCCAGGGGTTCAGGGACAGCCCTCACATTTTCGGCCAGGCCTACAGACTTAACAGCAGTGCGTCCTTAAGGCCAGTACTCTACTACATATGTGGATGACCTCCTCCTCTGTAGCCCCTCCCTCTCGGTCTCCCAAGATGACACCTCCACCCTACTTAGTTTTCTGGGGGCCAAGGGATATCAAGTGCCCCCCTCTAAGGCCCTCAACATGACCTTAGGGCAGCCCATCACGGTCTACTCTCCTGCCGACTCACAGATCTCCTTAGCCACCGATACCTGGCCCATCTGACCCTCGTCTCCAGCTATTCCATCTGCTATTCCTAGAAAAACCGCGTCTCTCTCTCTCTTTACCTACCCCCGCTTAAACCCTGCAACTTTACTGCCTATACCCTTGCCAGATAAGGGGTGGATCTACATCCAGGACAGGATTGCCCTGCCAGGCAATCTGGTGCACACCTTGATTACTGACTTCCACCAATCCCTCCATAGTGGCCCATAGGCTCTCCACTAATTTCTTCAACCATTGTTTATCATCCTTCCTTATCTAAGGTAATCGAAGTTGTCCACAGGGCTTGCAAAACCTGTTCCGCCGTGAATTCACAAGGAGGAATCCGCAGACCAGGGCCTAACCAACAGCTCTGAGGGCATCAGCTGGGGGAAGACTGACAACTGGACTTCGCTCCCATGCTTCGCCATAAAATACATTCACAGGCTGGATTGAAGCATACCTCATGGCCTGGGAAACAGCAGACGTAGTGGCTACAATACTCATCGAGTGCATCATCCCAAGGTTCGGATTGCCCCGGACCCTCCAGTCTGCCTTCATCTCCAGTGTAACCCAACAGGTAGCTGAGAGCCTCAACATAACCTGGAAACTTCACATCCCATACCACCCACAGTCATCGGTAAGGTAGAAAAGGCCAACGGGCTGCTCAAAGCCCAACTCACCAAACCTACCCTAGAAACCCGTCTTTCTTGGCCTACACTTCTGCCTATGGCTCTCACCAGACTCCTGGCTACGCCCCGCGGGTCTTCAGGCTTAAGCCCATTTGAATTACTATACGGCCGCCCTTTCTTAGAAATCATAGCCCTCCAGCCATTTTCCCGCCTCTTTTATCCTATCTACCTTACCTCACTCTACGTCCTGGGGATACCCCTCCCTATTGACTGGCCACTCCCCAACTTCAGGGCCACAAATAATACGGTCCATATGGGCCCCATGGGGGGAAACATACATATTATTAATGTGTCCTCCCTTACCACCACCGCAGCTGCCATATCACTAATTCCTCCCTCCTGTACTGTACTCCCTCGGGAATATTTCTCTTGTGCCCTCAGGGAATCGATCGCTGCCTGACCACTAACGACTCCCTGGGCTGTATATTCATCCTACTATCTCCTTCTACCACCATCTACTCTGAATCCCAGCTGCTGTCCATCCTATTTCCCCAACACCATGGAGGAAGGGCTGCCTTCCTCCCATTCATAACAGGGGCAGGAATAGCCACAGGGGTGGCAACTGGAACAGTGGGGATAGGAACCTCTATAGACTTTCTTACAAACTCTCCCAAGCCCTGAATGATGACACGGAACGGGTTGCTGACTCCCTCACAGCCCTACAGACACAAGTCACCAGCCTGGCAGCCTTAGCTCTACAGACCTTCTGACCGCCGAAAAGGGGGGAACCTGCCTATTATTAAATGAAGAATGTTGTTACTTTGTTAACAATCATATAGTTACCTCCAGGATCAAAGAGCTCAGGGATCGGATCCAAGCACCGTGGCGAGACACGTCCTCCTGGGGCCTGGACCCCTACAACTGGGTAAACTGGCTGCTCCCTCTGGCGGGACCTGTATGCATAATCCTCCTTCTAATCTCAGTTGCTCCCTGTCTTTTCCAGTACTTGAAGGGTCGCCTATAAGAACTTGCCTGAGTATCTGTCAATCAACTCCTCCTCCAGCCCTCCTCTCGCCTGCCCACTTCCAACGACGCCTATGACGACGCCCCCTGTCAGCAGGAAGTAGCCAGAACCGAGTCGACGCCCCTGACACCATTATATTAAGCAAAAGGTCAGAATGTTGGGCTGGCAGGAAGGGCTACCAAAGATGGCGAAAGTTCCCGCCACAAGACCTGAGCTCGGACAGGAGAACAAAGGCCCAAGCAGGAACCTGAGACCCCCGCCCCAGGCTCCTGTGGACCAATAGGATCCCGATGAGCAGGCGGGATATCCAAATAAGGGAAACTTGCCAAAAGACCCTTGAGCTTTTCCCAAGACCCCTTAAAAGCCCCCTCCTCCCTGCCTTGGGCGCGACTTCCGCCACTCTGCTTTTCAGAGTGGCGGAACCTCGCCCGAGGGTGCCCACCTCCTCCCGGCGCAACTTTCCTGGCTCCCCTTCTCCTGAGCCCTGAAACTTCGCTGGAGAGCGTTTTAATAAATCTTGCCTTGCACCCACTTTGCCTGGTGTTGTGTTTATCTCGCCGGAAAAAACCTTACAGTATGTAGGAAAGTAGGAGATATGTAAGAAAGATTTAAGGAATGGGAATACATTTTGTTGAAGGTAAAGGAAGGTAATTTTGTCCTAAATGAGATGGTTGTTTGGAAGGAAATGGCTTGGGACAAAACCTGAATGCAAAGGAAAGTTGTAGAAGGTTTGTGAAGGGAAATCTTCAGAAAAGGAATTTTAGCTATGGTCAAGAATGGATTAAGATTGAAATGAATGGGTTTTAAGGATACATTGGTACAAGACTGAAATTGTCTCTGTTCAAAAGGACAATGTTTTCTTAGATCAATTGATCTGCTGTTAAGAAAATGTAAATGGTTTTCTCTTTGCCTGCCCAGAAAAACGAGTTTCTATGTTCAGTTTTATCAGGTGTTTAACATCCCTAATTATATTTAGGCATGTGCTTTAAAACTTTCTAAGATTTTAGCAAATGTTGACAAGATTTAAATCGTAAATCTCTTTAACTCAGGCTTTTCCTTGGTATGTGAAGTTGCTCATGAAGTACTACTGAACCAATGATAAACCTTGGGTTACATTTGGGAAAACGCTATAACTATTCTAGAGATTCTACGCACTTCCTAAAGTTTTAACGTTTTGAGAGATCATCGCTTGATACTGTAATTATGGAAATGTTATGTATCACAGAAATAACCTGATTTCCTTGCAGCTAAATTGTAAACTCCCGTGTCTCTTTGGCTCTAACCATATCCATTCTGAGTTTTTGTCATTTATAATTGTTTTAATTCTCTGGTAAAATGAGTTTTATCTTCAAGGATATTCCTATAAAGGACTTTCAGGACAAATACAGATATTTGATATGCTTGAAAATCCTAAAACTGAAACGGGTAAGAATTTCCAGAACTGACTAAAGCCGCATTCACCAGAATTAGTAACATGGGACTAAATGAACTAAAAGATTATAGTGTTGTGTCTCTTAATGTTTTGTCTTACTTTAAACATTGCTGGTTCTCTCTACTGTTTGCTCTTACAGACTAGGGATACTCCCTCCTAGTTATCTGTAACTTATAGAGATGTAAAAGTGCTCATTTGTAAAAGTGCTCAAGGCATTCAAATTTTCTCTCTATCTGAACCCTCTGAAACCAAAAGGTCTTAGTATTCTTTCTTCATGACAATCAGTCATTTGCATAAGTTCAATAAGAATCTGTTCTCCTTGTAACAGGAAAGAATTGGAAACTGGTTATTTTACCAAGGCTTTGACTGGGATGTCATATTTGAAAAGACTCAGATATGACCAGACAGCTTTAAGGAACTAAGGTTGACTTTATGAAACCTGGAGCCATAAAGCCCCTTGGGACTGTTGGCCTGATACCTTGCTTACAGAGTTCCCAGCAGCCCCACCAGGTGAGTAAAGAATGTCACTCCTTGGTAGGTGCAGTCTCGGGAAGAGGAATTCGCCCAAAGGCATTGCAGGCATGCCTCATGGCAAGTACAGGGCTTGGCTTCTGGCCCGGAGAGGCTACTAAAAGTTCAACCTACAGATTCCTTATACAAAGTTCCAGCAAAGCAGATTCTAGAAGATCTATTGATCACAGTCACTGTTCTTACTGAGCTTATGTAAATAATTAGGCCAAGTTTGTTAAAACTGGACTTGTTTCACAAGTGAATTAGTCCTGATTTGGCTATCTCTGGAAATGAGGGTTATTTTAGAGAGAAAAATTATGTTTTAATAACACACCTTTATGGATGTTAAATTCTAGATTTGATTGTCTTTAAATGTTTACCTAAGCTAAACAATTAGAGGTAATCTTCAGAGAAGTTACACAATAGCTCATTTAGATGATCTTCTTGCTTTTTTATTCTGTGGGGATATTAGCAGACCCCACTGCACATGATCAAACAACTGAAAAATGGGATTGATTCCCTGCAATTGTATAACTTAACTAACACCTTATGTGTGGCTGGGATAATGAAATTGCCTAAAAGCCAACCTATTGCACTCCATAGGATTATCTATGGACTTGTGGAGATAATGGATAACCACACTTTCTTTATGAGTGGATTGGATGATTCATGGGGGGCTCCCCTTATCTCTTGACAAGTTTTCTCCCACTTGACAATGATCCTCTGTAATCAGGATATTGTTAAGGCTGGACCACTCAAAGGTCTTCTTATTGGTTTCACCCCTTTGTCATATTTATCCTAGAGGCCACCTCTGTTGAGGTGCAATTGCAAATAGATGCTTTAGCTAAGCATGGAACAGCCCTCCTATAAAGGAGCCTCAAAGCTCACTATGGGACAGTCCTTGACTATAATGATGTCACATCAGGTCCAGATTTGTCTTAGAAGCCAAAGGCCACCAATGGATGATGGAGGCCAACTTATTAAATACTGGGCTACATTAACAGATATGCCAGAAATAAAACTTGTCAAACTTTAAACCTAGTTACCTGTATGCCTGAACCTGACCACTGTACTTCTTTCTCTATAGAGCAAAAAAGGTTATTGATCTTGCTTACTCTATCTGGCCAGATTTAAGATGCCCCTGTTAAAAATATGAACGACAGTTGGTTTTCTGATGACAGTAGTTTTCATAGAAAAAAATAAGAAAAGCTAGGTGTGCCATAGTGCTCACTAGCACTTTGCAATTGCCAAAGTCTAAGAATTAACATTTATACTGACTCCAAATATGCTTTCCTGGTACTACATGCCCATGGAGCTATTTGGAAGGAAAGGGGATTGCTATCAAGCCATAACTCCCCAATCAAATATGGGCCTAAGTTACAAAACCCTCCTTATCGCTATACTGAAGATGGCATATATCAGATCCGGGATACATATTTGTGGTTCACACCCACGATTGGACAGCTCAGTTAAAAGGCAGTTTTATGCTGGGAACAAAAGAATCATACGTAGGATACTTGGACAAATAACACACAGTATCGAGGATGGCTATCATTAGAAATGTGTTCCCAAATAATAGTACTCCAGGCTACTGAATGTTTTGCTACTGATTGGGTAAGGTGACCTGGAATTAGATGGCCAGCTCCAAATGGAACCCACTGGATATGTGGAACTAACCTGTGGGCCTGGCTTCCTCCAGGGTGGATAGGTCGCTGTACTTTAGGATTTGCCTGGATTCATGGGCGCATTACTAAAACCATCACAACTCCAGCTAATCTCCCCAACTTGAAACAAAGATGGACACAATCTGTTTTTAAATGGTATGATCACTTAGCATCCATTTTTGTTCCATCTGCGGGACTAGAGGATGTCATGTGGCATGTAGAAGCCCTTAATAAATATACTACAAAGGCACTCAATGATCCACTAAATGGCATCTCCCTCCTTAATACCAAAGTCTCACAAATACGCAAGGCAGTCCTACAAAATAGGATGGCCTTAGAAGTTCTGACAGCAGCCCAAGGTGGCACACATGCATTATCAAGACAGAATGTTGTGTGTACATCCCAGACTATCACAAAAATGTCACAGGATTAATAAAAGATATGAATACCCAGATTAAGGCCCTACAAGATCCTTCTTTCTCTTTTAGTGATTGGTTAAGTTCCTGGCTTGGAGGAGGGCTATGGTCAAACCTCCTTTTCGGGCTTCTTATTCTTATCGCCTTATTAATCCTAATATGTTGCTTTGTTCCATGTTTCTCCACTTGGTGCCGAGACTCCATTGCTACAATGACTACACCACGACAGACGATCCTTGTCGCGCGCGAGGACGCCTCTTCACTGTCAGCGCTGGATTCAGCTGCCTCCACCTTTTGTAACTCCCTTATACGTTCCTACCCTGACCAATATTGACCCGAGCAGGTAGGGACAGCTCTACACCCCTATTCAGCACGAAGAAGTTACAGAAGATGAGACCTTCCACCTTCAACCACATTAAAGATTTAAGGGTCAAAATTGTTCAGGGGGGAATGATGAGGGAGCAGGAGGCTGGCTGAGGACAAAGCAAAAGCTGGCGCCTTGCACCCCCTCTTCACCCGCTCCCCTCCATATGTGTGGCATTCCTCAGGCAGCCCTGACTGCCAAGAACAATAAGCAAAGAGTTAACTTGCAGAGCTTACAATCCTGCTAGACAGGAGTCTCCCTTGGCTTACAAATGTCCTAAATCTCACTAACAAAGACGATTGATAGCAGGATTGTGAGACCCCACCAAAAAGTCTCCCAAAGATCTTAATGTTAATGGCTGGTCTAAAGACAACATTGATCCAGCAGCAAGGGCAAGGCCTCCGGCAGGCCTGGGACATCCTGGCACCTTGTAGGCCCTCTTTAGCATATGAAAACTCCACTGAAACCTCCCTTCCCCTCCCCTTCCCCCAACAGCAGGGTACATAACCTGCCATCCCTCACAACCCGGGGCAGCAGCTCTTCCTGCCCACGGGTCCTGTCCCCGTGCTTTAATAAACCACCATTTTGCACCAATGACGTCTTAAGAATTCTTTCTTTAGTCGTCGGCTCCGAACCTCCTCACCCCACCGAACCTGACTTAGGTTCTGGGACTTCATCACTGAGGCCATCAATAGTGTAGGCCACCCTGGACTAAGAGGGGCTCTCTGACACCAGCGGAGCAACTATCTCCACTTAGACTCTCAGACAGTGTCCCCAGAGACAGAAGGTTGAAATGGACAGGCCCCCAGGCCCTAATCTGAACCTTAGCTTTGGTTTCCATGTGTCCGTCCTCAGAGGTCTGTTTTCGTAGACCAGCACACGGGGCTTTTCTGAGGCTCCAAACCAAACCTCTCTCGTCTCCACATGGGGAGCTTACTTACTGGGGATGTATCAAACCCTTCAGGTAGGAGAGTTCCGCAGGGCCACTGAACAACCAGTACATTCCAAGGTTTCCATGGACCCAAACGCACATTATGACGCATCCTCAGGAGAGGCCATTTCAACTCAGCCCCCTGGTTAGCGTGCCCCAGAGGCAGCAGATCAAACATATCTTGTGGCTAATGGCCAATGGGAATGCGAGGCATGCTGTACAGGGATCCATCCTTCGAACCGTGCTCTCCAGTCCTTCCGTATGGTATGTCCTGGAGCCATGCAACAGGACTCGAATGTCCCACAGAAGGAAACCTGGTGGTTTGGGGCAACCTCCAAACTCAGCGTGGGAAAACTTCCTTGGCCTCATGAGGCCCCCGCTTCATGAAGGTGCCAACATGGACACATACTCCAGCCTCAGCCAACGTCTGATCCTCAGCATGACTTCAGATGCAGGAGATTTTGATTCAGCCTCTGCCTAGTGGGCCTGCTCTGCCCTTGGCTCCAATCCTCACTTTAGCTTGTGTTCCTAGACTTCCGTCCTCACACTCCTGGCCCGCAAACCCTCCCTACTGGGAATTCTGGGGCCACAATGAAGCACTCCGCCTGCCTCCCAGGAGAAAAACTTTGTCTATGGTGCTGCCCAGAAACCCCAAATGAGGATCAAACTGCTTGGCCCTCGGCAACACCCCAATTGCATAGGCTACCTTAAACACTGATGCTCTGTCGCAAATAGCCTGAGCCCAGACCTTCCAACAGACACCGACACAGCTGGCTGCACACCCAGCACATTGGACCCGCCACTGCCTTAGGCCACCATCCATTCCCAACCTGGGTTTTCAGTCATCAGAACCTAGACCTTATCTCCAATCCCTGCACAGGGGGGAACCTGATGCACAAGTCAGAACCCCTCCTTCCCCATGGCAAGAAACCTTGCTGCTGGCAGTGAGTCAAACCTTCAGTGTAGGAGAAAACGGCATGGCCCATCAGGCCACGCCCATGTGTGAGGGCCGCCTTGGGCACAAACACACATTGTGACCCTCAGCGTGAGTACCTTATTCAAGTAACGCCTCTCAGTGATTGGACCAAGAGCCCGCATATGTGGCTTGCCATGCCCATAGGCACGCAGGACTAACTAGATGGTGTGTATTCCAGTTGAGGGAACCCACTGCTGTGCTCTAGAGTCCCTCTCCTGGGGGGTCCCCTGTGGCAGAAAACAGTACTCTTCCCTTCCCACAGAATGAACCCAAACACTTGGGAGCTTGGACAATCCCCCGAGAGGAAGGCTCTTCCTCGGCCCCTGAAGCAACCCCTACCCTGAACGGCCACTGTGAACGCAACACCCAGAGACAAAAGCCTGAGCGACTGCCTCCCACTTGCCCTCCTTTGATATCCAGAGGATCTCCCCTCTCGGACTGGAGATCAGGCCTGCCATTACCTTGGCCCCTACCTGAGCCAAGTTTGCTTTTTCAGACATCTGTCCCCACAGCCCTGGCAAACACAGCCTCTAGGCTGGGTCCTCTGGAGCCATACCACAGGACCATGCCTGCTCTCTCCTGGGAAACTCTGTCCATTCCTTTGGCCACACACCTCCAGAATATGAGAAACCTCAAGGCCCCCGAGGACATACCATTACCGGGAGCCTCCCTGCACACACAGGGGCCTTCGGACACAAGCTGAGCTGCTACCTCCATGAAGGCATGCACACAGATGTCAACAGAGATAGAAGATTGAGCCCGACAGGCCCTTAGGCCCTAATCTCAACTCTTGCTTTGTTTTCCAGGTGTCACTCCTCAGAGGCTTTGGTTCGAAGAACTGGATATGGGGCTTTCCTGAGGCACTGAACAGAACTTCTCTCGTCTCCACATGGGAAGCTTCCTTGTTGGAGCCCTGTCTAACACCTCAGGTTGGAGAATCCTGCAGAGTCCCTGAGCCACCTCCACATTCCAAGGTCTCCCAGGCCACCAAGCCACAGTAGGACTCATCTTCAGGAGAGTCCATTTCAACTCTCCCCTCTGGGTAGCTCACCCAGGAGCCCACAGATTGAGCCTGCCTTGTCCTGACTAAAGAGTGGGAATATGAGGTGGCGTTCCCAGGCATACATGCTTAGACACCTGCTCTCTTGTCTTTCCGTATGGGGCCTCCTGGAACCATCCAATAGCACTCGACTTTCGTGCAGAAGGAAACCTTGAGGTTTGGAGTAGTTCACAAATCCCATCGTAGGCAAACCTTCCTGGCCTCATGAGGCCCCACACCATTCAGGAAGAGGCCATGCTGGACAAAAACTCTAGCCTGAGGCACGTCTCAGAGTTGAAATGACCTCAGTGCAGGAGATCTCTATTCAGCCTCTCAGAGTGGTCCTGCCGTGCTATCGGTCCCAAACCTCAGGCTAGCTTGTGTTTTCAGACTTCCTTCCTCACACTCCTGGCAAACAAGCCCTCCGGACTAGGAACTCCAGAACCACAACACAGCCCAGGGTCTGCCCATGGGAAGAAAAACGTTTCCCTGTGGGGCTCTCTCCAGAAAACCCAGATGAGGATCAACCTGCTCGGGCCTCGACCGGTACCCGAACTGGATAGGCTGCTCTGGGCACTCATGCTCTGTCTGACACAGCCTGAAGCCAGACGTCCAGACAGACAAGGAGACAGCTGGCCGCACACCCAGCACTTCGGACACGCCATGGTCTTATGCCGTCACCTCTTCCTAACCTTGGTTTTCAGATATCTGAACCTAGACATTATATCAATTCTCCACACAGCTGGGTATGGCAAGCACAACACAGAACTCCTCCTTCCCCGTGGCTGTAAAGCTTGCTCTTGGCATGGAGTCACACCTTCAGGGTGGGAGAAACCTTCCTGGTCCCTGATGCCACGCCCAAACTTGAGTGCTGCTTGGGCACAAATTCACACTCTGACCCTCAGCATGAGCCCCATGTCAAAGAAAGGCCTGTCAGGGCCTGGGCCAAGAGCCCGCATATGGGGCTTTCCAAGCCCCTATGCACTCAATCCTCACCAGTGTTTGAGTTTTCCAGTCGCCCCGCCCGTACCTGGGGCTCTGCTCTGGAATCCCTTTCTTGGAGAGACACGTGAGCCAGACAACACTTTTCCACCCTTCCCACAAAATGACCCCAAACTCTTGGGAGCTGGGACAAATCCCCAGAGAGGGATACTCGTCCACAGTCCCTGAGGCCACCCCTCCAATCCACGGCTATCTCGGACACAACATCCAGAGACAAAAGCCTGAAGGAACGCCTCCCACTCGCCCTTGTTTCAGAGGCCGAGGAGCTCCCTCTCGGGCTGTACATCCGGCCTGCCATACCCTAGGCGCCACTCATAAGCTGAGTTTGTGTTTTCAGACTTCTGTGCCCTCAGCCTGGACCCACACAACCGCCAGGCTAGGGCCTCTGGAGCCACAGCGAAAGATTGTGCCTGCCCTCTCCAAGGAAATTGTGCCCAATCCATTGACCACAACCCTACAGGTTAGGGAAAAGCTCCAAGGCCCCTGATGATGAGGGAGCAGGAGGCTGGCTGAGGACAAAGCAAAAGCTGGCGCCTTGCACCCCCTCTTCACCCGCTCCCCTCCATATGTGTGGCATTCCTCAGGCAGCCTTGACTGCCAAGAACAATAAGCAAAGAGTTAACTTGCAGAGCTTACAATCCTGCTAGACAGGAGTCTCCCTTGGCTTACAAATGTCCTAAATCTCACTAACAAAGACGATTGATAGCAGGATTGTGAGACCCCACCAAAAAGTCTCCCAAAGATCTTAATGTTAATGGCTGGTCTAAAGACAACATTGATCCAGCAGCAAGGGCAAGGCCTCCAGCAGGCCTGGGACATCCTGGCACCTTGTAGGCCCTCTTTAGCATATGAAAACTCCACTGAAACTCCCTTCCCCTCCCCTTCCCCCAACAGCAGGGTACATAACCTGCCATCCCTCACAACCTGGGGCAGCAGCTCTTCCTGCCCACGGGTCCTGTCCCCGTGCTTTAATAAACTACCATTTTGCACCAATGACGTCTTAAGAATTCTTTCTTTAGTCGTCGGCTCCGAACCTCCTCACCCCACCGAACCTGACTTAGGTTCTGGGACTTCATCATTTTTGGCGAGCCAGCCAGGAGATTTGTGAGTCTTTACATTTGGACTCTGAGCTTCGGTGCAAAATTGGTGAGTACTTTCTCTCCTTTTCCTTTACGCTCATTCCAGGGCTTTTTCAAGGAGTATGGTCTTATTGGAACACTTGCATGTCAATTGCTCAGGCTGTAATCCTCTAGCCCGTGGCTACTCCACAGGGAGGAGAGCGTCTGCCTTTTGGCTGTAAGCTAGTACCCTGGCCGGAATGGCAATAAGACCCAGAAACTTGATGGCCTCACTCTATTCCTGTTCTTATAGAAAGTTGTCTCTCTTGGGCACGGACAGCCACCTAAGTCACCAGGACGGCTGCCAATCTTAAGACTCCCGTGTGAGGTTTCCTCCTGATTGATCTAATGCGATCCCCTCCACATGCCCGGTCTAGCCACTTCTGGCCGTGAGACCTCCACTGGGAGCCGGCCGAAACCAGTACCCGATTGAATTAAAATGCAACCGGGGACCGTTTCCTAGGGAAGTTGGCTGCAAGGACCACATGTGTTGGAATGTCGCATAGACCATGATGGATTTCAATCTTTACTGTTTCTCGTCAGTGTCTTCTGCAAACCACCTAAAGCTATGAAATTGGGTAATTTCCCCTTGCCAAACTTTTCTAGTACTTCCATGGGTTAATATGGCAAAACAGTATGCAGTCTTCAGGATAGACAATGGCTTGGCATGGCACAATTTCCTAGTCCATTCACCAGGCACCCATTGGCAGCCTAGGATGCGATGGGGAAGTGGAGGGACGCCGGCACCCCTCCAGGGCCTTTAACGGCAGGAATGCCTTCCCAGGGAAGGCAAAGCGGTGATCAATAGCGATTTTTGTTGAGGGACGCCTCCGGTCGCTTTTGACACAGGAACCTCTGACATATCCTGCGTGGGACGCTACCCAGGAGTCAGGGGGGATTTGGTAATGGACCTTCTTTACTTTTCTGGAAGCATGGCCTGAGTAGGCTTCTTCAGTTCCCAAGGACTCTACCTCGGGGTGCCTTTTAACCCACTGGAAATAATTTGGATTGCAAAACTTAGGAACGGACTGAGCTCCTGTAACACTGCATGGCCTCAGTGGGATCTATCAGTTAGATCTCTGCAGGAAACAGGGCAAATGGACCTAGGACACCTTCACTGCTCATACCTAGGCCTTTATTGCTCTACACCAGGACCCCAGACTAAGGGGCTTTTGCAAAATGTGTTTGCCCAAATGAGTCAGCTAGTAAACTTTCTCCTGACATATTGGATGGTAATTACGTAAATAAGCCTTCTTCTAGTAAACCCAGGTTGCTGGGCCATCCCTAGCAAAGGGGACTCTGGCTTTATTTCTTTCTGTTTCTCTTAATAGATGTGGGGGCTTCTCCCTCACTCACTTCCCGTGTTAATGGCTATAACTGGAGCCAACTGAGTGTTGGTCTAACTCGAGACAGAGACCATAAGGAATATTCCCAAGCAGCTGCTGAAACTCTCTTTGTTTCGGGGAAGTTTCCCTGTGTTCTCTGGCCTGACTTGGACTGCCTAACCCCTTCCCCCTTGCTGGTGGGAAAGCATGGCATCTGCTCCTCTGTTGGGGCTTATGAGCTCCGAAACCGGGAATCTTTTCTCTGCCTCCTGGCAGCACTTTGTTTCCTCTGTTTTCCCCTTCTGTTTCTGCACCAAGGTGCGTGCAGCCTGCATGACTAGCCTCTAGATCATGCACCACGGCTCCTTCTCTCTTCACTGTCAAGGAGCAAGAAGAACACCCCCACTCCAGATCTTCCCACGCATGTCTCAGGTAAACATTCAAAGTGGAGTGGGCCCAGGTGGAACGTAAATCACTATTTGAACTAAGTTAAGTTTGTTGGTTTAATTAAGACCTGTCTTTTAAGTTTACAGCAGTAAATGTGAAGCTTTTATTCTATCAAAGTTTACTGAAGGTCAAATAAGCTTGTGTTACTTGTTAAAATTTGTTAGCAAAGAAATGACTAAACTGATGGTTAATTGTCTGTCTCAAATTTCTAATGGGTAATTGCTGAAGTAGCTTTCAAAGTCTTTGGTAACCTGAAAGTTTTAAAGTTCTGCTTGGATGACAAATGGAATTAAATTGTGGACATCTGTATCTTAACCAAACAGGATAAAATGCTAAGTCATTAATTATTGGATGTAGGTTTGTGCTTTTGACTTCTTACTGCAAAGAAACTAAGAGTATTTAAATCTGTTGGTAAACTTGTTTGCCACTTAACTGATTCATAAATTGCCACCTGAAGAATTCTGTTGTAACAGTTCACAATTGGTTAATAACTAAAGGTGTTTCTAAGAATACAAAGTTCTGCCTAGTGTAGCTAAGACTGATGGAAATAAAGGGAAACTGTATGTAGGAAAGTAGGAGATATGTAAGAAAGATTTAAGGAATGGGAATACATTTTGTTGAAGGTAAAGGAAGGTAATTTTGTCCTAAATGAGATGGTTGTTTGGAAGGAAATGGCTTGGGACAAAACCTGAATGCAAAGGAAAGTTGTAGAAGGTTTGTGAAGGGAAATCTTCAGAAAAGGAATTTTAGCTATGGTCAAGAATGGATTAAGATTGAAATGAATGGGTTTTAAGGATACATTGGTACAAGACTGAAATTGTCTCTGTTCAAAAGGACAATGTTTTCTTAGATCAATTGATCTGCTGTTAAGAAAATGTAAATGGTTTTCTCTTTGCCTGCCCAGAAAAACGAGTTTCTATGTTCAGTTTTATCAGGTGTTTAACATCCCTAATTATATTTAGGCATGTGCTTTAAAACTTTCTAAGATTTTAGCAAATGTTGACAAGATTTAAATCGTAAATCTCTTTAACTCAGGCTTTTCCTTGGTATGTGAAGTTGCTCATGAAGTACTACTGAACCAATGATAAACCTTGGGTTACATTTGGGAAAACGCTATAACTATTCTAGAGATTCTACGCACTTCCTAAAGTTTTAACGTTTTGAGAGATCATCGCTTGATACTGTAATTATGGAAATGTTATGTATCACAGAAATAACCTGATTTCCTTGCAGCTAAATTGTAAACTCCCGTGTCTCTTTGGCTCTAACCATATCCATTCTGAGTTTTTGTCATTTATAATTGTTTTAATTCTCTGGTAAAATGAGTTTTATCTTCAAGGATATTCCTATAAAGGACTTTCAGGACAAATACAGATATTTGATATGCTTGAAAATCCTAAAACTGAAACGGGTAAGAATTTCCAGAACTGACTAAAGCCGCATTCACCAGAATTAGTAACATGGGACTAAATGAACTAAAAGATTATAGTGTTGTGTCTCTTAATGTTTTGTCTTACTTTAAACATTGCTGGTTCTCTCTACTGTTTGCTCTTACAGACTAGGGATACTCCCTCCTAGTTATCTGTAACTTATAGAGATGTAAAAGTGCTCATTTGTAAAAGTGCTCAAGGCATTCAAATTTTCTCTCTATCTGAACCCTCTGAAACCAAAAGGTCTTAGTATTCTTTCTTCATGACAATCAGTCATTTGCATAAGTTCAATAAGAATCTGTTCTCCTTGTAACAGGAAAGAATTGGAAACTGGTTATTTTACCAAGGCTTTGACTGGGATGTCATATTTGAAAAGACTCAGATATGACCAGACAGCTTTAAGGAACTAAGGTTGACTTTATGAAACCTGGAGCCATAAAGCCCCTTGGGACTGTTGGCCTGATACCTTGCTTACAGAGTTCCCAGCAGCCCCACCAGGTGAGTAAAGAATGTCACTCCTTGGTAGGTGCAGTCTCGGGAAGAGGAATTCGCCCAAAGGCATTGCAGGCATGCCTCATGGCAAGTACAGGGCTTGGCTTCTGGCCCGGAGAGGCTACTAAAAGTTCAACCTACAGATTCCTTATACAAAGTTCCAGCAAAGCAGATTCTAGAAGATCTATTGATCACAGTCACTGTTCTTACTGAGCTTATGTAAATAATTAGGCCAAGTTTGTTAAAACTGGACTTGTTTCACAAGTGAATTAGTCCTGATTTGGCTATCTCTGGAAATGAGGGTTATTTTAGAGAGAAAAATTATGTTTTAATAACACACCTTTATGGATGTTAAATTCTAGATTTGATTGTCTTTAAATGTTTACCTAAGCTAAACAATTAGAGGTAATCTTCAGAGAAGTTACACAATAGCTCATTTAGATGATCTTCTTGCTTTTTTATTCTGTGGGGATATTAGCAGACCCCACTGCACATGATCAAACAACTGAAAAATGGGATTGATTCCCTGCAATTGTATAACTTAACTAACACCTTATGTGTGGCTGGGATAATGAAATTGCCTAAAAGCCAACCTATTGCACTCCATAGGATTATCTATGGACTTGTGGAGATAATGGATAACCACACTTTCTTTATGAGTGGATTGGATGATTCATGGGGGGCTCCCCTTATCTCTTGACAAGTTTTCTCCCACTTGACAATGATCCTCTGTAATCAGGATATTGTTAAGGCTGGACCACTCAAAGGTCTTCTTATTGGTTTCACCCCTTTGTCATATTTATCCTAGAGGCCACCTCTGTTGAGGTGCAATTGCAAATAGATGCTTTAGCTAAGCATGGAACAGCCCTCCTATAAAGGAGCCTCAAAGCTCACTATGGGACAGTCCTTGACTATAATGATGTCACATCAGGTCCAGATTTGTCTTAGAAGCCAAAGGCCACCAATGGATGATGGAGGCCAACTTATTAAATACTGGGCTACATTAACAGATATGCCAGAAATAAAACTTGTCAAACTTTAAACCTAGTTACCTGTATGCCTGAACCTGACCACTGTACTTCTTTCTCTATAGAGCAAAAAAGGTTATTGATCTTGCTTACTCTATCTGGCCAGATTTAAGATGCCCCTGTTAAAAATATGAACGACAGTTGGTTTTCTGATGACAGTAGTTTTCATAGAAAAAAATAAGAAAAGCTAGGTGTGCCATAGTGCTCACTAGCACTTTGCAATTGCCAAAGTCTAAGAATTAACATTTATACTGACTCCAAATATGCTTTCCTGGTACTACATGCCCATGGAGCTATTTGGAAGGAAAGGGGATTGCTATCAAGCCATAACTCCCCAATCAAATATGGGCCTAAGTTACAAAACCCTCCTTATCGCTATACTGAAGATGGCATATATCAGATCCGGGATACATATTTGTGGTTCACACCCACGATTGGACAGCTCAGTTAAAAGGCAGTTTTATGCTGGGAACAAAAGAATCATACGTAGGATACTTGGACAAATAACACACAGTATCGAGGATGGCTATCATTAGAAATGTGTTCCCAAATAATAGTACTCCAGGCTACTGAATGTTTTGCTACTGATTGGGTAAGGTGACCTGGAATTAGATGGCCAGCTCCAAATGGAACCCACTGGATATGTGGAACTAACCTGTGGGCCTGGCTTCCTCCAGGGTGGATAGGTCGCTGTACTTTAGGATTTGCCTGGATTCATGGGCGCATTACTAAAACCATCACAACTCCAGCTAATCTCCCCAACTTGAAACAAAGATGGACACAATCTGTTTTTAAATGGTATGATCACTTAGCATCCATTTTTGTTCCATCTGCGGGACTAGAGGATGTCATGTGGCATGTAGAAGCCCTTAATAAATATACTACAAAGGCACTCAATGATCCACTAAATGGCATCTCCCTCCTTAATACCAAAGTCTCACAAATACGCAAGGCAGTCCTACAAAATAGGATGGCCTTAGAAGTTCTGACAGCAGCCCAAGGTGGCACACATGCATTATCAAGACAGAATGTTGTGTGTACATCCCAGACTATCACAAAAATGTCACAGGATTAATAAAAGATATGAATACCCAGATTAAGGCCCTACAAGATCCTTCTTTCTCTTTTAGTGATTGGTTAAGTTCCTGGCTTGGAGGAGGGCTATGGTCAAACCTCCTTTTCGGGCTTCTTATTCTTATCGCCTTATTAATCCTAATATGTTGCTTTGTTCCATGTTTCTCCACTTGGTGCCGAGACTCCATTGCTACAATGACTACACCACGACAGACGATCCTTGTCGCGCGCGAGGACGCCTCTTCACTGTCAGCGCTGGATTCAGCTGCCTCCACCTTTTGTAACTCCCTTATACGTTCCTACCCTGACCAATATTGACCCGAGCAGGTAGGGACAGCTCTACACCCCTATTCAGCACGAAGAAGTTACAGAAGATGAGACCTTCCACCTTCAACCACCTTAAAGATTTAAGGGTCAAAATTGTTCAGGGGGGAATGATGAGGGAGCAGGAGGCTGGCTGAGGACAAAGCAAAAGCTGGCGCCTTGCACCCCCTCTTCACCCGCTCCCCTCCATATGTGTGGCATTCCTCAGGCAGCCCTGACTGCCAAGAACAATAAGCAAAGAGTTAACTTGCAGAGCTTACAATCCTGCTAGACAGGAGTCTCCCTTGGCTTACAAATGTCCTAAATCTCACTAACAAAGACGATTGATAGCAGGATTGTGAGACCCCACCAAAAAGTCTCCCAAAGATCTTAATGTTAATGGCTGGTCTAAAGACAACATTGATCCAGCAGCAAGGGCAAGGCCTCCGGCAGGCCTGGAACATCCTGGCACCTTGTAGGCCCTCTTTAGCATATGAAAACTCCACTGAAACCTCCCTTCCCCTCCCCTTCCCCCAACAGCAGGGTACATAACCTGTCATCCCTCACAACCCGGGGCAGCAGCTCTTCCTGCCCACGGGTCCTGTCCCCGTGCTTTAATAAACCACCATTTTGCACCAATGACGTCTTAAGAATTCTTTCTTTAGTCGTCGGCTCCGAACCTCCTCACCCCACCGAACCTGACTTAGGTTCTGGGACTTCATCACTGAGGCCATCAATAGTGTAGGCCACCCTGGACTAAGAGGGGCTCTCTGACACCAGCGGAGCAACTATCTCCACTTAGACTCTCAGACAGTGTCCCCAGAGACAGAAGGTTGAAATGGACAGGCCCCCAGGCCCTAATCTGAACCTTAGCTTTGGTTTCCATGTGTCCGTCCTCAGAGGTCTGTTTTCGTAGACCAGCACACGGGGCTTTTCTGAGGCTCCAAACCAAACCTCTCTCGTCTCCACATGGGGAGCTTACTTACTGGGGATGTATCAAACCCTTCAGGTAGGAGAGTTCCGCAGGGCCACTGAACAACCAGTACATTCCAAGGTTTCCATGGACCCAAACGCACATTATGACGCATCCTCAGGAGAGGCCATTTCAACTCAGCCCCCTGGTTAGCGTGCCCCAGAGGCAGCAGATCAAACATATCTTGTGGCTAATGGCCAATGGGAATGCGAGGCATGCTGTACAGGGATCCATCCTTCGAACCGTGCTCTCCAGTCCTTCCGTATGGTATGTCCTGGAGCCATGCAACAGGACTCGAATGTCCCACAGAAGGAAACCTGGTGGTTTGGGGCAACCTCCAAACTCAGCGTGGGAAAACTTCCTTGGCCTCATGAGGCCCCCGCTTCATGAAGGTGCCAACATGGACACATACTCCAGCCTCAGCCAACGTCTGATCCTCAGCCTGACTTCAGATGCAGGAGATTTTGATTCAGCCTCTGCCTAGTGGGCCTGCTCTGCCCTTGGCTCCAATCCTCACTTTAGCTTGTGTTCCTAGACTTCCGTCCTCACACTCCTGGCCCGCAAACCCTCCCTACTGGGAATTCTGGGGCCACAATGAAGCACTCCGCCTGCCTCCCAGGAGAAAAACTTTGTCTATGGTGCTGCCCAGAAACCCCAAATGAGGATCAAACTGCTTGGCCCTCGGCAACACCCCAATTGCATAGGCTACCTTAAACACTGATGCTCTGTCGCAAATAGCCTGAGCCCAGACCTTCCAACAGACACCGACACAGCTGGCTGCACACCCAGCACCTTGGACCCGCCACTGCCTTAGGCCACCATCCATTCCCAACCTGGGTTTTCAGTCATCAGAACCTAGACCTTATCTCCAATCCCTGCACAGGGGGGAACCTGATGCACAAGTCAGAACCCCTCCTTCCCCATGGCAAGAAACCTTGCTGCTGGCAGTGAGTCAAACCTTCAGTGTAGGAGAAAACGGCATGGCCCATCAGGCCACGCCCATGTGTGAGGGCCGCCTTGGGCACAAACACACATTGTGACCCTCAGCGTGAGTACCTTATTCAAGTAACGCCTCTCAGTGATTGGACCAAGAGCCCGCATATGTGGCTTGCCATGCCCATAGGCACGCAGGACTAACTAGATGGTGTGTATTCCAGTTGAGGGAACCCACTGCTGTGCTCTAGAGTCCCTCTCCTGGGGGGTCCCCTGTGGCAGAAAACAGTACTCTTCCCTTCCCACAGAATGAACCCAAACACTTGGGAGCTTGGACAATCCCCCGAGAGGAAGGCTCTTCCTCGGCCCCTGAAGCAACCCCTACCCTGAACGGCCACTGTGAACGCAACACCCAGAGACAAAACCCTGAGCGACTGCCTCCCACTTGCCCTCCTTTGATATCCAGAGGATCTCCCCTCTCGGACTGGAGATCAGGCCTGCCATTACCTTGGCCCCTACCTGAGCCAAGTTTGCTTTTTCAGACATCTGTCCCCACAGCCCTGGCAAACACAGCCTCTAGGCTGGGTCCTCTGGAGCCATACCACAGGATCATGCCTTCTCTCTCCTGGGAAACTCTGTCCATTCCTTTGGCCACACACCTCCAGAATATGAGAAACCTCAAGGCCCCCGAGGACATACCATTACCGGGAGCCTCCCTGCACACACAGGGGCCTTCGGACACAAGCTGAGCTGCTACCTCCATGAAGGCATGCACACAGATGTCAACAGAGATAGAAGGTTGAGCCCGACAGGCCCTTAGGCCCTAATCTCAACTCTTGCTTTGTTTTCCAGGTGTCACTCCTCAGAGGCTTTGGTTCGAAGAACAGGATATGGGGCTTTCCTGAGGCACTGAACAGAACTTCTCTCGTCTCCACATGGGAAGCTTCCTTGTTGGAGCCGTGTCAAACACCTCAGGTTGGAGAATCCTGCAGAGTCCCTGAGCCACCTCCACATTCCAAGGTCTCCCAGGCCACCAAGCCACAGTAGGACTCATCTTCAGGAGAGTCCATTTCAACTCTCCCCTCTGGGTAGCTCACCCAGGAGCCCACAGATTGAGCCTGCCTTGTCCTGACTAAAGAGTGGGAATATGAGGTGGCGTTCCCAGGCATCCATGCTTAGACACCTGCTCTCGAGTCTTTCCGTATGGGGCCTCCTGGAACCATCCAATAGCACTCGACTTTCGTGCAGAAGGAAACCTTGAGGTTTGGAGTAGTTCACAAATCCCATCGTAGGCAAACCTTCCTGGCCTCATGAGGCCCCCACACCATTCAGGAAGAGGCCATGCTGGACAAAAACTCTAGCCTGAGGCACGTCTCAGAGTTGAAATGACCTCAGTGCAGGAGATCTCGATTCAGCCTCTCAGAGTGGGCCTGCCGTGCCATCGGTCCCAAACCTCAGGCTTGCTTGTGTTTTCAGAATTCCTTCCTCACCCTCCTGGCAAACAAGCCCTCCGGACTAGGAACTCCAGAACCACAACCCAGGCCAGGTTCTGCCCAAGGGAAGAAAAACGTTTCCCTGTGGGGCTCTCTCCAGAAAACCCAGATGAGGATCAACCTGCTCGGGCCTCGACGGTACCCGAACTGGATAGGCTGCTCTAGGCACTCATGCTCTGTCTGACACAGCCTGAAGCCAGACGTCCAGACAGACAAGGAGACAGCTGGCCGCACACCCAGCACTTCGGACACGCCATGGTCTTATGCCATCACCTCTTCCTAACCTAGGTTTTCAGATATCTGAACCTAGACATTATATCAATTCTCCACACAGCTGGGTATCGCAAGCACAACACAGAACTCCTCCTTCCCCGTGGCTGTAAAGCTTTCTCTTGGCATGGAGTCACACCTTCAGGGTGGGAGAAACCTTCCTGGTCCCTGATGCCACGCCCAAACTTGAGTGCTGCTTGGGCACAAATAAACTCTCTGACCCTCAGCATGAGCCCCATGTCAAAGAAAGGCCTGTCAGGGCCTGGGCCAAGAGCCCGCATATGGGGCTTGCCAAGCCCCTATGCACCCAATCCTCACCAGTGTTTGAGTTTTCCAGTCGCCCCGCCCGTACCTGGGGCTCTGCTCTGGAATCCCTTTCTTGGAGAGACACGTGAGCCAGACAACACTTTTCCACCCTTCCCACAAAATGACCCCAAACTCTTGGGAGCTGGGACAAATCCCCAGAGAGGGATACTCGTCCACAGTCCCTGAGGCCACCCCTCCAATCTACGGCTATCTCGGACACAACATCCAGAGACAAAAGCCTGAAGGAACGCCTCCCACTCGCCCTTGTTTCAGAGGCCCAGGAGCTCCCTCTCGGGCTGTACATCCGGCCTGCCATACCCTAGGCGCCACTCATAAGCTGAGTTTGTGTTTTCAGACTTCTGTGCCCTCAGCCTGGACCCACACAACCGCCAGGCTAGGGCCTCTGGAGCCACAGCGAAAGATTGTGCCTGCCCTCTCCAAGGAAATTGTGCCCAATCCATTGACCACAACCCTACAGGTTAGGGAAAAGCTCCAAGGCCCCTGAGGCCATCAATAGTGTAGGCCACCCTGGACTAAGAGGGGCTCTCTGACACCAGCGGAGCAACTATCTCCACTTAGACTCTCAGACAGTGTCCCCAGAGACAGAAGGTTGAAATGGACAGGCCCCCAGGCCCTAATCTGAACCTTAGCTTTGGTTTCCATGTGTCCGTCCTCAGAGGTCTGTTTTCGTAGACCAGCACACGGGGCTTTTCTGAGGCTCCAAACCAAACCTCTCTCGTCTCCACATGGGGAGCGTACTTACTGGGGATGTATCAAACCCTTCAGGTAGGAGAGTTCCGCAGGGCCACTGAACAACCAGCACATTCCAAGGTTTCCATGGACCCAAACGCACATTATGACGCATCCTCAGGAGAGGCCATTTCAACTCAGCCCCCTGGTTAGCGTGCCCCAGAGGCAGCAGATCAAACATATCTTGTGGCTAATGGCCAATGGGAATGCGAGGCATGCTGTACAGGGATCCATCCTTCGAACCGTGCTCTCCAGTCCTTCCGTATGGTATGTCCTGGAGCCATGCAACAGGACTCGAATGTCCCACAGAAGGAAACCTGGTGGTTTGGGGCAACCTCCAAACTCAGCGTGGGAAAACTTCCTTGGCCTCATGAGGCCCCCGCTTCATGAAGGTGCCAACATGGACACATACTCCAGCCTCAGCCAACGTCTGATCCTCAGCCTGACTTCAGATGCAGGAGATTTTGATTCAGCCTCTGCCTAGTGGGCCTGCTCTGCCCTTGGCTCCAATCCTCACTTTAGCTTGTGTTCCTAGACTTCCGTCCTCACACTCCTGGCCCGCAAACCCTCCCTACTGGGAATTCTGGGGCCACAATGAAGCACTAAGCCTGCCTCCCAGGAGAAAAACTTTGTCTATGGTGCTGCCCAGAAACCCCAAATGAGGATCAAACTGCTTGGCCCTCGGCAACACCCCAATTGCATAGGCTACCTTAAACACTGATGCTCTGTCGCAAATAGCCTGAGCCCAGACCTTCCAACAGACACCGACACAGCTGGCTGCACACCCAGCACATTGGACCCGCCACTGCCTTAGGCCACCATCCATTCCCAACCTGGGTTTTCAGTCATCAGAACCTAGACCTTATCTCCAATCCCTGCACAGGGGGGAACCTGATGCACAAGTCAGAACCCCTCCTTCCCCATGGCAAGAAACCTTGCTGCTGGCAGTGAGTCAAACCTTCAGTGTAGGAGAAAACGGCATGGCCCATCAGGCCACGTCCATGTGTGAGGGCCGCCTTGGGCACAAACACACATTGTGACCCTCAGCGTGAGTACCTTATTCAAGTAACGCCTCTCAGTGATTGGACCAAGAGCCTGCATATGTGGCTTGCCATGCCCATAGGCACGCAGGACTAACTAGATGGTGTGTATTCCAGTTGAGGGAACCCACTGCTGTGCTCTAGAGTCCCTCTCCTGGGGGGTCCCCTGTGGCAGAAAACAGTACTCTTCCCTTCCCACAGAATGAACCCAAACACTTGGGAGCTTGGACAATCCCCCGAGAGGAAGGCTCTTCCTCAGCCCCTGAAGCAACCCCTACCCTGAACGGCCACTGTGAACGCAACACCCAGAGACAAAAGCCTGAGCGACTGCCTCCCACTTGCCCTCCTTTGATATCCAGAGGATCTCCCCTCTCGGACTGGAGATCAGGCCTGCCATTACCTTGGCCCCTACCTGAGCCAAGTTTGCTTTTTCAGACATCTGTCCCCACAGCCCTGGCAAACACAGCCTCTAGGCTGGGTCCTCTGGAGCCATACCACAGGACCATGCCTGCTCTCTCCTGGGAAACTCTGTCCATTCCTTTGGCCACACACCTCCAGAATATGAGAAACCTCAAGGCCCCCGAAGACATACCATTACCGGGAGCCTCCCTGCACACACAGGGGCCTTCGGACACAAGCTGAGCTGCTACCTCCATGAAGGCATGCACACAGATGTCAACAGAGATAGAAGGTTGAGCCCGACAGGCCCTTAGGCCCTAATCTCAACTCTTGCTTTGTTTTCCAGGTGTCACTCCTCAGAGGCTTTGGTTCGAAGAACAGGATATGGGGCTTTCCTGAGGCACTGAACAGAACTTCTCTCGTCTCCACATGGGAAGCTTCCTTGTTGGAGCCGTGACAAACACCTCAGGTTGGAGAATCCTGCAGAGTCCCTGAGCCACCTCCACATTCCAAGGTCTCCCAGGCCACCAAGCCACAGTAGGACTCATCTTCAGGAGAGTCCATTTCAACTCTCCCCTCTGGGTAGCTCACCCAGGAGCCCGCAGATTGAGCCTGCCTTGTCCTGACTAAAGAGTGGGAATATGAGGTGGCGTTCCCAGGCATCCATGCTTAGACACCTGCTCTCGAGTCTTTCCGTATGGGGCCTCCTGGAACCATCCAATAGCACTCGACTTTCGTGCAGAAGGAAACCTTGAGGTTTGGAGTAGTTCACAAATCCCATCGTAGGCAAACCTTCCTGGCCTCATGAGGCCCCCACACCATTCAGCAAGAGGCCATGCTGGACAAAAACTCTAGCCTGAGGCACGTCTCAGAGTTGAAATGACCTCAGTGCAGGAGATCTCGATTCAGCCTCTCAGAGTGGGCCTGCCGTGCCATCGGTCCCAAACCTCACGCTAGCTTGTGTTTTCAGAATTCCTTCCTCACACTCCTGGCAAACAAGCCCTCCGGACTAGGAACTCCAGAACCACAACCCAGCCCAGGGTCTGCCCAAGGGAAGAAAAACGTTTCCCTGTGGGGCTCTCTCCAGAAAACCCAGAAGAGGATCAACCTGCTCGGTCCTCGACGGTACCCGAACTGGATAGGCTGCTCTGGGCACTCATGCTCTGTCTGACACAGCCTGAAGCCAGACGTCCAGACAGACAAGGAGACAGCTGGCCGCACACCCAGCACTTCGGACACGCCATGGTCTTATGCCGTCACCTCTTCCTAACCTTGGTTTTCAGATATCTGAACCTAGACATTATATCAATTCTCCACACAGCTGGGTATCGCAAGCACAACACAATACTCCTCCTTCCCCGTGGCTGTAAAGCTTGCACTTGGCATGGAGTCACACCTTCAGGGTGGGAGAAACCTTCCTGGTCCCTGATGCCACGCCCAAACTTGAGTGCTGCTTGGGCACAAATTCACACTCTGACCCTCAGCATGAGCCCCATGTCAAAGGAAGGCCTGTCAGGGCCTGGGCCAAGAGCCCGCATATGGGCTTGCCAAGCCCCTATGCACCCAATCCTCACCAGTGTTTGAGTTTTCCAGTCGCCCCGCCCGTACCTGGGGATCTGCTCTGGAATCCCTTTCTTGGAGAGACACATGAGCCAGACAACACTTTTCCACCCTTCCCACAAAATGACCCCAAACTCTTGGGAGCTGGGACAAAACCCCAGAGAGGGATACTCGTCCACAGTCCCTGAGGCCACCCCTCCAATCCACGGCTATCTCGGACACAACATCCAGAGACAAAAGCCTGAAGGAACGCCTCCCACTCGCCTTTGTTTCAGAGGCCCAGGAGCTCCCTCTCGGGCTGTACATCCGGCCTGCCATACCCTAAGCGCCACTCATAAGCTGAGTTTGTGTTTTCAGACTTCTGTGCCCTCAGCCTGGACCCACACAACCGCCAGGCTAGGGCCTCTGGAGCCACAGCGAAAGATTGTGCCTGCCCTCTCCAAGGAAATTGTGCCCAATCCATTGACCACAACCCTACAGGTTAGGGAAAAGCTCCAAGGCCCCTGAGGCCATCAATAGTGTAGGCCACCCTGGACTAAGAGGGGCTCTCTGACACCAGCGGAGCAACTATCTCCACTTAGACTCTCAGACAGTGTCCCCAGAGACAGAAGGTTGAAATGGACAGGCCCCCAGGCCCTAATCTGAACCTTAGCTTTGGTTTCCATGTGTCCGTCCTCAGAGGTCTGTTTTCGTAGACCAGCACACGGGGCTTTTCTGAGGCTCCAAACCAAACCTCTCTCGCCTCCACATGGGGAGCTTACTTACTGGGGATGTATCAAACCCTTCAGGTAGGAGAGTTCCGCAGGGCCACTGAACAACCAGCACATTCCAAGGTTTCCATGGACCCAAACGCACATTATGACGCATCCTCAGGAGAGGCCATTTCAACTCAGCCCCCTGGTTAGCGTGCCCCAGAGGCAGCAGATCAAACATATCTTGTGGCTAATGGCCAATGGGAATGCGAGGCATGCTGTACAGGGATCCATCCTTCGAACCGTGCTCTCCAGTCCTTCCGTATGGTATGTCCTGGAGCCATGCAACAGGACTCGAATGTCCCACAGAAGGAAACCTGGTGGTTTGGGGCAACCTCCAAACTCAGCGTGGGAAAACTTCCTTGGCCTCATGAGGCCCCCGCTTCATGAAGGTGCCAACATGGACACATACTCCAGCCTCAGCCAACGTCTGATCCTCAGCCTGACTTCAGATGCAGGAGATTTTGATTCAGCCTCTGCCTAGTGGGCCTGCTCTGCCCTTGGCTCCAATCCTCACTTTAGCTTGTGTTCCTAGACTTCTGTCCTCACACTCCTGGCCCACAAACCCTCCCTACTGGGAATTCTGGGGCCACAATGAAGCACTCCGCCTGCCTCCCAGGAGAAAAACTTTGTCTATGGTGCTGCCCAGAAACCCCAAATGAGGATCAAACTGCTTGGCCCTCGGCAACACCCCAATTGCATAGGCTTCCTTAAACACTGATGCTCTGTCGCAAATAGCCTGAGCCCAGACCTTCCAACAGACACCGACACAGCTGGCTGCACACCCAGCACATTGGACCCGCCACTGCCTTAGGCCACCATCCATTCCCAACCTGGGTTTTCAGTCATCAGAACCTAGACCTTATCTCCAATCCCTGCACAGGGGGGAACCTGATGCACAAGTCAGAACCCCTCCTTCCCCATGGCAAGAAACCTTGCTGCTGGCAGTGAGTCAAACCTTCAGTGTAGGAGAAAACGGCATGGCCCATGAGGCCACGCCCATGTGTGAGGGCCGCCTTGGGCACAAACACACATTGTGACCCTCAGCGTGAGTACCTTATTCAAGTAACGCCTCTCAGTGATTGGACCAAGAGCCCGCATATGTGGCTTGCCATGCCCATAGGCACGCAGGACTAACTAGATGGTGTGTATTCCAGTTGAGGGAACCCACTGCTGTGCTCTAGAGTCCCTCTCCTGGGGGGTCCCCTGTGGCAGAAAACAGTACTCTTCCCTTCCCACAGAATGAACCCAAACACTTGGGAGCTTGGACAATCCCCCGAGAGGAAGGCTCTTCCTCGGCCCCTGAAGCAACCCCTACCCTGAACGGCCACTGTGAACGCAACACCCAGAGACAAAAGCCTGAGCGACTGCCTCCCACTTGCCCTCCTTTGATATCCAGAGGATCTCCCCTCTCGGACTGGAGATCAGGCCTGCCATTACCTTGGCCCCTACCTGAGCCAAGTTTGCTTTTTCAGACATCTGTCCCCACAGCCCTGGCAAACACAGCCTCTAGGCTGGGTCCTCTGGAGCCATACCACAGGACCATGCCTGCTCTCTCCTGGGAAACTCTGTCCATTCCTTTGGCCACACACCTCCAGAATATGAGAAACCTCAAGGCCCCCGAGGACATACCATTACCGGGAGCCTCCCTGCACACACAGGGGCCTTCGGACACAAGCTGAGCTGCTACCTCCATGAAGGCATGCACACAGATGTCAACAGAGATAGAAGGTTGAGCCCGACAGGCCCTTAGGCCCTAATCTCAACTCTTGCTTTGTTTTCCAGGTGTCACTCCTCAGAGGCTTTGGTTCGAAGAACAGGATATGGGGCTTTCCTGAGGCACTGAACAGAACTTCTCTCGTCTCCACATGGGAAGCTTCCTTGTTGGAGCCGTGTCAAACACCTCAGGTTGGAGAATCCTGCAGAGTCCCTGAGCCACCTCCACATTCCAAGGTCTCCCAGGCCACCAAGCCACAGTAGGACTCATCTTCAGGAGAGTCCATTTCAACTCTCCCCTCTGGGTAGCTCACCCAGGAGCCCACAGATTGAGCCTGCCTTGTCCTGACTAAAGAGTGGGAATATGAGGTGGCGTTCCCAGGCATCCATGCTTAGACACCTGCTCTCGAGTCTTTCCGTATGGGGCCTCCTGGAACCATCCAATAGCACTCGACTTTCGTGCAGAAGGAAACCTTGAGGTTTGGAGTAGTTCACAAATCCCATCGTAGGCAAACCTTCCTGGCCTCATGAGGCCCCCACACCATTCAGGAAGAGGCCATGCTGGACAAAAACTCTAGCCTGAGGCACGTCTCAGAGTTGAAATGACCTCAGTGCAGGAGATCTCGATTCAGCCTCTCAGAGTGGGCCTGCCGTGCCATCGGTCCCAAACCTCAGGCTAGCTTGTGTTTTCAGAATTCCTTCCTCACCCTCCTGGCAAACAAGCCCTCCGGACTAGGAACTCCAGAACCACAACCCAGGCCAGGTTCTGCCCAAGGGAAGAAAAACGTTTCCCTGTGGGGCTCTCTCCAGAAAACCCAGATGAGGATCAACCTGCTCGGGCCTCGACGGTACCCGAACTGGATAGGCTGCTCTAGGCACTCATGCTCTGTCTGACACAGCCTGAAGCCAGACGTCCAGACAGACAAGGAGACAGCTGGCCGCACACCCAGCACTTCGGACACGCCATGGTCTTATGCCATCACCTCTTCCTAACCTAGGTTTTCAGATATCTGAACCTAGACATTATATCAATTCTCCACACAGCTGGGTATCGCAAGCACAACACAGAACTCCTCCTTCCCCGTGGCTGTAAAGCTTTCTCTTGGCATGGAGTCACACCTTCAGGGTGGGAGAAACCTTCCTGGTCCCTGATGCCACGCCCAAACTTGAGTGCTGCTTGGGCACAAATAAACTCTCTGACCCTCAGCATGAGCCCCATGTCAAAGAAAGGCCTGTCAGGGCCTGGGCCAAGAGCCCGCATATGGGGCTTGCCAAGCCCCTATGCACCCAATCCTCACCAGTGTTTGAGTTTTCCAGTCGCCCCGCCCGTACCTGGGGCTCTGCTCTGGAATCCCTTTCTTGGAGAGACACGTGAGCCAGACAACACTTTTCCACCCTTCCCACAAAATGACCCCAAACTCTTGGGAGCTGGGACAAATCCCCAGAGAGGGATACTCGTCCACAGTCCCTGAGGCCACCCCTCCAATCTACGGCTATCTCGGACACAACATCCAGAGACAAAAGCCTGAAGGAACGCCTCCCACTCGCCCTTGTTTCAGAGGCCCAGGAGCTCCCTCTCAAGCTGTACATCCGGCCTGCCATACCCTAGGCGCCACTCATAAGCTGAGTTTGTGTTTTCAGACTTCTGTGCCCTCAGCCTGGACCCACACAACCGCCAGGCTAGGGCCTCTGGAGCCACAGCGAAAGATTGTGCCTGCCCTCTCCAAGGAAATTGTGCCCAATCCATTGACCACAACCCTACAGGTTAGGGAAAAGCTCCAAGGCCCCTGAGGCCATCAATAGTGTAGGCCACCCTGGACTAAGAGGGGCTCTCTGACACCAGCGGAGCAACTATCTCCACTTAGACTCTCAGACAGTGTCCCCAGAGACAGAAGGTTGAAATGGACAGGCCCCCAGGCCCTAATCTGAACCTTAGCTTTGGTTTCCATGTGTCCGTCCTCAGAGGTCTGTTTTCGTAGACCAGCACACGGGGCTTTTCTGAGGCTCCAAACCAAACCTCTCTCGTCTCCACATGGGGAGCGTACTTACTGGGGATGTATCAAACCCTTCAGGTAGGAGAGTTCCGCAGGGCCACTGAACAACCAGTACATTCCAAGGTTTCCATGGACCCAAACGCACATTATGACGCATCCTCAGGAGAGGCCATTTCAACTCAGCCCCCTGGTTAGCGTGCCCCAGAGGCAGCAGATCAAACATATCTTGTGGCTAATGGCCAATGGGAATGCGAGGCATGCTGTACAGGGATCCATCCTTCGAACCGTGCTCTCCAGTCCTTCCGTATGGTATGTCCTGGAGCCATGCAACAGGACTCGAATGTCCCACAGAAGGAAACCTGGTGGTTTGGGGCAACCTCCAAACTCAGCGTGGGAAAACTTCCTTGGCCTCATGAGGCCCCCGCTTCATGAAGGTGCCAACATGGACACATACTCCAGCCTCAGCCAACGTCTGATCCTCAGCCTGACTTCAGATGCAGGAGATTTTGATTCAGCCTCTGCCTAGTGGGCCTGCTCTGCCCTTGGCTCCAATCCTCACTTTAGCTTGTGTTCCTAGACTTC
Organism: Mustela nivalis; assembly: GCF_964662115.1. Taxonomy (NCBI): domain Eukaryota; kingdom Metazoa; phylum Chordata; class Mammalia; order Carnivora; family Mustelidae; genus Mustela; species Mustela nivalis. Next base: position 147,360 of record NW_028136011.1, on the reverse strand, counting down.
CGTCCTCACACTCCTGGCCCGCAAACCCTCCCTACTGGGAATTCTGGGGCCACAATGAAGCACTAAGCCTGCCTCCCAGGAGAAAAACTTTGTCTATGGTGCTGCCCAGAAACCCCAAATGAGGATCAAACTGCTTGGCCCTCGGCAACACCCCAATTGCATAGGCTACCTTAAACACTGATGCTCTGTCGCAAATAGCCTGAGCCCAGACCTTCCAACAGACACCGACACAGCTGGCTGCACACCCAGCACATTGGACCCGCCACTGCCTTAGGCCACCATCCATTCCCAACCTGGGTTTTCAGTCATCAGAACCTAGACCTTATCTCCAATCCCTGCACAGGGGGGAACCTGATGCACAAGTCAGAACCCCTCCTTCCCCATGGCAAGAAACCTTGCTGCTGGCAGTGAGTCAAACCTTCAGTGTAGGAGAAAACGGCATGGCCCATCAGGCCACGTCCATGTGTGAGGGCCGCCTTGGGCACAAACACACATTGTGACCCTCAGCGTGAGTACCTTATTCAAGTAACGCCTCTCAGTGATTGGACCAAGAGCCTGCATATGTGGCTTGCCATGCCCATAGGCACGCAGGACTAACTAGATGGTGTGTATTCCAGTTGAGGGAACCCACTGCTGTGCTCTAGAGTCCCTCTCCTGGGGGGTCCCCTGTGGCAGAAAACAGTACTCTTCCCTTCCCACAGAATGAACCCAAACACTTGGGAGCTTGGACAATCCCCCGAGAGGAAGGCTCTTCCTCAGCCCCTGAAGCAACCCCTACCCTGAACGGCCACTGTGAACGCAACACCCAGAGACAAAAGCCTGAGCGACTGCCTCCCACTTGCCCTCCTTTGATATCCAGAGGATCTCCCCTCTCGGACTGGAGATCAGGCCTGCCATTACCTTGGCCCCTACCTGAGCCAAGTTTGCTTTTTCAGACATCTGTCCCCACAGCCCTGGCAAACACAGCCTCTAGGCTGGGTCCTCTGGAGCCATACCACAGGACCATGCCTGCTCTCTCCTGGGAAACTCTGTCCATTCCTTTGGCCACACACCTCCAGAATATGAGAAACCTCAAGGCCCCCGAAGACATACCATTACCGGGAGCCTCCCTGCACACACAGGGGCCTTCGGACACAAGCGGAGCTGCTACCTCCATGAAGGCATGCACACAGATGTCAACAGAGATAGAAGGTTGAGCCCGACAGGCCCTTAGGCCCTAATCTCAACTCTTGCTTTGTTTTCCAGGTGTCACTCCTCAGAGGCTTTGGTTCGAAGAACAGGATATGGGGCTTTCCTGAGGCACTGAACAGAACTTCTCTCGTCTCCACATGGGAAGCTTCCTTGTTGGAGCCGTGTCATACAGCTCAGGTTGGAGAATCCTGCAGAGTCCCTGAGCCACCTCCACATTCCAAGGTCTCCCAGGCCACCAAGCCACAGTAGGACTCATCTTCAGGAGAGTCCATTTCAACTCTCCCCTCTGGGTAGCTCACCCAGGAGCCCGCAGATTGAGCCTGCCTTGTCCTGACTAAAGAGTGGGAATATGAGGTGGCGTTCCCAGGCATCCATGCTTAGACACCTGCTCTCGAGTCTTTCCGTATGGGGCCTCCTGGAACCATCCAATAGCACTCGACTTTCGTGCAGAAGGAAACCTTGAGGTTTGGAGTAGTTCACAAATCCCATCGTAGGCAAACCTTCCTGGCCTCATGAGGCCCCCACACCATTCAGGAAGAGGCCATGCTGGACAAAAACTCTAGCCTGAGGCACGTCTCAGAGTTGAAATGACCTCAGTGCAGGAGATCTCGATTCAGCCTCTCAGAGTGGGCCTGCCGTGCCATCGGTCCCAAACCTCACGCTAGCTTGTGTTTTCAGAATTCCTTCCTCACACTCCTGGCAAACAAGCCCTCCGGACTAGGAACTCCAGAACCACAACCCAGCCCAGGGTCTGCCCAAGGGAAGAAAAACGTTTCCCTGTGGGGCTCTCTCCAGAAAACCCAGAAGAGGATCAACCTGCTCGGTCCTCGACGGTACCCGAACTGGATAGGCTGCTCTGGGCACTCATGCTCTGTCTGACACAGCCTGAAGCCAGACGTCCAGACAGACAAGGAGACAGCTGGCCGCACACCCAGCACTTCGGACACGCCATGGTCTTATGCCGTCACCTCTTCCTAACCTTGGTTTTCAGATATCTGAACCTAGACATTATATCAATTCTCCACACAGCTGGGTATCGCAAGCACAACACAATACTCCTCCTTCCCCGTGGCTGTAAAGCTTGCACTTGGCATGGAGTCACACCTTCAGGGTGGGAGAAACCTTCCTGGTCCCTGATGCCACGCCCAAACTTGAGTGCTGCTTGGGCACAAATTCACACTCTGACCCTCAGCATGAGCCCCATGTCAAAGGAAGGCCTGTCAGGGCCTGGGCCAAGAGCCCGCATATGGGCTTGCCAAGCCCCTATGCACCCAATCCTCACCAGTGTTTGAGTTTTCCAGTCGCCCCGCCCGTACCTGGGGATCTGCTCTGGAATCCCTTTCTTGGAGAGACACATGAGCCAGACAACACTTTTCCACCCTTCCCACAAAATGACCCCAAACTCTTGGGAGCTGGGACAAAACCCCAGAGAGGGATACTCGTCCACAGTCCCTGAGGCCACCCCTCCAATCCACGGCTATCTCGGACACAACATCCAGAGACAAAAGCCTGAAGGAACGCCTCCCACTCGCCTTTGTTTCAGAGGCCCAGGAGCTCCCTCTCGGGCTGTACATCCGGCCTGCCATACCCTAAGCGCCACTCATAAGCTGAGTTTGTGTTTTCAGACTTCTGTGCCCTCAGCCTGGACCCACACAACCGCCAGGCTAGGGCCTCTGGAGCCACAGCGAAAGATTGTGCCTGCCCTCTCCAAGGAAATTGTGCCCAATCCATTGACCACAACCCTACAGGTTAGGGAAAAGCTCCAAGGCCCCTGAGGCCATCAATAGTGTAGGCCACCCTGGACTAAGAGGGGCTCTCTGACACCAGCGGAGCAACTATCTCCACTTAGACTCTCAGACAGTGTCCCCAGAGACAGAAGGTTGAAATGGACAGGCCCCCAGGCCCTAATCTGAACCTTAGCTTTGGTTTCCATGTGTCCGTCCTCAGAGGTCTGTTTTCGTAGACCAGCACACGGGGCTTTTCTGAGGCTCCAAACCAAACCTCTCTCGTCTCCACATGGGGAGCTTACTTACTGGGGATGTATCAAACCCTTCAGGTAGGAGAGTTCCGCAGGGCCACTGAACAACCAGCACATTCCAAGGTTTCCATGGACCCAAACGCACATTATGACGCATCCTCAGGAGAGGCCATTTCAACTCAGCCCCCTGGTTAGCGTGCCCCAGAGGCAGCAGATCAAACATATCTTGTGGCTAATGGCCAATGGGAATGCGAGGCATGCTGTACAGGGATCCATCCTTCGAACCGTGCTCTCCAGTCCTTCCGTATGGTATGTCCTGGAGCCATGCAACAGGACTCGAATGTCCCACAGAAGGAAACCTGGTGGTTTGGGGCAACCTCCAAACTCAGCGTGGGAAAACTTCCTTGGCCTCATGAGGCCCCCGCTTCATGAAGGTGCCAACATGGACACATACTCCAGCCTCAGCCAACGTCTGATCCTCAGCCTGACTTCAGATGCAGGAGATTTTGATTCAGCCTCTGCCTAGTGGGCCTGCTCTGCCCTTGGCTCCAATCCTCACTTTAGCTTGTGTTCCTAGACTTCTGTCCTCACACTCCTGGCCCACAAACCCTCCCTACTGGGAATTCTGGGGCCACAATGAAGCACTCCGCCTGCCTCCCAGGAGAAAAACTTTGTCTATGGTGCTGCCCAGAAACCCCAAATGAGGATCAAACTGCTTGGCCCTCGGCAACACCCCAATTGCATAGGCTTCCTTAAACACTGATGCTCTGTCGCAAATAGCCTGAGCCCAGACCTTCCAACAGACACCGACACAGCTGGCTGCACACCCAGCACATTGGACCCGCCACTGCCTTAGGCCACCATCCATTCCCAACCTGGGTTTTCAGTCATCAGAACCTAGACCTTATCTCCAATCCCTGCACAGGGGGGAACCTGATGCACAAGTCAGAACCCCTCCTTCCCCATGGCAAGAAACCTTGCTGCTGGCAGTGAGTCAAACCTTCAGTGTAGGAGAAAACGGCATGGCCCATGAGGCCACGCCCATGTGTGAGGGCCGCCTTGGGCACAAACACACATTGTGACCCTCAGCGTGAGTACCTTATTCAAGTAACGCCTCTCAGTGATTGGACCAAGAGCCCGCATATGTGGCTTGCCATGCCCATAGGCACGCAGGACTAACTAGATGGTGTGTATTCCAGTTGAGGGAACCCACTGCTGTGCTCTAGAGTCCCTCTCCTGGGGGGTCCCCTGTGGCAGAAAACAGTACTCTTCCCTTCCCACAGAATGAACCCAAACACTTGGGAGCTTGGACAATCCCCCGAGAGGAAGGCTCTTCCTCGGCCCCTGAAGCAACCCCTACCCTGAACGGCCACTGTGAACGCAACACCCAGAGACAAAAGCCTGAGCGACTGCCTCCCACTTGCCCTCCTTTGATATCCAGAGGATCTCCCCTCTCGGACTGGAGATCAGGCCTGCCATTACCTTGGCCCCTACCTGAGCCAAGTTTGCTTTTTCAGACATCTGTCCCCACAGCCCTGGCAAACACAGCCTCTAGGCTGGGTCCTCTGGAGCCATACCACAGGACCATGCCTGCTCTCTCCTGGGAAACTCTGTCCATTCCTTTGGCCACACACCTCCAGAATATGAGAAACCTCAAGACCCCCGAGGACATACCATTACCGGGAGCCTCCCTGCACACACAGGGGCCTTCGGACACAAGCTGAGCTGCTACCTCCATGAAGGCATGCACACAGATGTCAACAGAGATAGAAGGTTGAGCCCGACAGGCCCTTAGGCCCTAATCTCAACTCTTGCTTTGTTTTCCAGGTGTCACTCCTCAGAGGCTTTGGTTCGAAGAACAGGATATGGGGCTTTCCTGAGGCACTGAACAGAACTTCTCTCGTCTCCACATGGGAAGCTTCCTTGTTGGAGCCGTGTCAAACACCTCAGGTTGGAGAATCCTGCAGAGTCCCTGAGCCACCTCCACATTCCAAGGTCTCCCAGGCCACCAAGCCACAGTAGGACTCATCTTCAGGAGAGTCCATTTCAACTCTCCCCTCTGGGTAGCTCACCCAGGAGCCCGCAGATTGAGCCTGCCTTGTCCTGACTAAAGAGTGGGAATATGAGGTGGCGTTCCCAGGCATCCATGCTTAGACACCTGCTCTCGAGTCTTTCCGAATGGGGCCTCCTGGAACCATCCAATAGCACTCGACTTTCGTGCAGAAGGAAACGTTGAGGTTTGGAGTAGTTCACAAATCCCATCGTAGGCAAACCTTCCTGGCCTCATGAGGCCCCCACACCATTCAGGAAGAGGCCATGCTGGACAAAAACTCTAGCCTGAGGCACGTCTCATAGTTGAAATGACCTCAGTGCAGGAGATCTCGATTCAGCCTCTCAGAGTGGGCCTGCCGTGCCATCGGTCCCAAACCTCAGGCTAGCTTGTGTTTTCAGACTTCCTTCCTCACCCTCCTGGCAAACAAGCCCTCCAGACTAGGAACTCCAGAACCACAACCCAGGCCAGGGTCTGCCCAAGGGAAGAAAAACGTTTCCCTGTGGGGCTCTCTCCAGAAAACCCAGATGAGGATCAACCTGCTCGGGCCTCGACGGTACCCGAACTGGATAGGCTGCTCTAGGCACTCATGCTCTGTCTGACACAGCCTGAAGCCAGACGTCCAGACAGACAAGGAGACAGCTGGCCGCACACCCAGCACTTCGGACACGCCATGGTCTTATGCCGTCACCTCTTCCTAACCTTGGTTTTCAGATATCTGAACCTAGACATTATATCAATTCTCCACACAGCTGGGTATCGCAAGCACAACACAGAACTCCTCCTTCCCCGTGGCTGTAAAGCTTGCTCTTGGCATGGAGTCACACCTTCAGGGTGGGAGAAACCTTCCTGGTCCCTGATGCCACGCCCAAACTTGAGTGCTGCTTGGGCACAAATTCACACTCTGACCCTCAGCATGAGCCCCATGTCAAAGAAAGGCCTGTCAGGGCCTGGGCCAAGAGCCCGCATATGGGGCTTGCCAAGCCCCTATGCACCCAATCCTCACCAGTGTTTGAGTTTTCCAGTCGCCCCGCCCGTACCTGGGGATCTGCTCTGGAATCCCTTTCTTGGAGAGACACGTGAGCCAGACAACACTTTTCCACCCTTCCCACAAAATGACCCCAAACTCTTGGGAGCTGGGACAAATCCCCAGAGAGGGATACTCGTCCACAGTCCCTGAGGCCACCCCTCCAATCCACGGCTATCTCGGACACAACATCCAGAGACAAAAGCCTGAAGGAACGCCTCCTTCTCGCCCTTGATTCAGAGGCCCAGGAGCTCCCTCTCGGGCTGTACATCCGGCCTGCCATACCCTAGGCGCCACTCATAAGCTGAGTTTGTGTTTTCAGACTTCTGTGCCCTCAGCCTGGACCCACACAACCGCCAGGCTAGGGCCTCTGGAGCCACAGCGAAAGATTGTGCCTGCCCTCTCCAAGGAAATTGTGCCCAATCCATTGACCACAACCCTACAGGTTAGGGAAAAGCTCCAAGGCCCCTGAGGCCATCAATAGTGTAGGCCACCCTGGACTAAGAGGGGCTCTCTGACACCAGCGGAGCAACTATCTCCACTTAGACTCTCAGACAGTGGCCCCAGAGACAGAAGGTTGAAATGGACAGGCCCCCAGGCCCTAATCTGAACCTTAGCTCTGGTTTCCATGTGTCCGTCCTCAGAGGTCTGTTTTCGTAGACCAGCACACGGGGCTTTTCTGAGGCACCAAACCAAACCTCTCTCGTCTCCACATGGGGAGCTTACTTACTGGGGATGTATCAAACCCTTCAGGTAGGAGAGTTCCGCAGGGCCACTGAACAACCAGCACATTCCAAGGTTTCCATGGACCCAAACGCACATTATGACGCATCCTCAGGAGAGGCCATTTCAACTCAGCCCCCTGGTTAGCGTGCCCCAGAGGCAGCAGATCAAACATATCTTGTGGCTAATGTCCAATGGGAATGCGAGGCATGCTGTACAGGGATCCATCCTTCGAACCGTGCTCTCCAGTCCTTCCGTATGGTATGTCCTGGAGCCATGCAACAGGACTCGAATGTCCCACAGAAGGAAACCTGGTGGTTTGGGGCAACCTCCAATCTCAGCGTGGGAAAACTTCCTTGGCCTCATGAGGCCCCCGCTTCATGAAGGTGCCATCATGGACACATACTCCAGCCTCAGCCAACGTCTGATCCTCAGCCTGACTTCAGATGCAGGAGATTTTGATTCAGCCTCTGCCTAGTGGGCCTGCTCTGCCCTTGGCTCCAATCCTCACTTTAGCTTGTGTTCCTAGACTTCCGTCCTCACACTCCTGGCCCGCAAACCCTCCCTACTGGGAATTCTGGGGCCACAATGAAGCACTCCGCCTGCATCCCAGGAGAAAAACTTTGTCTATGGTGCTGCCCAGAAACCCCAAATGAGGATCAAACTGCTTGGCCCTCGGCAACACCCCAATTGCATAGGCTACCTTAAACACTGATGCTCTGTCGCAAATAGCCTGAGCCCAGACCTTCCAACAGACACCGACACAGCTGGCTGCACACCCAGCACATTGGACCCGCCACTGCCTTAGGCCACCATCCATTCCCAACCTGGGTTTTCAGTCATCAGAACCTAGACCTTATCTCCAATCCCTGCACAGGGGGGAACCTGATGCACAAGTCAGAACCCCTCCTTCCCCATGGCAAGAAACCTTGCTGCTGGCAGTGAGTCAAACCTTCAGTGTAGGAGAAAACGGCATGGCCCATGAGGCCACGCCCATGTGTGAGGGCCGCCTTGGGCACAAACACACATTGTGACCCTCAGCGTGAGTACCTTATTCAAGTAACGCCTCTCAGTGATTGGACCAAGAGCCCGCATATGTGGCTTGCCATGCCCATAGGCACGCAGGACTAACTAGATGGTGTGTATTCCAGTTGAGGGAACCCACTGCTGTGCTCTAGAGTCCCTCTCCTGGGGGGTCCCCTGTGGCAGAAAACAGTACTCTTCCCTTCCCACAGAATGAACCCAAACACTTGGGAGCTTGGACAATCCCCCGAGAGGAAGGCTCTTCCTCGGCCCCTGAAGCAACCCCTACCCTGAACGGCCACTGTGAACGCAACACCCAGAGACAAAAGCCTGAGCGACTGCCTCCCACTTGCCCTCCTTTGATATCCAGAGGATCTCCCCTCTCGGACTGGAGATCAGGCCTGCCATTACCTTGGCCCCTACCTGAGCCAAGTTTGCTTTTTCAGACATCTGTCCCCACAGCCCTGGCAAACACAGCCTCTAGGCTGGGTCCTCTGGAGCCATACCACAGGACCATGCCTGCTCTCTCCTGGGAAACTCTGTCCATTCCTTTGGCCACACACCTCCAGAATATGAGAAACCTCAAGACCCCCGAGGACATACCATTACCGGGAGCCTCCCTGCACACACAGGGGCCTTCGGACACAAGCTGAGCTGCTACCTCCATGAAGGCATGCACACAGATGTCAACAGAGATAGAAGGTTGAGCCCGACAGGCCCTTAGGCCCTAATCTCAACTCTTGCTTTGTTTTCCAGGTGTCACTCCTCAGAGGCTTTGGTTCGAAGAACAGGATATGGGGCTTTCCTGAGGCACTGAACAGAACTTCTCTCGTCTCCACATGGGAAGCTTCCTTGTTGGAGCCGTGTCAAACACCTCAGGTTGGAGAATCCTGCAGAGTCCCTGAGCCACCTCCACATTCCAAGGTCTCCCAGGCCACCAAGCCACAGTAGGACTCATCTTCAGGAGAGTCCATTTCAACTCTCCCCTCTGGGTAGCTCACCCAGGAGCCCGCAGATTGAGCCTGCCTTGTCCTGACTAAAGAGTGGGAATATGAGGTGGCGTTCCCAGGCATCCATGCTTAGACACCTGCTCTCGAGTCTTTCCGAATGGGGCCTCCTGGAACCATCCAATAGCACTCGACTTTCGTGCAGAAGGAAACGTTGAGGTTTGGAGTAGTTCACAAATCCCATCGTAGGCAAACCTTCCTGGCCTCATGAGGCCCCCACACCATTCAGGAAGAGGCCATGCTGGACAAAAACTCTAGCCTGAGGCACGTCTCATAGTTGAAATGACCTCAGTGCAGGAGATCTCGATTCAGCCTCTCAGAGTGGGCCTGCCGTGCCATCGGTCCCAAACCTCAGGCTAGCTTGTGTTTTCAGACTTCCTTCCTCACCCTCCTGGCAAACAAGCCCTCCAGACTAGGAACTCCAGAACCACAACCCAGGCCAGGGTCTGCCCAAGGGAAGAAAAACGTTTCCCTGTGGGGCTCTCTCCAGAAAACCCAGATGAGGATCAACCTGCTCGGGCCTCGACGGTACCCGAACTGGATAGGCTGCTCTAGGCACTCATGCTCTGTCTGACACAGCCTGAAGCCAGACGTCCAGACAGACAAGGAGACAGCTGGCCGCACACCCAGCACTTCGGACACGCCATGGTCTTATGCCGTCACCTCTTCCTAACCTTGGTTTTCAGATATCTGAACCTAGACATTATATCAATTCTCCACACAGCTGGGTATCGCAAGCACAACACAGAACTCCTCCTTCCCCGTGGCTGTAAAGCTTGCTCTTGGCATGGAGTCACACCTTCAGGGTGGGAGAAACCTTCCTGGTCCCTGATGCCACGCCCAAACTTGAGTGCTGCTTGGGCACAAATTCACACTCTGACCCTCAGCATGAGCCCCATGTCAAAGAAAGGCCTGTCAGGGCCTGGGCCAAGAGCCCGCATATGGGGCTTGCCAAGCCCCTATGCACCCAATCCTCACCAGTGTTTGAGTTTTCCAGTCGCCCCGCCCGTACCTGGGGATCTGCTCTGGAATCCCTTTCTTGGAGAGACACGTGAGCCAGACAACACTTTTCCACCCTTCCCACAAAATGACCCCAAACTCTTGGGAGCTGGGACAAATCCCCAGAGAGGGATACTCGTCCACAGTCCCTGAGGCCACCCCTCCAATCCACGGCTATCTCGGACACAACATCCAGAGACAAAAGCCTGAAGGAACGCCTCCCACTCGCCCTTGTTTCAGAGGCCGAGGAGCTCCCTCTCGGGCTGTACATCCGGCCTGCCATACCCTAGGCGCCACTCATAAGCTGAGTTTGTGTTTTCAGACTTCTGTGCCCTCAGCCTGGACCCACACAACCGCCAGGCTAGGGCCTCTGGAGCCACAGCGAAAGATTGTGCCTGCCCTCTCCAAGGAAATTGTGCCCAATCCATTGACCACAACCCTACAGGTTAGGGAAAAGCTCCAAGGCCCCTGAGGCCATCAATAGTGTAGGCCACCCTGGACTAAGAGGGGCTCTCTGACACCAGCGGAGCAACTATCTCCACTTAGACTCTCAGACAGTGTCCCCAGAGACAGAAGGTTGAAATGGACAGGCCCCCAGGCCCTAATCTGAACCTTAGCTTTGGTTTCCATGTGTCCGTCCTCAGAGGTCTGTTTTCGTAGACCAGCACACGGGGCTTTTCTGAGGCACCAAACCAAACCTCTCTCGCCTCCACATGGGGAGCTTACTTACTGGGGATGTATCAAACCCTTCAGGTAGGAGAGTTCCGCAGGGCCACTGAACAACCAGCACATTCCAAGGTTTCCATGGACCCAAACGCACATTATGACGCATCCTCAGGAGAGGCCATTTCAACTCAGCCCCCTGGTTAGCGTGCCCCAGAGGCAGCAGATCAAACATATCTTGTGGCTAATGTCCAATGGGAATGCGAGGCATGCTGTACAGGGATCCATCCTTCGAACCGTGCTCTCCAGTCCTTCCGTATGGTATGTCCTGGAGCCATGCAACAGGACTCGAATGTCCCACAGAAGGAAACCTGGTGGTTTGGGGCAACCTCCAATCTCAGCGTGGGAAAACTTCCTTGGCCTCATGAGGCCCCCGCTTCATGAAGGTGCCATCATGGACACATACTCCAGCCTCAGCCAACGTCTGATCCTCAGCCTGACTTCAGATGCAGGAGATTTTGATTCAGCCTCTGCCTAGTGGGCCTGCTCTGCCCTTGGCTCCAATCCTCACTTTAGCTTGTGTTCCTAGACTTCCGTCCTCACACTCCTGGCCCGCAAACCCTCCCTACTGGGAATTCTGGGGCCACAATGAAGCACTCCGCCTGCCTCCCAGGAGAAAAACTTTGTCTATGGTGCTGCCCAGAAACCCCAAATGAGGATCAAACTGCTTGGCCCTCGGCAACACCCCAATTGCATAGGCTACCTTAAACACTGATGCTCTGTCGCAAATAGCCTGAGCCCAGACCTTCCAACAGACACCGACACAGCTGGCTGCACACCCAGCACATTGGACCCGCCACTGCCTTAGGCCACCATCCATTCCCAACCTGGGTTTTCAGTCATCAGAACCTAGACCTTATCTCCAATCCCTGCACAGGGGGGAACCTGATGCACAAGTCAGAACCCCTCCTTCCCCATGGCAAGAAACCTTGCTGCTGGCAGTGAGTCAAACCTTCAGTGTAGGAGAAAACGGCATGGCCCATGAGGCCACGCCCATGTGTGAGGGCCGCCTTGGGCACAAACACACATTGTGACCCTCAGCGTGAGTACCTTATTCAAGTAACGCCTCTCAGTGATTGGACCAAGAGCCCGCATATGTGGCTTGCCATGCCCATAGGCACGCAGGACTAACTAGATGGTGTGTATTCCAGTTGAGGGAACCCACTGCTGTGCTCTAGAGTCCCTCTCCTGGGGGGTCCCCTGTGGCAGAAAACAGTACTCTTCCCTTCCCACAGAATGAACCCAAACACTTGGGAGCTTGGACAATCCCCCGAGAGGAAGGCTCTTCCTCGGCCCCTGAAGCAACCCCTACCCTGAACGGCCACTGTGAACGCAACACCCAGAGACAAAAGCCTGAGCGACTGCCTCCCACTTGCCCTCCTTTGATATCCAGAGGATCTCCCCTCTCGGACTGGAGATCAGGCCTGCCATTACCTTGGCCCCTACCTGAGCCAAGTTTGCTTTTTCAGACATCTGTCCCCACAGCCCTGGCAAACACAGCCTCTAGGCTGGGTCCTCTGGAGCCATACCACAGGACCATGCCTGCTCTCTCCTGGGAAACTCTGTCCATTCCTTTGGCCACACACCTCCAGAATATGAGAAACCTCAAGGCCCCCGAGGACATACCATTACCGGGAGCCTCCCTGCACACACAGGAGCCTTCAGACACAAGCTGAGCTGCTAGCTACATGAAGGCATGCACACAGATGTCAACAGAGATAGAAGGTTGAGCCGGACAGGCACTCAGGCCCTAATCTCAACTCTTGCTTTGTTTTCCAGGTGTCACTCCTCAGAGGCTTTTGTTCGAAGAACAGGATATGGGGCTTTCCTGAGGCACTGAACAGAACTTCTCTCGTCTCCACATGGGAAGCTTCCTTGTTGGAGCCGTGTCAAACACCTCAGGTTGGAGAATCCTGCAGAGTCCCTGAGCCACCTCCACATTCCAAGGTCTCCCAGGCCACCAAGCCACAGTAGGACTCATCTTCAGGAGAGTCCATTTCAACTCTCCCCTCTGGGTAGCTCACCCAGGAGCCCGCAGATTGAGCCTGCCTTGTCCTGACTAAAGAGTGGGAATAGGAGGTGGCGTTCCCAGGCATCCACGCTTAGACACCTGCTCTCGAGGCTTTCCGTATGGGGCCTCCTGGAACCATCCAATAGCGCTCGACTTTCGTGCAGAAGGAAACCTTGAGGTTTGGAGTAGTTCACAAATCCCATCGTAGGCAAACCTTCCTGGCCTCATGAGGCCCCCACACCATTCAGGAAGAGGCCATGCTGGACAAAAACTCTAGCCTGAGGCACGTCTCAGAGTTGAAATGACCTCAGTGCAGGAGATCTCGATTCAGCCTCTCAGAGTGGGCCTGCCGTGCCATCGGTCCCAAACCTCACGCTAGCTTGTGTTTTCAGACTTCCTTCCTCACACTCCTGGCAAACAAGCCCTCCGGACTAGGAACTCCAGAACCACAACCCAGCCCAGGGTCTGCCCAAGGGAAGAAAAACGTTTCCCTGTGGGGCTCTCTCCAGAAAACCCAGATGAGGATCAACCTGCTCGGGCCTCGACGGTACCCGAACTGGATAGGCTGCTCTGGGCACTCATGCTCTGTCTGACACAGCCTGAAGCCAGACGTCCAGACAGACAAGGAGACAGCTGGCTGCACACCCAGCACTTCGGACACGCCATGGTCTTATGCCGTCACCTCTTCCTAACCTTGGTTTTCAGATATCTGAACCTAGACATTATATCAATTCTCCACACAGCTGGGTATCGCAAGCACAACACAGAACTCCTCCTTCCCCGTGGCTGTAAAGCTTGCTCTTGGCATGGAGTCACACCTTCAGGGTGGGAGAAACCTTCCTGGTCCCTGATGCCACGCCCAAACTTGAGTGCTGCTTGGGCACAAATTCACACTCTGACCCTCAGCATGAGCCCCATGTCAAAGGAAGGCCTGTCAGGGCCTGGGCCAAGAGCCCGCATATGGGGCTTGCCAAGCCCCTATGCACCCAATCCTCACCAGTGTTTGAGTTTTCCAGTCGCCCCGCCCGTACCTGGGGCTCTGCTCTGGAATCCCTTTCTTGGAGAGACACATGAGCCAGACAACAGGACTCCACCCTTCCCACAAAATGACCCCAAACTCTTGGGAGCTGGGACAAATCCCCAGAGAGGGATACTCGTCCACAGTCCCTGAGGCCACCCCTCCAATCCACGGCTATCTCGGACACAACATCCAGAGACAAAAGCCTGAAGGAACGCCTCCTTCTCGCCCTTGTTTCAGAGGCCCAGGGGCTCCCTCTCGGGCTGTACATCCGGCCTGCCATACCCTAGGCGCCACTCATAAGCTGAGTTTGTGTTTTCAGACTTCTGTGCCCTCAGCCTGGACCCACACAACCGCCAGGCTAGGGCCTCTGGAGCCACAGCGAAAGATTGTGCCTGCCCTCTCCAAGGAAATTGTGCCCAATCCATTGACCACAACCCTACAGGTTAGGGAAAAGCTCCAAGGTCCCTGAGGCCATCAATAGTGTAGGCCACCCTGGACTAAGAGGGGCTCTCTGACACCAGCGGAGCAACTATCTCCACTTAGACTCTCAGACAGTGGCCCCAGAGACAGAAGGTTGAAATGGACAGGCCCCCAGGCCCTAATCTGAACCTTAGCTCTGGTTTCCATGTGTCCGTCCTCAGAGGTCTGTTTTCGTAGACCAGCACACGGGGCTTTTCTGAGGCACCAAACCAAACCTCTCTCGCCTCCACATGGGGAGCTTACTTACTGGGGATGTATCAAACCCTTCAGGTAGGAGAGTTCCGCAGGGCCACTGAACAACCAGCACATTCCAAGGTTTCCATGGACCCAAACGCACATTATGACGCATCCTCAGGAGAGGCCATTTCAACTCAGCCCCCTGGTTAGCGTGCCCCAGAGGCAGCAGATCAAACATATCTTGTGGCTAATGGCCAATGGGAATGCGAGGCATGCTGTACAGGGATCCATCCTTCGAACCGTGCTCTCCAGTCCTTCCGTATGGTATGTCCTGGAGCCATGCAACAGGACTCGAATGTCCCACAGAAGGAAACCTGGTGGTTTGGGGCAACCTCCAATCTCAGCGTGGGAAAACTTCCTTGGCCTCATGAGGCCCCCGCTTCATGAAGGTGCCATCATGGACACATACTCCAGCCTCAGCCAACGTCTGATCCTCAGCCTGACTTCAGATGCAGGAGATTTTGATTCAGCCTCTGCCTAGTGGGCCTGCTCTGCCCTTGGCTCCAATCCTCACTTTAGCTTGTGTTCCTAGACTTCCGTCCTCACACTCCTGGCCCGCAAACCCTCCCTACTGGGAATTCTGGGGCCACAATGAAGCACTCCGCCTGCCTCCCAGGAGAAAAACTTTGTCTATGGTGCTGCCCAGAAACCCCAAATGAGGATCAAACTGCTTGGCCCTCGGCAACACCCCAATTGCATAGGCTACCTTAAACACTGATGCTCTGTCGCAAATAGCCTGAGCCCAGACCTTCCAACAGACACCGACACAGCTGGCTGCACACCCAGCACATTGGACCCGCCACTGCCTTAGGCCACCATCCATTCCCAACCTGGGTTTTCAGTCATCAGAACCTAGACCTTATCTCCAATCCCTGCACAGGGGGGAACCTGATGCACAAGTCAGAACCCCTCCTTCCCCATTTCAAGAAACCTTGCTGCTGGCAGTGAGTCAAACCTTCAGTGTAGGAGAAAACGGCATGGCCCATGAGGCCACGCCCATGTGTGAGGGCCGCCTTGGGCACAAACACACATTGTGACCCTCAGCATGAGTACCTTATTCAAGTAACGCCTCTCAGTGATTGGACCAAGAGCCCGCATATGTGGCTTGCCATGCCCATAGGCACGCAGGACTAACTAGATGGTGTGTATTCCAGTTGAGGGAACCCACTGCTGTGCTCTAGAGTCCCTCTCCTGGGGGGTCCCCTGTGGCAGAAAACAGTACTCTTCCCTTCCCACAGAATGAACCCAAACACTTGGGAGCTTGGACAATCCCCCGAGAGGAAGGCTCTTCCTCGGCCCCTGAAGCAACCCCTACCCTGAACGGCCACTGTGAACGCAACACCCAGAGACAAAAGCCTGAGCGACTGCCTCCCACTTGCCCTCCTTTGATATCCAGAGGATCTCCCCTCTCGGACTGGAGATCAGGCCTGCCATTACCTTGGCCCCTACCTGAGCCAAGTTTGCTTTTTCAGACATCTGTCCCCACAGCCCTGGCAAACACAGCCTCTAGGCTGGGTCCTCTGGAGCCATACCACAGGACCATGCCTGCTCTCTCCTGGGAAACTCTGTCCATTCCTTTGGCCACACACCTCCAGAATATGAGAAACCTCAAGGCCCCCGAGGACATACCATTACCGGGAGCCTCCCTGCACACACAGGGGCCTTCAGACACAAGCTGAGCTGCTAGCTACATGAAGGCATGCACACAGATGTCAACAGAGATAGAAGGTTGAGCCGGACAGGCACTCAGGCCCTAATCTCAACTCTTGCTTTGTTTTCCAGGTGTCACTCCTCAGAGGCTTTTGTTCGAAGAACAGGATATGGGGCTTTCCTGAGGCACTGAACAGAACTTCTCTCGTCTCCACATGGGAAGCTTCCTTGTTGGAGCCGTGTCAAACACCTCAGGTTGGAGAATCCTGCAGAGTCCCTGAGCCACCTCCACATTCCAAGGTCTCCCAGGCCACCAAGCCACAGTAGGACTCATCTTCAGGAGAGTCCATTTCAACTCTCCCCTCTGGGTAGCTCACCCAGGAGCCCGCAGATTGAGCCTGCCTTGTCCTGACTAAAGAGTGGGAATAGGAGGTGGCGTTCCCAGGCATCCACGCTTAGACACCTGCTCTCGAGGCTTTCCGTATGGGGCCTCCTGGAACCATCCAATAGCGCTCGACTTTCGTGCAGAAGGAAACCTTGAGGTTTGGAGTAGTTCACAAATCCCATCGTAGGCAAACCTTCCTGGCCTCATGAGGCCCCCACACCATTCAGGAAGAGGCCATGCTGGACAAAAACTCTAGCCTGAGGCACGTCTCAGAGTTGAAATGACCTCAGTGCAGGAGATCTCGATTCAGCCTCTCAGAGTGGGCCTGCCGTGCCATCGGTCCCAAACCTCACGCTAGCTTGTGTTTTCAGACTTCCTTCCTCACACTCCTGGCAAACAAGCCCTCCGGACTAGGAACTCCAGAACCACAACCCAGCCCAGGGTCTGCCCAAGGGAAGAAAAACGTTTCCCTGTGGGGCTCTCTCCAGAAAACCCAGATGAGGATCAACCTGCTCGGGCCTCGACGGTACCCGAACTGGATAGGCTGCTCTGGGCACTCATGCTCTGTCTGACACAGCCTGAAGCAGAC
Source organism: Mustela nivalis (assembly GCF_964662115.1). Classification (NCBI taxonomy): domain Eukaryota; kingdom Metazoa; phylum Chordata; class Mammalia; order Carnivora; family Mustelidae; genus Mustela; species Mustela nivalis. Next base: position 130,266 of record NW_028136011.1, on the reverse strand, counting down.
GTCCAGACAGACAAGGAGACAGCTGGCCGCACACCCAGCACTTCGGACACGCCATGGTCTTATGCCGTCACCTCTTCCTAACCTTGGTTTTCAGATATCTGAACCTAGACATTATATCAATTCTCCACACAGCTGGGTATCGCAAGCACAACACAGAACTCCTCCTTCCCCGTGGCTGTAAAGCTTGCTCTTGGCATGGAGTCACACCTTCAGGGTGGGAGAAACCTTCCTGGTCCCTGATGCCACGCCCAAACTTGAGTGCTGCTTGGGCACAAATTCACACTCTGACCCTCAGCATGAGCCCCATGTCAAAGGAAGGCCTGTCAGGGCCTGGGCCAAGAGCCCGCATATGGGGCTTGCCAAGCCCCTATGCACCCAATCCTCACCAGTGTTTGAGTTTTCCAGTCGCCCCGCCCGTACCTGGGGCTCTGCTCTGGAATCCCTTTCTTGGAGAGACACATGAGCCAGACAACAGGACTCCACCCTTCCCACAAAATGACCCCAAACTCTTGGGAGCTGGGACAAATCCCCAGAGAGGGATACTCGTCCACAGTCCCTGAGGCCACCCCTCCAATCCACGGCTATCTCGGACACAACATCCAGAGACAAAAGCCTGAAGGAACGCCTCCCACTCGCCCTTGTTTCAGAGGCCCAGGAGCTCCCTCTCGGGCTGTACATCCGGCCTGCCATACCCTAGGCGCCACTCATAAGCTGAGTTTGTGTTTTCAGACTTCTGTGCCCTCAGCCTGGACCCACACAACCGTCAGGCTAGGGCCTCTGGAGCCACAGCGAAAGATTGTGCCTGCCCTCTCCAAGGAAATTGTGCCCAATCCATTGACCACAACCCTACAGGTTAGGGAAAAGCTCTAAGGCCCCTGAGGCCATCAATAGTGTAGGCCACCATGGACTAAGAGGGGCTCTCTGACACCAGCGGAGCAACTATCTCCACTTAGACTCTCAGACAGTGTCCCCAGAGACAGAAGGTTGAAATGGACAGGCCCCCAGGCCCTAATCTGAACCTTAGCTTTGGTTTCCATGTGTCCGTCCTCAGAGGTCTGTTTTTGTTGACCAGCACACGGGGCTTTTCTGAGGCACCAAACCAAACCTCTCTCGTCTCCACATGGGGAGCTTACTGACTGGGGATGTATCAAACCCTTCAGGTAGGAGAGTTCCGCAGGGCCACTGAACAACCAGCACATTCCAAGGTTTCCATGGACCCAAACGCACATTATGACGCATCCTCAGGAGAGGCCATTTCAACTCAGCCCCCTGGTTAGCGTGCCCCAGAGGCAGCAGATCAAACATATCTTGTGGCTAATGGCCAATGGGAATGCGAGGCATGCTGTACAGGGATCCATCCTTCGAACCGTGCTCTCCAGTCCTTCCGTATGGTATGTCCTGGAGCCATGCAACAGGACTCGAATGTCCCACAGAAGGAAACCTGGTGGTTTTTGGGCAACCTCCAAACTCAGCGTGGAAAAACTTCCTTGGCCTCATGAGGCCCCCGCTTCATGAAGGTGCCATCATGGACACATACTCCAGCCTCAGCCAACGTCTGATCCTCAGCCTGACTTCAGATGCAGGAGATTTTGATTCAGCCTCTGCCTAGTGGGCCTGCTCTGCCCTTGGCTCCAATCCTCACTTTAGCTTGTGTTCCTAGACTTCCGTCCTCACACTCCTGGCCCGCAAACCCTCCCTACTGGGAATTCTGGGGCCACAATGAAGCACTCCGCCTGCCTCCCAGGAGAAAAACTTTGTCTATGGTGCTGCCCAGAAACCCCAAATGAGGATCAAACTGCTTGGCCCTCGGCAACACCCCAATTGCATAGGCTACCTTAAACACTGATGCTCTGTCGCAAATAGCCTGAGCCCAGACCTTCCAACAGACACCGACACAGCTGGCTGCACACCCAGCACATTGGACCCGCCACTGCCTTAGGCCACCATCCATTCCCAACCTGGGTTTTCAGTCATCAGAACCTAGACCTTATCTCCAATCCCTGCACAGGGGGGAACCTGATGCACAAGTCAGAACCCCTCCTTCCCCATGGCAAGAAACCTTGCTGCTGGCAGTGAGTCAAACCTTCAGTGTAGGAGAAAACGGCATGGCCCATGAGGCCACGCCCATGTGTGAGGGCCGCCTTGGGCACAAACACACATTGTGACCCTCAGCGTGAGTACCTTATTCAAGTAACGCCTCTCAGTGATTGGACCAAGAGCCCGCATATGTGGCTTGCCATGCCCATAGGCACGCAGGACTAACTAGATGGTGTGTATTCCAGTTGAGGGAACCCACTGCTGTGCTCTAGAGTCCCTCTCCTGGGGGGTCCCCTGTGGCAGAAAACAGTACTCTTCCCTTCCCACAGAATGAACCCAAACACTTGGGAGCTTGGACAATCCCCCGAGAGGAAGGCTCTTCCTCGGCCCCTGAAGCAACCCCTACCCTGAACGGCCACTGTGAACGCAACACCCAGAGACAAAAGCCTGAGCGACTGCCTCCCACTTGCCCTCCTTTGATATCCAGAGGATCTCCCCTCTCGGACTGGAGATCAGGCCTGCCATTACCTTGGCCCCTACCTGAGCCAAGTTTGCTTTTTCAGACATCTGTCCCCACAGCCCTGGCAAACACAGCCTCTAGGCTGGGTCCTCTGGAGCCATACCACAGGACCATGCCTGCTCTCTCCTGGGAAACTCTGTCCATTCCTTTGGCCACACACCTCCAGAATATGAGAAACCTCAAGGCCCCCGAGGACATACCATTACCGGGAGCCTCCCTGCACACACAGGGGCCTTCAGACACAAGCTGAGCTGCTAGCTACATGAAGGCATGCACACAGATGTCAACAGAGATAGAAGGTTGAGCCGGACAGGCACTCAGGCCCTAATCTCAACTCTTGCTTTGTTTTCCAGGTGTCACTCCTCAGAGGCTTTTGTTCGAAGAACAGGATATGGGGCTTTCCTGAGGCACTGAACAGAACTTCTCTCGTCTCCACATGGGAAGCTTCCTTGTTGGAGCCGTGTCAAACACCTCAGGTTGGAGAATCCTGCAGAGTCCCTGAGCCACCTCCACATTCCAAGGTCTCCCAGGCCACCAAGCCACAGTAGGACTCATCTTCAGGAGAGTCCATTTCAACTCTCCCCTCTGGGTAGCTCACCCAGGAGCCCGCAGATTGAGCCTGCCTTGTCCTGACTAAAGAGTGGGAATATGAGGTGGCGTTCCCAGGCATCCACGCTTAGACACCTGCTCTCGAGGCTTTCCGTATGGGGCCTCCTGGAACCATCCAATAGCGCTCGACTTTCGTGCAGAAGGAAACCTTGAGGTTTGGAGTAGTTCACAAATCCCATCGTAGGCAAACCTTCCTGGCCTCATGAGGCCCCCACACCATTCAGGAAGAGGCCATGCTGGACAAAAACTCTAGCCTGAGGCACGTCTCATAGTTGAAATGACCTCAGTGCAGGAGATCTCGATTCAGCCTCTCAGAGTGGGCCTGCCGTGCCATCGGTCCCAAACCTCACGCTAGCTTGTGTTTTCAGAATTCCTTCCTCACACTCCTGGCAAACAAGCCCTCCGGACTAGGAACTCCAGAACCACAACCCAGCCCAGGGTCTGCCCAAGGGAAGAAAAACGTTTCCCTGTGGGGCTCTCTCCAGAAAACCCAGATGAGGATCAACCTGCTCGGGCCTCGACGGTACCCGAACTGGATAGGCTGCTCTGGGCACTCATGCTCTGTCTGACACAGCCTGAAGCCAGACGTCCAGACAGACAAGGAGACAGCTGGCTGCACACCCAGCACTTCGGACACGCCATGGTCTTATGCCGTCACCTCTTCCTAACTTTGGTTTTCAGATATCTGAACCTAGACATTATATCAATTCTCCACACAGCTGGGTATCGCAAGCACAACACAGAACTCCTCCTTCCCCGTGGCTGTAAAGCTTGCTCTTGGCATGGAGTCACACCTTCAGGGTGGGAGAAACCTTCCTGGTCCCTGATGCCATGCCCAAACTTGAGTGCTGCTTGGGCACAAATTCACACTCTGACCCTCAGCATGAGCCCCATGTCAAAGGAAGGCCTGTCAGGGCCTGGGCCAAGAGACCGCATATGGGGCTTGCCAAGCCCCTATGCACCCAATCCTCACCAGTGTTTGAGTTTTCCAGTCGCCCCGCCCGTACCTGGGGCTCTGCTCTGGAATCCCTTTCTTGGAGAGACACATGAGCCAGACAACAGGACTCCACCCTTCCCACAAAATGACCCCAAACTCTTGGGAGCTGGGACAAATCCCCAGAGAGGGATACTCGTCCACAGTCCCTGAGGCCACCCCTCCAATCCACGGCTATCTCGGACACAACATCCAGAGACAAAAGCCTGAAGGAACGCCTCCCACTCGCCCTTGTTTCAGAGGCCCAGGAGCTCCCTCTCGGGCTGTACATCCGGCCTGCCATACCCTAGGCGCCACTCATAAGCTGAGTTTGTGTTTTCAGACTTCTGTGCCCTCAGCCTGGACCCACACAACCGTCAGGCTAGGGCCTCTGGAGCCACAGCGAAAGATTGTGCCTGCCCTCTCCAAGGAAATTGTGCCCAATCCATTGACCACAACCCTACAGGTTAGGGAAAAGCTCTAAGGCCCCTGAGGCCATCAATAGTGTAGGCCACCATGGACTAAGAGGGGCTCTCTGACACCAGCGGAGCAACTATCTCCACTTAGACTCTCAGACAGTGTCCCCAGAGACAGAAGGTTGAAATGGACAGGCCCCCAGGCCCTAATCTGAACCTTAGCTTTGGTTTCCATGTGTCCGTCCTCAGAGGTCTGTTTTTGTTGACCAGCACACGGGGCTTTTCTGAGGCACCAAACCAAACCTCTCTCGTCTCCACATGGGGAGCTTACTGACTGGGGATGTATCAAACCCTTCAGGTAGGAGAGTTCCGCAGGGCCACTGAACAACCAGCACATTCCAAGGTTTCCATGGACCCAAACGCACATTATGACGCATCCTCAGGAGAGGCCATTTCAACTCAGCCCCCTGGTTAGCGTGCCCCAGAGGCAGCAGATCAAACATATCTTGTGGCTAATGGCCAATGGGAATGCGAGGCATGCTGTACAGGGATCCATCCTTCGAACCGTGCTCTCCAGTCCTTCCGTATGGTATGTCCTGGAGCCATGCAACAGGACTCGAATGTCCCACAGAAGGAAACCTGGTGGTTTTTGGGCAACCTCCAAACTCAGCGTGGAAAAACTTCCTTGGCCTCATGAGGCCCCCGCTTCATGAAGGTGCCATCATGGACACATACTCCAGCCTCAGCCAACGTCTGATCCTCAGCCTGACTTCAGATGCAGGAGATTTTGATTCAGCCTCTGCCTAGTGGGCCTGCTCTGCCCTTGGCTCCAATCCTCACTTTAGCTTGTGTTCCTAGACTTCCGTCCTCACACTCCTGGCCCGCAAACCCTCCCTACTGGGAATTCTGGGGCCACAATGAAGCACTCCGCCTGCCTCCCAGGAGAAAAACTTTGTCTATGGTGCTGCCCAGAAACCCCAAATGAGGATCAAACTGCTTGGCCCTCGGCAACACCCCAATTGCATAGGCTACCTTAAACACTGATGCTCTGTCGCAAATAGCCTGAGCCCAGACCTTCCAACAGACACCGACACAGCTGGCTGCACACCCAGCACATTGGACCCGCCACTGCCTTAGGCCACCATCCATTCCCAACCTGGGTTTTCAGTCATCAGAACCTAGACCTTATCTCCAATCCCTGCACAGGGGGGAACCTGATGCACAAGTCAGAACCCCTCCTTCCCCATGGCAAGAAACCTTGCTGCTGGCAGTGAGTCAAACCTTCAGTGTAGGAGAAAACGGCATGGCCCATGAGGCCACGCCCATGTGTGAGGGCCGCCTTGGGCACAAACACACATTGTGACCCTCAGCGTGAGTACCTTATTCAAGTAACGCCTCTCAGTGATTGGACCAAGAGCCCGCATATGTGGCTTGCCATGCCCATAGGCACGCAGGACTAACTAGATGGTGTGTATTCCAGTTGAGGGAACCCACTGCTGTGCTCTAGAGTCCCTCTCCTGGGGGGTCCCCTGTGGCAGAAAACAGTACTCTTCCCTTCCCACAGAATGAACCCAAACACTTGGGAGCTTGGACAATCCCCCGAGAGGAAGGCTCTTCCTCGGCCCCTGAAGCAACCCCTACCCTGAACGGCCACTGTGAACGCAACACCCAGAGACAAAAGCCTGAGCGACTGCCTCCCACTTGCCCTCCTTTGATATCCAGAGGATCTCCCCTCTCGGACTGGAGATCAGGCCTGCCATTACCTTGGCCCCTACCTGAGCCAAGTTTGCTTTTTCAGACATCTGTCCCCACAGCCCTGGCAAACACAGCCTCTAGGCTGGGTCCTCTGGAGCCATACCACAGGACCATGCCTGCTCTCTCCTGGGAAACTCTGTCCATTCCTTTGGCCACACACCTCCAGAATATGAGAAACCTCAAGGCCCCCGAGGACATACCATTACCGGGAGCCTCCCTGCACACACAGGGGCCTTCAGACACAAGCTGAGCTGCTAGCTACATGAAGGCATGCACACAGATGTCAACAGAGATAGAAGGTTGAGCCGGACAGGCACTCAGGCCCTAATCTCAACTCTTGCTTTGTTTTCCAGGTGTCACTCCTCAGAGGCTTTTGTTCGAAGAACAGGATATGGGGCTTTCCTGAGGCACTGAACAGAACTTCTCTCGTCTCCACATGGGAAGCTTCCTTGTTGGAGCCGTGTGAAACACCTCAGGTTGGAGAATCCTGCAGAGTCCCTGAGCCACCTCCACATTCCAAGGTCTCCCAGGCCACCAAGCCACAGTAGGACTCATCTTCAGGAGAGTCCATTTCAACTCTCCCCTCTGGGTAGCTCACCCAGGAGCCCGCAGATTGAGCCTGCCTTGTCCTGACTAAAGAGTGGGAATATGAGGTGGCGTTCCCAGGCATCCACGCTTAGACACCTGCTCTCGAGGCTTTCCGTATGGGGCCTCCTGGAACCATCCAATAGCACTCGACTTTCGTGCAGAAGGAAACCTTGAGGTTTGGAGTAGTTCACAAATCCCATCGTAGGCAAACCTTCCTGGCCTCATGAGGCCCCCACACCATTCAGGAAGAGGCCATGCTGGACAAAATCTCTAGCCTGAGGCACGTCTCATAGTTGAAATGACCTCAGTGCAGGAGATCTCGATTCAGCCTCTCAGAGTGGGCCTGCCGTGCCATCGGTCCCAAACCTCACGCTAGCTTGTGTTTTCAGACTTCCTTCCTCACACTCCTGGCAAACAAGCCCTCCGGACTAGGAACTCCAGAACCACAACCCAGCCCAGGGTCTGCCCAAGGGAAGAAAAACGTTTCCCTGTGGGGCTCTCTCCAGAAAACCCAGATGAGGATCAACCTGCTCGGGCCTCGACGGTACCCGAACTGGATAGGCTGCTCTGGGCACTCATGCTCTGTCTGACACAGCCTGAAGCCAGACGTCCAGACAGACAAGGAGACAGCTGGCTGCACACCCAGCACTTCGGACACGCCATGGTCTTATGCCGTCACCTCGTCCTAACTTTGGTTTTCAGATATCTGAACCTAGACATTATATCAATTCTCCACACAGCTGGGTATCGCAAGCACAACACAGAACTCCTCCTTCCCCGTGGCTGTAAAGCTTGCTCTTGGCATGGAGTCACACCTTCAGGGTGGGAGAAACCTTCCTGGTCCCTGATGCCATGCCCAAACTTGAGTGCTGCTTGGGCACAAATTCACACTCTGACCCTCAGCATGAGCCCCATGTCAAAGGAAGGCCTGTCAGGGCCTGGGCCAAGAGACCGCATATGGGGCTTGCCAAGCCCCTATGCACCCAATCCTCACCAGTGTTTGAGTTTTCCAGTCGCCCCGCCCGTACCTGGGGCTCTGCTCTGGAATCCCTTTCTTGGAGAGACACATGAGCCAGACAACACGACTCCACCCTTCCCCCAAAATGACCCCAAACTCTTGGGAGCTGGGACAAATCCCCAGAGAGGGATACTCGTCCACAGTCCCTGAGGCCACCCCTCCAATCCACGGCTATCTCGGACACAACATCCAGAGACAAAAGCCTGAAGGAACGCCTCCTTCTCACCCTTGTTTCAGAGGCCCAGGAGCTCCCTCTCGGGCTGTACATCCGGCCTGCCATACCCTAGGCGCCACTCATAAGCTGAGTTTGTGTTTTCAGACTTCTGTGCCCTCAGCCTGGACCCACACAACCGTCAGGCTAGGGCCTCTGGAGCCACAGCGAAAGATTGTGCCTGCCCTCTCCAAGGAAATTGTGCCCAATCCATTGACCACAACCCTACAGGTTAGGGAAAAGCTCTAAGGCCCCTGAGGCCATCAATAGTGTAGGCCACCATGGACTAAGAGGGGCTCTCTGACACCAGCGGAGCAACTATCTCCACTTAGACTCTCAGACAGTGTCCCCAGAGACAGAAGGTTGAAATGGACAGGCCCCCAGGCCCTAATCTGAACCTTAGCTTTGGTTTCCATGTGTCCGTCCTCAGAGGTCTGTTTTCGTTGACCAGCACACGGGGCTTTTCTGAGGCACCAAACCAAACCTCTCTCGTCTCCACATGGGGAGCTTACTGACTGGGGATGTATCAAACCCTTCAGGTAGGAGAGTTCCGCAGGGCCACTGAACAACCAGCACATTCCAAGGTTTCCATGGACCCAAACGCACATTATGACGCATCCTCAGGAGAGGCCATTTCAACTCAGCCCCCTGGTTAGCGTGCCCCAGAGGCAGCAGATCAAACATATCTTGTGGCTAATGGCCAATGGGAATGCGAGGCATGCTGTACAGGGATCCATCCTTCGAACCGTGCTCTCCAGTCCTTCCGTATGGTATGTCCTGGAGCCATGCAACAGGACTCGAATGTCCCACAGAAGGAAACCTGGTGGTTTTTGGGCAACCTCCAAACTCAGCGTGGAAAAACTTCCTTGGCCTCATGAGGCCCCCGCTTCATGAAGGTGCCATCATGGACACATACTCCAGCCTCAGCCAACGTCTGATCCTCAGCCTGACTTCAGATGCAGGAGATTTTGATTCAGCCTCTGCCTAGTGGGCCTGCTCTGCCCTTGGCTCCAATCCTCACTTTAGCTTGTGTTCCTAGACTTCCGTCCTCACACTCCTGGCCCGCAAACCCTCCCTACTGGGAATTCTGGGGCCACAATGAAGCACTCCGCCTGCCTCCCAGGAGAAAAACTTTGTCTATGGTGCTGCCCAGAAACCCCAAATGAGGATCAAACTGCTTGGCCCTCGGCAACACCCCAATTGCATAGGCTACCTTAAACACTGATGCTCTGTCGCAAATAGCCTGAGCCCAGACCTTCCAACAGACACCGACACAGCTGGCTGCACACCCAGCACATTGGACCCGCCACTGCCTTAGGCCACCATCCATTCCCAACCTGGGTTTTCAGTCATCAGAACCTAGACCTTATCTCCAATCCCTGCACAGGGGGGAACCTGATGCACAAGTCAGAACCCCTCCTTCCCCATGGCAAGAAACCTTGCTGCTGGCAGTGAGTCAAACCTTCAGTGTAGGAGAAAACGGCATGGCCCATGAGGCCACGCCCATGTGTGAGGGCCGCCTTGGGCACAAACACACATTGTGACCCTCAGCGTGAGTACCTTATTCAAGTAACGCCTCTCAGTGATTGGACCAAGAGCCCGCATATGTGGCTTGCCATGCCCATAGGCACGCAGGACTAACTAGATGGTGTGTATTCCAGTTGAGGGAACCCACTGCTGTGCTCTAGAGTCCCTCTCCTGGGGGGTCCCCTGTGGCAGAAAACAGTACTCTTCCCTTCCCACAGAATGAACCCAAACACTTGGGAGCTTGGACAATCCCCCGAGAGGAAGGCTCTTCCTCGGCCCCTGAAGCAACCCCTACCCTGAACGGCCACTGTGAACGCAACACCCAGAGACAAAAGCCTGAGCGACTGCCTCCCACTTGCCCTCCTTTGATATCCAGAGGATCTCCCCTCTCGGACTGGAGATCAGGCCTGCCATTACCTTGGCCCCTACCTGAGCCAAGTTTGCTTTTTCAGACATCTGTCCCCACAGCCCTGGCAAACACAGCCTCTAGGCTGGGTCCTCTGGAGCCATACCACAGGACCATGCCTGCTCTCTCCTGGGAAACTCTGTCCATTCCTTTGGCCACACACCTCCAGAATATGAGAAACCTCAAGGCCCCCGAGGACATACCATTACCGGGAGCCTCCCTGCACACACAGGGGCCTTCAGACACAAGCTGAGCTGCTAGCTACATGAAGGCATGCACACAGATGTCAACAGAGATAGAAGGTTGAGCCGGACAGGCACTCAGGCCCTAATCTCAACTCTTGCTTTGTTTTCCAGGTGTCACTCCTCAGAGGCTTTTGTTCGAAGAACAGGATATGGGGCTTTCCTGAGGCACTGAACAGAACTTCTCTCGTCTCCACATGGGAAGCTTCCTTGTTGGAGCCGTGTCAAACACCTCAGGTTGGAGAATCCTGCAGAGTCCCTGAGCCACCTCCACATTCCAAGGTCTCCCAGGCCACCAAGCCACAGTAGGACTCATCTTCAGGAGAGTCCATTTCAACTCTCCCCTCTGGGTAGCTCACCCAGGAGCCCGCAGATTGAGCCTGCCTTGTCCTGACTAAAGAGTGGGAATATGAGGTGGCGTTCCCAGGCATCCACGCTTAGACACCTGCTCTCGAGGCTTTCCGTATGGGGCCTCCTGGAACCATCCAATAGCGCTCGACTTTCGTGCAGAAGGAAACCTTGAGGTTTGGAGTAGTTCACAAATCCCATCGTAGGCAAACCTTCCTGGCCTCATGAGGCCCCCACACCATTCAGGAAGAGGCCATGCTGGACAAAAACTCTAGCCTGAGGCACGTCTCATAGTTGAAATGACCTCAGTGCAGGAGATCTCGATTCAGCCTCTCAGAGTGGGCCTGCCGTGCCATCGGTCCCAAACCTCACGCTAGCTTGTGTTTTCAGAATTCCTTCCTCACACTCCTGGCAAACAAGCCCTCCGGACTAGGAACTCCAGAACCACAACCCAGCCCAGGGTCTGCCCAAGGGAAGAAAAACGTTTCCCTGTGGGGCTCTCTCCAGAAAACCCAGATGAGGATCAACCTGCTCGGGCCTCGACGGTACCCGAACTGGATAGGCTGCTCTGGGCACTCATGCTCTGTCTGACACAGCCTGAAGCCAGACGTCCAGACAGACAAGGAGACAGCTGGCTGCACACCCAGCACTTCGGACACGCCATGGTCTTATGCCGTCACCTCTTCCTAACTTTGGTTTTCAGATATCTGAACCTAGACATTATATCAATTCTCCACACAGCTGGGTATCGCAAGCACAACACAGAACTCCTCCTTCCCCGTGGCTGTAAAGCTTGCTCTTGGCATGGAGTCACACCTTCAGGGTGGGAGAAACCTTCCTGGTCCCTGATGCCATGCCCAAACTTGAGTGCTGCTTGGGCACAAATTCACACTCTGACCCTCAGCATGAGCCCCATGTCAAAGGAAGGCCTGTCAGGGCCTGGGCCAAGAGACCGCATATGGGGCTTGCCAAGCCCCTATGCACCCAATCCTCACCAGTGTTTGAGTTTTCCAGTCGCCCCGCCCGTACCTGGGGCTCTGCTCTGGAATCCCTTTCTTGGAGAGACACATGAGCCAGACAACACGACTCCACCCTTCCCCCAAAATGACCCCAAACTCTTGGGAGCTGGGACAAATCCCCAGAGAGGGATACTCGTCCACAGTCCCTGAGGCCACCCCTCCAATCCACGGCTATCTCGGACACAACATCCAGAGACAAAAGCCTGAAGGAACGCCTCCTTCTCACCCTTGTTTCAGAGGGCCAGGAGCTCCCTCTCGGGCTGTACATCCGGCCTGCCATACCCTAGGCGCCACTCATAAGCTGAGTTTGTGTTTTCAGACTTCTGTGCCCTCAGCCTGGACCCACACAACCGCCAGGCTAGGGCCTCTGGAGCCACAGCGAAAGATTGTGCCTGCCCTCTCCAAGGAAATTTTGCCCAATCCATTGACCACAATCCTACAGGTTAGGGAAAAGCTCCAAGGCCCCTGAGGCCATCAATAGTGTAGGCGACCCTGGACTAAGAGGGGCCCTCTGACACCAGCGGAGCAACTATCTCCACTTAGACTCTCAGACAGTGTCCCCAGAGACAGAAGGTTGAAATGGACAGGCCCCCAGGCCCTAATCTGAACCTTAGCTTTGGTTTCCATGTGTCCGTCCTCAGAGGTCTGTTTTCGTAGACCAGCACACGGGGCTTTTCTGAGGCACCAAACCAAACCTCTCTCGTCTCCACATGGGGAACTTACTTACTGGGGTTGTATCAAACCCTTCAGGTAGGAGAGTTCCGCAGGGCCACTGAACAACCAGCACATTCCAAGGTTTCCATGGACCCAAAAGCACATTAAGACGCATCCTGAGGAGAGGCCATTTCAACTCAGCCCCCTGGTTAGCATGCCCAGAGGCAGCAGATCAATCATATCTTGTGGCTAATGGCCAATGGGAATGCGAGGCATGCTGTACAGGGATCCATCCTTCGAACCGTGCTCTCCAGTCCTTCCGTATGGTATGTCCTGGAGCCATGCAACAGGACTCGAATGTCCCACAGAAGGAAACCTGGTGGTTTGGGGCAACCTCCAAACTCAGCGTGGGAAAACATCCTTGGCCTCATGAGGCCCCCGCTTCATGAAGGTGCCATCATGGACACATACTCCAGCCTCAGCCAACGTCTGATCCTCAGCCTGACTTCAGATGCAGGAGATTTTGATTCAGCCTCTGCCTAGTGGGCCTGCTCTGCCCTTGGCTCCAATCCTCACTTTAGCTTGTGTTCCTAGACTTCCGTCCTCACACTCCAGGACCACAAACCCTCCCTACTGGGAATTCTGGGGCCACAATGAAGCACTCCGCCTGCCTCCCTGGAGAAAAACTTTGTCTATGGTGCTGCCCAGAAACCCCAAATGAGGATCAAACTGCTTGGCCCTCGGCAACACCCCAATTGCATAGGCTACCTTAACCACTGATGCTCTGTCGCAAATAGCCTGAGCCCAGACCTTCCAACAGACACCGACACAGCTGGCTGCACACCCAGCACATTGGACCCGCCACTGCCTTAGGCCACCATCCATTCCCAACCTGGGTTTTCAGTCATCAGAACCTAGACCTTATCTCCAATCCCTGCACAGGGGGGAACCTGATGCACAAGTCAGAACCCCTCCTTCCCCATGGCAAGAAACCTTGCTGCTGGCAGTGAGTCAAACCTTCAGTGTAGGAGAAAACGGCATGGCCCATGAGGCCACGCCCATGTGTGAGGGCCGCCTTGGGCACAAACACACATTGTGACCCTCAGCGTGAGTACCTTATTCAAGTAACGCCTCTCAGTGATTGGACCAAGAGCCCGCATATGTGGCTTGCCATGCCCATAGGCACGCAGGACTAACTAGATGGTGTGTATTCCAGTTGAGGGAACCCACTGCTGTGCTCTAGAGTCCCTCTCCTGGGGGGTCCCCTGTGGCAGAAAACAGTACTCTTCCCTTCCCACAGAATGAACCCAAACACTTGGGAGCTTGGACAATCCCCCGAGAGGAAGGCTCTTCCTCGGCCCCTGAAGCAACCCCTACCCTGAACGGCCACTGTGAACGCAACACCCAGAGACAAAAGCCTGAGCGACTGCCTCCCACTTGCCCTCCTTTGATATCCAGAGGATCTCCCCTCTCGGACTGGAGATCAGGCCTGCCATTACCTTGGCCCCTACCTGAGCCAAGTTTGCTTTTTCAGACATCTGTCCCCACAGCCCTGGCAAACACAGCCTCTAGGCTGGGTCCTCTGGAGCCATACCACAGGACCATGCCTGCTCTCTCCTGGGAAACTCTGTCCATTCCTTTGGCCACACACCTCCAGAATATGAGAAACCTCAAGGCCCCCGAGGACATACCATTACCGGGAGCCTCCCTGCACACACAGGGGCCTTCAGACACAAGCTGAGCTGCTAGCTACATGAAGGCATGCACACAGATGTCAACAGAGATAGAAGGTTGAGCCGGACAGGCACTCAGGCCCTAATCTCAACTCTTGCTTTGTTTTCCAGGTGTCACTCCTCAGAGGCTTTTGTTCGAAGAACAGGATATGGGGCTTTCCTGAGGCACTGAACAGAACTTCTCTCGTCTCCACATGGGAAGCTTCCTTGTTGGAGCCGTGTCAAACACCTCAGGTTGGAGAATCCTGCAGAGTCCCTGAGCCACCTCCACATTCCAAGGTCTCCCAGGCCACCAAGCCACAGTAGGACTCATCTTCAGGAGAGTCCATTTCAACTCTCCCCTCTGGGTAGCTCACCCAGGAGCCCGCAGATTGAGCCTGCCTTGTCCTGACTAAAGAGTGGGAATAGGAGGTGGCGTTCCCAGGCATCCACGCTTAGACACCTGCTCTCGAGGCTTTCCGTATGGGGCCTCCTGGAACCATCCAATAGCGCTCGACTTTCGTGCAGAAGGAAACCTTGAGGTTTGGAGTAGTTCACAAATCCCATCGTAGGCAAACCTTCCTGGCCTCATGAGGCCCCCACACCATTCAGGAAGAGGCCATGCTGGACAAAATCTCTAGCCTGAGGCACGTCTCATAGTTGAAATGACCTCAGTGCAGGAGATCTCGATTCAGCCTCTCAGAGTGGGCCTGCCGTGCCATCGGTCCCAAACCTCACGCTAGCTTGTGTTTTCAGACTTCCTTCCTCACACTCCTGGCAAACAAGCCCTCCGGACTAGGAACTCCAGAACCACAACCCAGCCCAGGGTCTGCCCAAGGGAAGAAAAACGTTTCCCTGTGGGGCTCTCTCCAGAAAACCCAGATGAGGATCAACCTGCTCGGGCCTCGACGGTACCCGAACTGGATAGGCTGCTCTGGGCACTCATGCTCTGTCTGACACAGCCTGAAGCAGACGTCCAGACAGACAAGGAGACAGCTGGCCGCACACCCAGCACTTCGGACACGCCATGGTCTTATGCCGTCACCTCTTCCTAACCTTGGTTTTCAGATATCTGAACCTAGACATTATATCAATTCTCCACACAGCTGGGTATCGCAAGCACAACACAGAACTCCTCCTTCCCCGTGGCTGTAAAGCTTGCTCTTGGCATGGAGTCACACCTTCAGGGTGGGAGAAACCTTCCTGGTCCCTGATGCCACGCCCAAACTTGAGTGCTGCTTGGGCACAAATTCACACTCTGACCCTCAGCATGAGCCCCATGTCAAAGGAAGGCCTGTCAGGGCCTGGGCCAAGAGCCCGCATATGGGGCTTGCCAAGCCCCTATGCACCCAATCCTCACCAGTGTTTGAGTTTTCCAGTCGCCCCGCCCGTACCTGGGGCTCTGCTCTGGAATCCCTTTCTTGGAGAGACACATGAGCCAGACAACAGGACTCCACCCTTCCCACAAAATGACCCCAAACTCTTGGGAGCTGGGACAAATCCCCAGAGAGGGATACTCGTCCACAGTCCCTGAGGCCACCCCTCCAATCCACGGCTATCTCGGACACAACATCCAGAGACAAAAGCCTGAAGGAACGCCTCCCACTCGCCCTTGTTTCAGAGGCCCAGGAGCTCCCTCTCGGGCTGTACATCCGGCCTGCCATACCCTAGGCGCCACTCATAAGCTGAGTTTGTGTTTTCAGACTTCTGTGCCCTCAGCCTGGACCCACACAACCGTCAGGCTAGGGCCTCTGGAGCCACAGCGAAAGATTGTGCCTGCCCTCTCCAAGGAAATTGTGCCCAATCCATTGACCACAACCCTACAGGTTAGGGAAAAGCTCTAAGGCCCCTGAGGCCATCAATAGTGTAGGCCACCATGGACTAAGAGGGGCTCTCTGACACCAGCGGAGCAACTATCTCCACTTAGACTCTCAGACAGTGTCCCCAGAGACAGAAGGTTGAAATGGACAGGCCCCCAGGCCCTAATCTGAACCTTAGCTTTGGTTTCCATGTGTCCGTCCTCAGAGGTCTGTTTTCGTTGACCAGCACACGGGGCTTTTCTGAGGCACCAAACCAAACCTCTCTCGTCTCCACATGGGGAGCTTACTGACTGGGGATGTATCAAACCCTTCAGGTAGGAGAGTTCCGCAGGGCCACTGAACAACCAGCACATTCCAAGGTTTCCATGGACCCAAACGCACATTCTGACGCATCCTCAGGAGAGGCCATTTCAACTCAGCCCCCTGGTTAGCGTGCCCCAGAGGCAGCAGATCAAACATATCTTGTGGCTAATGGCCAATGGGAATGCGAGGCATGCTGTACAGGGATCCATCCTTCGAACCGTGCTCTCCAGTCCTTCCGTATGGTATGTCCTGGAGCCATGCAACAGGACTCGAATGTCCCACAGAAGGAAACCTGGTGGTTTTTGGGCAACCTCCAAACTCAGCGTGGAAAAACTTCCTTGGCCTCATGAGGCCCCCGCTTCATGAAGGTGCCATCATGGACACATACTCCAGCCTCAGCCAACGTCTGATCCTCAGCCTGACTTCAGATGCAGGAGATTTTGATTCAGCCTCTGCCTAGTGGGCCTGCTCTGCCCTTGGCTCCAATCCTCACTTTAGCTTGTGTTCCTAGACTTCCGTCCTCACACTCCTGGCCCACAAACCCTCCCTACTGGGAATTCTGGGGCCACAATGAAGCACTCCGCCTGCCTCCCAGGAGAAAAACTTTGTCTATGGTGCTGCCCAGAAACCCCAAATGAGGATCAAACTGCTTGGCCCTCGGCAACACCCCAATTGCATAGGCTACCTTAACCACTGATGCTCTGTCGCAAATAGCCTGAGCCCAGACCTTCCAACAGACACCGACACAGCTGGCTGCACACCCAGCACATTGGACCCGCCACTGCCTTAGGCCACCATCCATTCCCAACCTGGGTTTTCAGTCATCAGAACCTAGACCTTATCTCCAATCCCTGCACAGGGGGGAACCTGATGCACAAGTCAGAACCCCTCCTTCCCCATGGCAAGAAACCTTGCTGCTGGCAGTGAGTCAAACCTTCAGTGTAGGAGAAAACGGCATGGCCCATGAGGCCACGCCCATGTGTGAGGGCCGCCTTGGGCACAAACACACATTGTGACCCTCAGCGTGAGTACCTTATTCAAGTAACGCCTCTCAGTGATTGGACCAAGAGCCCGCATATGTGGCTTGCCTTGCCCATAGGCACGCAGGACTAACTAGATGGTGTGTATTCCAGTTGAGGGAACCCACTGCTGTGCTCTAGAGTCCCTCTCCTGGGGGGTCCCCTGTGGCAGAAAACAGTACTCTTCCCTTCCCACAGAATGAACCCAAACACTTGGGAGCTTGGACAATCCCCCGAGAGGAAGGCTCTTCCTCGGCCCCTGAAGCAACCCCTACCCTGAACGGCCACTGTGAACGCAACACCCAGAGACAAAAGCCTGAGCGACTGCCTCCCACTTGCCCTCCTTTGATATCCAGAGGATCTCCCCTCTCGGACTGGAGATCAGGCCTGCCATTACCTTGGCCCCTACCTGAGCCAAGTTTGCTTTTTCAGACATCTGTCCCCACAGCCCTGGCAAACACAGCCTCTAGGCTGGGTCCTCTGGAGCCATACCACAGGACCATGCCTGCTCTCTCCTGGGAAACTCTGTCCATTCCTTTGGCCACACACCTCCAGAATATGAGAAACCTCAAGGCCCCCGAGGACATACCATTACCGGGAGCCTCCCTGCACACACAGGGGCCTTCAGACACAAGCTGAGCTGCTAGCTACATGAAGGCATGCACACAGATGTCAACAGAGATAGAAGGTTGAGCCGGACAGGCACTCAGGCCCTAATCTCAACTCTTGCTTTGTTTTCCAGGTGTCACTCCTCAGAGGCTTTTGTTCGAAGAACAGGATATGGGGCTTTCCTGAAGCACTGAACAGAACTTCTCTCGTCTCCACATGGGAAGCTTCCTTGTTGGAGCCGTGTCAAACACCTCAGGTTGGAGAATCCTGCAGAGTCCCTGAGCCACCTCCACATTCCAAGGTCTCCCAGGCCACCAAGCCACAGTAGGACTCATCTTCAGGAGAGTCCATTTCAACTCTCCCCTCTGGGTAGCTCACCCAGGAGCCCGCAGATTGAGCCTGCCTTGTCCTGACTAAAGAGTGGGAATAGGAGGTGGCGTTCCCAGGCATCCACGCTTAGACACCTGCTCTCGAGGCTTTCCGTATGGGGCCTCCTGGAACCATCCAATAGCGCTCGACTTTCGTGCAGAAGGAAACCTTGAGGTTTGGAGTAGTTCACAAATCCCATCGTAGGCAAACCTTCCTGGCCTCATGAGGCCCCCACACCATTCAGGAAGAGGCCATGCTGGACAAAAACTCTAGCCTGAGGCACGTCTCAGAGTTGAAATGACCTCAGTGCAGGAGATCTCGATTCAGCCTCTCAGAGTGGGCCTGCCGTGCCATCGGTCCCAAACCTCACGCTAGCTTGTGTTTTCAGACTTCCTTCCTCACACTCCTGGCAAACAAGCCCTCCGGACTAGGAACTCCAGAACCACAACCCAGCCCAGGGTCTGCCCAAGGGAAGAAAAACGTTTCCCTGTGGGGCTCTCTCCAGAAAACCCAGATGAGGATCAACCTGCTCGGGCCTCGACGGTACCCGAACTGGATAGGCTGCTCTGGGCACTCATGCTCTGTCTGACACAGCCTGAAGCAGACGTCCAGACAGACAAGGAGACAGCTGGCCGCACACCCAGCACTTCGGACACGCCATGGTCTTATGCCGTCACCTCTTCCTAACCTTGGTTTTCAGATATCTGAACCTAGACATTATATCAATTCTCCACACAGCTGGGTATCGCAAGCACAACACAGAACTCCTCCTTCCCCGTGGCTGTAAAGCTTGCTCTTGGCATGGAGTCACACCTTCAGGGTGGGAGAAACCTTCCTGGTCCCTGATGCCACGCCCAAACTTGAGTGCTGCTTGGGCACAAATTCACACTCTGACCCTCAGCATGAGCCCCATGTCAAAGGAAGGCCTGTCAGGGCCTGGGCCAAGAGCCCGCATATGGGGCTTGCCAAGCCCCTATGCACCCAATCCTCACCAGTGTTTGAGTTTTCCAGTCGCCCCGCCCGTACCTGGGGCTCTGCTCTGGAATCCCTTTCTTGGAGAGACACATGAGCCAGACAACAGGACTCCACCCTTCCCACAAAATGACCCCAAACTCTTGGGAGCTGGGACAAATCCCCAGAGAGGGATACTCGTCCACAGTCCCTGAGGCCACCCCTCCAATCCACGGCTATCTCGGACACAACATCCAGAGACAAAAGCCTGAAGGAACGCCTCCCACTCGCCCTTGTTTCAGAGGCCCAGGAGCTCCCTCTCGGGCTGTACATCCGGCCTGCCATACCCTAGGCGCCTCTCATAAGCTGAGTTTGTGTTTTCAGACTTCTGTGCCCTCAGGCTGGACCCACACAACCGTCAGGCTAGGGCCTCTGGAGCCACAGCGAAAGATTGTGCCTGCCCTCTCCAAGGAAATTGTGCCCAATCCATTGACCACAACCCTACAGGTTAGGGAAAAGCTCTAAGGCCCCTGAGGCCATCAATAGTGTAGGCCACCATGGACTAAGAGGGGCTCTCTGACACCAGCGGAGCAACTATCTCCACTTAGACTCTCAGACAGTGTCCCCAGAGACAGAAGGTTGAAATGGACAGGCCCCCAGGCCCTAATCTGAACCTTAGCTTTGGTTTCCATGTGTCCGTCCTCAGAGGTCTGTTTTCGTTGACCAGCACACGGGGCTTTTCTGAGGCACCAAACCAAACCTCTCTCGTCTCCACATGGGGAGCTTACTGACTGGGGATGTATCAAACCCTTCAGGTAGGAGAGTTCCGCAGGGCCACTGAACAACCAGCACATTCCAAGGTTTCCATGGACCCAAACGCACATTATGACGCATCCTCAGGAGAGGCCATTTCAACTCAGCCCCCTGGTTAGCGTGCCCCAGAGGCAGCAGATCAAACATATCTTGTGGCTAATGGCCAATGGGAATGCGAGGCATGCTGTACAGGGATCCATCCTTCGAACCGTGCTCTCCAGTCCTTCCGTATGGTATGTCCTGGAGCCATGCAACAGGACTCGAATGTCCCACAGAAGGAAACCTGGTGGTTTTTGGGCAACCTCCAAACTCAGCGTGGAAAAACTTCCTTGGCCTCATGAGGCCCCCGCTTCATGAAGGTGCCATCATGGACACATACTCCAGCCTCAGCCAACGTCTGATCCTCAGCCTGACTTCAGATGCAGGAGATTTTGATTCAGCCTCTGCCTCGTGGGCCTGCTCTGCCCTTGGCTCCAATCCTCACTTTAGCTTGTGTTCCTAGACTTCCGTCCTCACACTCCTGGCCCACAAACCCTCCCTACTGGGAATTCTGGGGCCACAATGAAGCACTCCGCCTGCCTCCCAGGAGAAAAACTTTGTCTATGGTGCTGCCCAGAAACCCCAAATGAGGATCAAACTGCTTGGCCCTCGGCAACACCCCAATTGCATAGGCTACCTTAACCACTGATGCTCTGTCGCAAATAGCCTGAGCCCAGACCTTCCAACAGACACCGACACAGCTGGCTGCACACCCAGCACATTGGACCCGCCACTGCCTTAGGCCACCATCCATTCCCAACCTGGGTTTTCAGTCATCAGAACCTAGACCTTATCTCCAATCCCTGCACAGGGGGGAACCTGATGCACAAGTCAGAACCCCTCCTTCCCCATGGCAAGAAACCTTGCTGCTGGCAGTGAGTCAAACCTTCAGTGTAGGAGAAAACGGCATGGCCCATGAGGCCACGCCCATGTGTGAGGGCCGCCTTGGGCACAAACACACATTGTGACCCTCAGCGTGAGTACCTTATTCACGTAACGCCTCTCAGTGATTGGACCAAGAGCCCGCATATGTGGCTTGCCATGCCCATAGGCACGCAGGACTAACTAGATGGTGTGTATTCCAGTTGAGGGAACCCACTGCTGTGCTCTAGAGTCCCTCTCCTGGGGGGTCCCCTGTGGCAGAAAACAGTACTCTTCCCTTCCCACAGAATGAACCCAAACACTTGGGAGCTTGGACAATCCCCCGAGAGGAAGGCTCTTCCTCGGCCCCTGAAGCAACCCCTACCCTGAACGGCCACTGTGAACGCAACACCCAGAGACAAAAGCCTGAGCGACTGCCTCCCACTTGCCCTCCTTTGATATCCAGAGGATCTCCCCTCTCGGACTGGAGATCAGGCCTGCCATTACCTTGGCCCCTACCTGAGCCAAGTTTGCTTTTTCAGACATCTGTCCCCACAGCCCTGGCAAACACAGCCTCTAGGCTGGGTCCTCTGGAGCCATACCACAGGACCATGCCTGCTCTCTCCTGGGAAACTCTGTCCATTCCTTTGGCCACACACCTCCAGAATATGAGAAACCTCAAGGCCCCCGAGGACATACCATTACCGGGAGCCTCCCTGCACACACAGGGGCCTTCAGACACAAGCTGAGCTGCTAGCTACATGAAGGCATGCACACAGATGTCAACAGAGATAGAAGGTTGAGCCGGACAGGCACTCAGGCCCTAATCTCAACTCTTGCTTTGTTTTCCAGGTGTCACTCCTCAGAGGCTTTTGTTCGAAGAACAGGATATGGGGCTTTCCTGAGGCACTGAACAGAACTTCTCTCGTCTCCACATGGGAAGCTTCCTTGTTGGAGCCGTGTCAAACACCTCAGGTTGGAGAATCCTGCAGAGTCCCTGAGCCACCTCCACATTCCAAGGTCTCCCAGGCCACCAAGCCACAGTAGGACTCATCTTCAGGAGAGTCCATTTCAACTCTCCCCTCTGGGTAGCTCACCCAGGAGCCCGCAGATTGAGCCTGCCTTGTCCTGACTAAAGAGTGGGAATAGGAGGTGGCGTTCCCAGGCATCCACGCTTAGACACCTGCTCTCGAGGCTTTCCGTAAGGGGCCTCCTGGAACCATCCAATAGCGCTCGACTTTCGTGCAGAAGGAAACCTTGAGGTTTGGAGTAGTTCACAAATCCCATCGTAGGCAAACCTTCCTGGCCTCATGAGGCCCCCACACCATTCAGGAAGAGGCCATGCTGGACAAAAACTCTAGCCTGAGGCACGTCTCAGAGTTGAAATGACCTCAGTGCAGGAGATCTCGATTCAGCCTCTCAGAGTGGGCCTGCCGTGCCATCGGTCCCAAACCTCACGCTAGCTTGTGTTTTCAGACTTCCTTCCTCACACTCCTGGCAAACAAGCCCTCCGGACTAGGAACTCCAGAACCACAACCCAGCCCAGGGTCTGCCCAAGGGAAGAAAAACGTTTCCCTGTGGGGCTCTCTCCAGAAAACCCAGATGAGGATCAACCTGCTCGGGCCTCGACGGTACCCGAACTGGATAGGCTGCTCTGGGCACTCATGCTCTGTCTGACACAGCCTGAAGCAGACGTCCAGACAGACAAGGAGACAGCTGGC
The DNA here is from genome assembly GCF_964662115.1 of Mustela nivalis. Taxonomy (NCBI): domain Eukaryota; kingdom Metazoa; phylum Chordata; class Mammalia; order Carnivora; family Mustelidae; genus Mustela; species Mustela nivalis. The sequence continues at coordinate 107,726 of NW_028136011.1, read as the reverse complement.
CGCACACCCAGCACTTCGGACACGCCATGGTCTTATGCCGTCACCTCTTCCTAACCTTGGTTTTCAGATATCTGAACCTAGACATTATATCAATTCTCCACACAGCTGGGTATCGCAAGCACAACACAGAACTCCTCCTTCCCCGTGGCTGTAAAGCTTGCTCTTGGCATGGAGTCACACCTTCAGGGTGGGAGAAACCTTCCTGGTCCCTGATGCCACGCCCAAACTTGAGTGCTGCTTGGGCACAAATTCACACTCTGACCCTCAGCATGAGCCCCATGTCAAAGGAAGGCCTGTCAGGGCCTGGGCCAAGAGCCCGCATATGGGGCTTGCCAAGCCCCTATGCACCCAATCCTCACCAGTGTTTGAGTTTTCCAGTCGCCCCGCCCGTACCTGGGGCTCTGCTCTGGAATCCCTTTCTTGGAGAGACACATGAGCCAGACAACAGGACTCCACCCTTCCCACAAAATGACCCCAAACTCTTGGGAGCTGGGACAAATCCCCAGAGAGGGATACTCGTCCACAGTCCCTGAGGCCACCCCTCCAATCCACGGCTATCTCGGACACAACATCCAGAGACAAAAGCCTGAAGGAACGCCTCCCACTCGCCCTTGTTTCAGAGGCCCAGGAGCTCCCTCTCGGGCTGTACATCCGGCCTGCCATACCCTAGGCGCCACTCATAAGCTGAGTTTGTGTTTTCAGACTTCTGTGCCTTCAGCCTGGACCCACACAACCATCAGGCTAGGGCCTCTGGAGCCACAGCGAAAGATTGTGCCTGCACTTCCAAGGAAATTGTGCCCAATCCATTGACCACAACCCTACAGGTTAGGGAAAAGCTCTAAGGCCCCTGAGGCCATCAATAGTGTAGGCCACCATGGACTAAGAGGGGCTCTCTGACACCAGCGGAGCAACTATCTCCACTTAGACTCTCAGACAGTGTCCCCAGAGACAGAAGGTTGAAATGGACAGGCCCCCAGGCCCTAATCTGAACCTTAGCTTTGGTTTCCATGTGTCCGTCCTCAGAGGTCTGTTTTCGTTGACCAGCACACGGGGCTTTTCTGAGGCACCAAACCAAACCTCTCTCGTCTCCACATGGGGAGCTTACTGACTGGGGATGTATCAAACCCTTCAGGTAGGAGAGTTCCGCAGGGCCACTGAACAACCAGCACATTCCAAGGTTTCCATGGACCCAAACGCACATTATGACGCATCCTCAGGAGAGGCCATTTCAACTCAGCCCCCTGGTTAGCGTGCCCCAGAGGCAGCAGATCAAACATATCTTGTGGCTAATGGCCAATGGGAATGCGAGGCATGCTGTACAGGGATCCATCCTTCGAACCGTGCTCTCCAGTCCTTCCGTATGGTATGTCCTGGAGCCATGCAACAGGACTCGAATGTCCCACAGAAGGAAACCTGGTGGTTTTTGGGCAACCTCCAAACTCAGCGTGGGAAAACTTCCTTGGCCTCATGAGGCCCCCGCTTCATGAAGGTGCCATCATGGACACATACTCCAGCCTCAGCCAACGTCTGATCCTCAGCCTGACTTCAGATGCAGGAGATTTTGATTCAGCCTCTGCCTAGTGGGCCTGCTCTGCCCTTGGCTCCAATCCTCACTTTAGCTTGTGTTCCTAGACTTCCGTCCTCACACTCCTGGCCCACAAACCCTCCCTACTGGGAATTCTGGGGCCACAATGAAGCACTCCGCCTGCCTCCCAGGAGAAAAACTTTGTCTATGGTGCTGCCCAGAAACCCCAAATGAGGATCAAACTGCTTGGCCCTCGGCAACACCCCAATTGCATAGGCTACCTTAAACACTGATGCTCTGTCGCAAATAGCCTGAGCCCAGACCTTCCAACAGACACCGACACAGCTGGCTGCACACCCAGCACATTGGACCCGCCACTGCCTTAGGCCACCATCCATTCCCAACCTGGGTTTTCAGTCATCAGAACCTAGACCTTATCTCCAATCCCTGCACAGGGGGGAACCTGATGCACAAGTCAGAACCCCTCCTTCCCCATGGCAAGAAACCTTGCTGCTGGCAGTGAGTCAAACCTTCAGTGTAGGAGAAAACGGCATGGCCCATGAGGCCACGCCCATGTGTGAGGGCCGCCTTGGGCACAAACACACATTGTGACCCTCAGCGTGAGTACCTTATTCAAGTAACGCCTCTCAGTGATTGGACCAAGAGCCCGCATATGTGGCTTGCCATGCCCATAGGCACGCAGGACTAACTAGATGGTGTGTATTCCAGTTGAGGGAACCCACTGCTGTGCTCTAGAGTCCCTCTCCTGGGGGGTCCCCTGTGGCAGAAAACAGTACTCTTCCCTTCCCACAGAATGAACCCAAACACTTGGGAGCTTGGACAATCCCCCGAGAGGAAGGCTCTTCCTCGGCCCCTGAAGCAACCCCTACCCTGAACGGCCACTGTGAACGCAACACCCAGAGACAAAAGCCTGAGCGACTGCCTCCCACTTGCCCTCCTTTGATATCCAGAGGATCTCCCCTCTCGGACTGGAGATCAGGCCTGCCATTACCTTGGCCCCTACCTGAGCCAAGTTTGCTTTTTCAGACATCTGTCCCCACAGCCCTGGCAAACACAGCCTCTAGGCTGGGTCCTCTGGAGCCATACCACAGGACCATGCCTGCTCTCTCCTGGGAAACTCTGTCCATTCCTTTGGCCACACACCTCCAGAATATGAGAAACCTCAAGGCCCCCGAGGACATACCATTACCGGGAGCCTCCCTGCACACACAGGGGCCTTCAGACACAAGCTGAGCTGCTAGCTACATGAAGGCATGCACACAGATGTCAACAGAGATAGAAGGTTGAGCCGGACAGGCACTCAGGCCCTAATCTCAACTCTTGCTTTGTTTTCCAGGTGTCACTCCTCAGAGGCTTTTGTTCGAAGAACAGGATATGGGGCTTTCCTGAGGCACTGAACAGAACTTCTCTCGTCTCCACATGGGAAGCTTCCTTGTTGGAGCCGTGTCAAACACCTCAGGTTGGAGAATCCTGCAGAGTCCCTGAGCCACCTCCACATTCCAAGGTCTCCCAGGCCACCAAGCCACAGTAGGACTCATCTTCAGGAGAGTCCATTTCAACTCTCCCCTCTGGGTAGCTCACCCAGGAGCCCGCAGATTGAGCCTGCCTTGTCCTGACTAAAGAGTGGGAATAGGAGGTGGCGTTCCCAGGCATCCACGCTTAGACACCTGCTCTCGAGGCTTTCCGTATGGGGCCTCCTGGAACCATCCAATAGCGCTCGACTTTCGTGCAGAAGGAAACCTTGAGGTTTGGAGTAGTTCACAAATCCCATCGTAGGCAAACCTTCCTGGCCTCATGAGGCCCCCACACCATTCAGGAAGAGGCCATGCTGGACAAAAACTCTAGCCTGAGGCACGTCTCAGAGTTGAAATGACCTCAGTGCAGGAGATCTCGATTCAGCCTCTCAGAGTGGGCCTGCCGTGCCATCGGTCCCAAACCTCACGCTAGCTTGTGTTTTCAGACTTCCTTCCTCACACTCCTGGCAAACAAGCCCTCCGGACTAGGAACTCCAGAACCACAACCCAGCCCAGGGTCTGCCCAAGGGAAGAAAAACGTTTCCCTGTGGGGCTCTCTCCAGAAAACCCAGATGAGGATCAACCTGCTCGGGCCTCGACGGTACCCGAACTGGATAGGCTGCTCTGGGCACTCATGCTCTGTCTGACACAGCCTGAAGCAGACGTCCAGACAGACAAGGAGACAGCTGGCCGCACACCCAGCACTTCGGACACGCCATGGTCTTATGCCGTCACCTCTTCCTAACCTTGGTTTTCAGATATCTGAACCTAGACATTATATCAATTCTCCACACAGCTGGGTATCGCAAGCACAACACAGAACTCCTCCTTCCCCGTGGCTGTAAAGCTTGCTCTTGGCATGGAGTCACACCTTCAGGGTGGGAGAAACCTTCCTGGTCCCTGATGCCACGCCCAAACTTGAGTGCTGCTTGGGCACAAATTCACACTCTGACCCTCAGCATGAGCCCCATGTCAAAGGAAGGCCTGTCAGGGCCTGGGCCAAGAGCCCGCATATGGGGCTTGCCAAGCCCCTATGCACCCAATCCTCACCAGTGTTTGAGTTTTCCAGTCGCCCCGCCCGTACCTGGGGCTCTGCTCTGGAATCCCTTTCTTGGAGAGACACATGAGCCAGACAACAGGACTCCACCCTTCCCACAAAATGACCCCAAACTCTTGGGAGCTGGGACAAATCCCCAGAGAGGGATACTCGTCCACAGTCCCTGAGGCCACCCCTCCAATCCACGGCTATCTCGGACACAACATCCAGAGACAAAAGCCTGAAGGAACGCCTCCCACTCGCCCTTGTTTCAGAGGCCCAGGAGCTCCCTCTCGGGCTGTACATCCGGCCTGCCATACCCTAGGCGCCACTCATAAGCTGAGTTTGTGTTTTCAGACTTCTGTGCCCTCAGCCTGGACCCACACAACCGTCAGGCTAGGGCCTCTGGAGCCACAGCGAAAGATTGTGCCTGCACTCTCCAAGGAAATTGTGCCCAATCCATTGACCACAACCCTACAGGTTAGGGAAAAGCTCTAAGGCCCCTGAGGCCATCAATAGTGTAGGCCACCATGGACTAAGAGGGGCTCTCTGACACCAGCGGAGCAACTATCTCCACTTAGACTCTCAGACAGTGTCCCCAGAGACAGAAGGTTGAAATGGACAGGCCCCCAGGCCCTAATCTGAACCTTAGCTTTGGTTTCCATGTGTCCGTCCTCAGAGGTCTGTTTTCGTTGACCAGCACACGGGGCTTTTCTGAGGCACCAAACCAAACCTCTCTCGTCTCCACATGGGGAGCTTACTGACTGGGGATGTATCAAACCCTTCAGGTAGGAGAGTTCCGCAGGGCCACTGAACAACCAGCACATTCCAAGGTTTCCATGGACCCAAACGCACATTATGACGCATCCTCAGGAGAGGCCATTTCAACTCAGCCCCCTGGTTAGCGTGCCCCAGAGGCAGCAGATCAAACATATCTTGTGGCTAATGGCCAATGGGAATGCGAGGCATGCTGTACAGGGATCCATCCTTCGAACCGTGCTCTCCAGTCCTTCCGTATGGTATGTCCTGGAGCCATGCAACAGGACTCGAATGTCCCACAGAAGGAAACCTGGTGGTTTTTGGGCAACCTCCAAACTCAGCGTGGGAAAACTTCCTTGGCCTCATGAGGCCCCCGCTTCATGAAGGTGCCATCATGGACACATACTCCAGCCTCAGCCAACGTCTGATCCTCAGCCTGACTTCAGATGCAGGAGATTTTGATTCAGCCTCTGCCTAGTGGGCCTGCTCTGCCCTTGGCTCCAATCCTCACTTTAGCTTGTGTTCCTAGACTTCCGTCCTCACACTCCTGGCCCACAAACCCTCCCTACTGGGAATTCTGGGGCCACAATGAAGCACTCCGCCTGCCTCCCAGGAGAAAAACTTTGTCTATGGTGCTGCCCAGAAACCCCAAATGAGGATCAAACTGCTTGGCCCTCGGCAACACCCCAATTGCATAGGCTACCTTAACCACTGATGCTCTGTCGCAAATAGCCTGAGCCCAGACCTTCCAACAGACACCGACACAGCTGGCTGCACACCCAGCACATTGGACCCGCCACTGCCTTAGGCCACCATCCATTCCCAACCTGGGTTTTCAGTCATCAGAACCTAGACCTTATCTCCAATCCCTGCACAGGGGGGAACCTGATGCACAAGTCAGAACCCCTCCTTCCCCATGGCAAGAAACCTTGCTGCTGGCAGTGAGTCAAACCTTCAGTGTAGGAGAAAACGGCATGGCCCATGAGGCCACGCCCATGTGTGAGGGCCGCCTTGGGCACAAACACACATTGTGACCCTCAGCGTGAGTACCTTATTCAAGTAACGCCTCTCAGTGATTGGACCAAGAGCCCGCATATGTGGCTTGCCATGCCCATAGGCACGCAGGACTAACTAGATGGTGTGTATTCCAGTTGAGGGAACCCACTGCTGTGCTCTAGAGTCCCTCTCCTGGGGGGTCCCCTGTGGCAGAAAACAGTACTCTTCCCTTCCCACAGAATGAACCCAAACACTTGGGAGCTTGGACAATCCCCCGAGAGGAAGGCTCTTCCTCGGCCCCTGAAGCAACCCCTACCCTGAACGGCCACTGTGAACGCAACACCCAGAGACAAAAGCCTGAGCGACTGCCTCCCACTTGCCCTCCTTTGATATCCAGAGGATCTCCCCTCTCGGACTGGAGATCAGGCCTGCCATTACCTTGGCCCCTACCTGAGCCAAGTTTGCTTTTTCAGACATCTGTCCCCACAGCCCTGGCAAACACAGCCTCTAGGCTGGGTCCTCTGGAGCCATACCACAGGACCATGCCTGCTCTCTCCTGGGAAACTCTGTCCATTCCTTTGGCCACACACCTCCAGAATATGAGAAACCTCAAGGCCCCCGAGGACATACCATTACCGGGAGCCTCCCTGCACACACAGGGGCCTTCAGACACAAGCTGAGCTGCTAGCTACATGAAGGCATGCACACAGATGTCAACAGAGATAGAAGGTTGAGCCGGACAGGCACTCAGGCCCTAATCTCAACTCTTGCTTTGTTTTCCAGGTGTCACTCCTCAGAGGCTTTTGTTCGAAGAACAGGATATGGGGCTTTCCTGAGGCACTGAACAGAACTTCTCTCGTCTCCACATGGGAAGCTTCCTTGTTGGAGCCGTGTCAAACACCTCAGGTTGGAGAATCCTGCAGAGTCCCTGAGCCACCTCCACATTCCAAGGTCTCCCAGGCCACCAAGCCACAGTAGGACTCATCTTCAGGAGAGTCCATTTCAACTCTCCCCTCTGGGTAGCTCACCCAGGAGCCCGCAGATTGAGCCTGCCTTGTCCTGACTAAAGAGTGGGAATAGGAGGTGGCGTTCCCAGGCATCCACGCTTAGACACCTGCTCTCGAGGCTTTCCGTATGGGGCCTCCTGGAACCATCCAATAGCGCTCGACTTTCGTGCAGAAGGAAACCTTGAGGTTTGGAGTAGTTCACAAATCCCATCGTAGGCAAACCTTCCTGGCCTCATGAGGCCCCCACACCATTCAGGAAGAGGCCATGCTGGACAAAAACTCTAGCCTGAGGCACGTCTCAGAGTTGAAATGACCTCAGTGCAGGAGATCTCGATTCAGCCTCTCAGAGTGGGCCTGCCGTGCCATCGGTCCCAAACCTCACGCTAGCTTGTGTTTTCAGACTTCCTTCCTCACACTCCTGGCAAACAAGCCCTCCGGACTAGGAACTCCAGAACCACAACCCAGCCCAGGGTCTGCCCAAGGGAAGAAAAACGTTTCCCTGTGGGGCTCTCTCCAGAAAACCCAGATGAGGATCAACCTGCTCGGGCCTCGACGGTACCCGAACTGGATAGGCTGCTCTGGGCACTCATGCTCTGTCTGACACAGCCTGAAGCAGACGTCCAGACAGACAAGGAGACAGCTGGCCGCACACCCAGCACTTCGGACACGCCATGGTCTTATGCCGTCACCTCTTCCTAACCTTGGTTTTCAGATATCTGAACCTAGACATTATATCAATTCTCCACACAGCTGGGTATCGCAAGCACAACACAGAGCTCCTCCTTCCCCGTGGCTGTAAAGCTTGCTCTTGGCATGGAGTCACACCTTCAGGGTGGGAGAAACCTTCCTGGTCCCTGATGCCACGCCCAAACTTGAGTGCTGCTTGGGCACAAATTCACACTCTGACCCTCAGCATGAGCCCCATGTCAAAGGAAGGCCTGTCAGGGCCTGGGCCAAGAGCCCGCATATGGGGCTTGCCAAGCCCCTATGCACCCAATCCTCACCAGTGTTTGAGTTTTCCAGTCGCCCCGCCCGTACCTGGGGCTCTGCTCTGGAATCCCTTTCTTGGAGAGACACATGAGCCAGACAACAGGACTCCACCCTTCCCACAAAATGACCCCAAACTCTTGGGAGCTGGGACAAATCCCCAGAGAGGGATACTCGTCCACAGTCCCTGAGGCCACCCCTCCAATCCACGGCTATCTCGGACACAACATCCAGAGACAAAAGCCTGAAGGAACGCCTCCCACTCGCCCTTGTTTCAGAGGCCCAGGAGCTCCCTCTCGGGCTGTACATCCGGCCTGCCATACCCTAGGCGCCACTCATAAGCTGAGTTTGTGTTTTCAGACTTCTGTGCCCTCAGCCTGGACCCACACAACCGTCAGGCTAGGGCCTCTGGAGCCACAGCGAAAGATTGTGCCTGCACTTTCCAAGGAAATTGTGCCCAATCCATTGACCACAACCCTACAGGTTAGGGAAAAGCTCTAAGGCCCCTGAGGCCATCAATAGTGTAGGCCACCATGGACTAAGAGGGGCTCTCTGACACCAGCGGAGCAACTATCTCCACTTAGACTCTCAGACAGTGTCCCCAGAGACAGAAGGTTGAAATGGACAGGCCCCCAGGCCCTAATCTGAACCTTAGCTTTGGTTTCCATGTGTCCGTCCTCAGAGGTCTGTTTTCGTTGACCAGCACACGGGGCTTTTCTGAGGCACCAAACCAAACCTCTCTCGTCTCCACATGGGGAGCTTACTGACTGGGGATGTATCAAACCCTTCAGGTAGGAGAGTTCCGCAGGGCCACTGAACAACCAGCACATTCCAAGGTTTCCATGGACCCAAACGCACATTATGACGCATCCTCAGGAGAGGCCATTTCAACTCAGCCCCCTGGTTAGCGTGCCCCAGAGGCAGCAGATCAAACATATCTTGTGGCTAATGGCCAATGGGAATGCGAGGCATGCTGTACAGGGATCCATCCTTCGAACCGTGCTCTCCAGTCCTTCCGTATGGTATGTCCTGGAGCCATGCAACAGGACTCGAATGTCCCACAGAAGGAAACCTGGTGGTTTGGGGCAACCTCCAAACTCAGCGTGGGAAAACTTCCTTGGCCTCATGAGGCTCCCGCTTCATGAAGGTGCCATCATGGACACATACTCCAGCCTCAGCCAACGTCTGATCCTCAGCCTGACTTCAGATGCAGGAGATTTTGATTCAGCCTCTGCCTAGTGGGCCTGCTCTGCCCTTGGCTCCAATCCTCACTTTAGCTTGTGTTCCTAGACTTCCGTCCTCACACTCCTGGCCCGCAAACCCTCCCTACTGGGAATTCTGGGGCCACAATGAAGCACTCCGCCTGCCTCCCAGGAGAAAAACTTTGTCTATGGTGCTGCCCAGAAACCCCAAATGAGGATCAAACTGCTTGGCCCTCGGCAACACCCCAATTGCATAGGCTACCTTAACCACTGATGCTCTGTCGCAAATAGCCTGAGCCCAGACCTTCCAACAGACACCGACACAGCTGGCTGCACACCCAGCACATTGGACCCGCCACTGCCTTAGGCCACCATCCATTCCCAACCTGGGTTTTCAGTCATCAGAACCTAGACCTTATCTCCAATCCCTGCACAGGGGGGAACCTGATGCACAAGTCAGAACCCCTCCTTCCCCATGGCAAGAAACCTTGCTGCTGGCAGTGAGTCAAACCTTCAGTGTAGGAGAAAACGGCATGGCCCATGAGGCCACGCCCATGTGTGAGGGCCGCCTTGGGCACAAACACACATTGTGACCCTCAGCGTGAGTACCTTATTCAAGTAACGCCTCTCAGTGATTGGACCAAGAGCCCGCATATGTGGCTTGCCATGCCCATAGGCACGCAGGACTAACTAGATGGTGTGTATTCCAGTTGAGGGAACCCACTGCTGTGCTCTAGAGTCCCTCTCCTGGGGGGTCCCCTGTGGCAGAAAACAGTACTCTTCCCTTCCCACAGAATGAACCCAAACACTTGGGAGCTTGGACAATCCCCCGAGAGGAAGGCTCTTCCTCGGCCCCTGAAGCAACCCCTACCCTGAACGGCCACTGTGAACGCAACACCCAGAGACAAAAGCCTGAGCGACTGCCTCCCACTTGCCCTCCTTTGATATCCAGAGGATCTCCCCTCTCGGACTGGAGATCAGGCCTGCCATTACCTTGGCCCCTACCTGAGCCAAGTTTGCTTTTTCAGACATCTGTCCCCACAGCCCTGGCAAACACAGCCTCTAGGCTGGGTCCTCTGGAGCCATACCACAGGACCATGCCTGCTCTCTCCTGGGAAACTCTGTCCATTCCTTTGGCCACACACCTCCAGAATATGAGAAACCTCAAGGCCCCCGAGGACATACCATTACCGGGAGCCTCCCTGCACACACAGGGGCCTTCAGACACAAGCTGAGCTGCTAGCTACATGAAGGCATGCACACAGATGTCAACAGAGATAGAAGGTTGAGCCGGACAGGCACTCAGGCCCTAATCTCAACTCTTGCTTTGTTTTCCAGGTGTCACTCCTCAGAGGCTTTTGTTCGAAGAACAGGATATGGGGCTTTCCTGAGGCACTGAACAGAACTTCTCTCGTCTCCACATGGGAAACTTCCTTGTTGGAGCCGTGTCAAACACCTCAGGTTGGAGAATCCTGCAGAGTCCCTGAGCCACCTCCACATTCCAAGGTCTCCCAGGCCACCAAGCCACAGTAGGACTCATCTTCAGGAGAGTCCATTTCAACTCTCCCCTCTGGGTAGCTCACCCAGGAGCCCGCAGATTGAGCCTGCCTTGTCCTGACTAAAGAGTGGGAATAGGAGGTGGCGTTCCCAGGCATCCACGCTTAGACACCTGCTCTCGAGGCTTTCCGTATGGGGCCTCCTGGAACCATCCAATAGCGCTCGACTTTCGTGCAGAAGGAAACCTTGAGGTTTGGAGTAGTTCACAAATCCCATCGTAGGCAAACCTTCCTGGCCTCATGAGGCCCCCACACCATTCAGGAAGAGGCCATGCTGGACAAAAACTCTAGCCTGAGGCACGTCTCAGAGTTGAAATGACCTCAGTGCAGGAGATCTCGATTCAGCCTCTCAGAGTGGGCCTGCCGTGCCATCGGTCCCAAACCTCACGCTAGCTTGTGTTTTCAGACTTCCTTCCTCACACTCCTGGCAAACAAGCCCTCCGGACTAGGAACTCCAGAACCACAACCCAGCCCAGGGTCTGCCCAAGGGAAGAAAAACGTTTCCCTGTGGGGCTCTCTCCAGAAAACCCAGATGAGGATCAACCTGCTCGGGCCTCGACGGTACCCGAACTGGATAGGCTGCTCTGGGCACTCATGCTCTGTCTGACACAGCCTGAAGCAGACGTCCAGACAGACAAGGAGACAGCTGGCCGCACACCCAGCACTTCGGACACGCCATGGTCTTATGCCGTCACCTCTTCCTAACCTTGGTTTTCAGATATCTGAACCTAGACATTATATCAATTCTCCACACAGCTGGGTATCGCAAGCACAACACAGAACTCCTCCTTCCCCGTGGCTGTAAAGCTTGCTCTTGGCATGGAGTCACACCTTCAGGGTGGGAGAAACCTTCCTGGTCCCTGATGCCACGCCCAAACTTGAGTGCTGCTTGGGCACAAATTCACACTCTGACCCTCAGCATGAGCCCCATGTCAAAGGAAGGCCTGTCAGGGCCTGGGCCAAGAGCCCGCATATGGGGCTTGCCAAGCCCCTATGCACCCAATCCTCACCAGTGTTTGAGTTTTCCAGTCGCCCCGCCCGTACCTGGGGCTCTGCTCTGGAATCCCTTTCTTGGAGAGACACATGAGCCAGACAACACGACTCCACCCTTCCCCCAAAATGACCCCAAACTCTTGGGAGCTGGGACAAATCCCCAGAGAGGGATACTCGTCCACAGTCCCTGAGGCCACCCCTCCAATCCACGGCTATCTCGGACACAACATCCAGAGACAAAAGCCTGAAGGAACGCCTCCCACTCGCCCTTGTTTCAGAGGCCCAGGAGCTCCCTCTCGGGCTGTACATCCGGCCTGCCATACCCTAGGCGCCACTCATAAGCTGAGTTTGTGTTTTCAGACTTCTGTGCCCTCAGCCTGGACCCACACAACCGTCAGGCTAGGGCCTCTGGAGCCACAGCGAAAGATTGTGCCTGCACTTTCCAAGGAAATTGTGCCCAATCCATTGACCACAACCCTACAGGTTAGGGAAAAGCTCTAAGGCCCCTGAGGCCATCAATAGTGTAGGCCACCATGGACTAAGAGGGGCTCTCTGACACCAGCGGAGCAACTATCTCCACTTAGACTCTCAGACAGTGTCCCCAGAGACAGAAGGTTGAAATGGACAGGCCCCCAGGCCCTAATCTGAACCTTAGCTTTGGTTTCCATGTGTCCGTCCTCAGAGGTCTGTTTTCGTTGACCAGCACACGGGGCTTTTCTGAGGCACCAAACCAAACCTCTCTCGTCTCCACATGGGGAGCTTACTGACTGGGGATGTATCAAACCCTTCAGGTAGGAGAGTTCCGCAGGGCCACTGAACAACCAGCACATTCCACGGTTTCCATGGACCCAAACGCACATTATGACGCATCCTCAGGAGAGGCCATTTCAACTCAGCCCCCTGGTTAGCGTGCCCCAGAGGCAGCAGATCAAACATATCTTGTGGCTAATGGCCAATGGGAATGCGAGGCATGCTGTACAGGGATCCATCCTTCGAACCGTGCTCTCCAGTCCTTCCGTATGGTATGTCCTGGAGCCATGCAACAGGACTCGAATGTCCCACAGAAGGAAACCTGGTGGTTTTTGGGCAACCTCCAAACTCAGCGTGGGAAAACTTCCTTGGCCTCATGAGGCCCCCGCTTCATGAAGGTGCCATCATGGACACATACTCCAGCCTCAGCCAACGTCTGATCCTCAGCCTGACTTCAGATGCAGGAGATTTTGATTCAGCCTCTGCCTAGTGGGCCTGCTCTGCCCTTGGCTCCAATCCTCACTTTAGCTTGTGTTCCTAGACTTCCGTCCTCACACTCCTGGCCCACAAACCCTCCCTACTGGGAATTCTGGGGCCACAATGAAGCACTCCGCCTGCCTCCCAGGAGAAAAACTTTGTCTATGGTGCTGCCCAGAAACCCCAAATGAGGATCAAACTGCTTGGCCCTCGGCAACACCCCAATTGCATAGGCTACCTTAACCACTGATGCTCTGTCGCAAATAGCCTGAGCCCAGACCTTCCAACAGACACCGACACAGCTGGCTGCACACCCAGCACATTGGACCCGCCACTGCCTTAGGCCACCATCCATTCCCAACCTGGGTTTTCAGTCATCAGAACCTAGACCTTATCTCCAATCCCTGCACAGGGGGGAACCTGATGCACAAGTCAGAACCCCTCCTTCCCCATGGCAAGAAACCTTGCTGCTGGCAGTGAGTCAAACCTTCAGTGTAGGAGAAAACGGCATGGCCCATGAGGCCACGCCCATGTGTGAGGGCCGCCTTGGGCACAAACACACATTGTGACCCTCAGCGTGAGTACCTTATTCAAGTAACGCCTCTCAGTGATTGGACCAAGAGCCCGCATATGTGGCTTGCCATGCCCATAGGCACGCAGGACTAACTAGATGGTGTGTATTCCAGTTGAGGGAACCCACTGCTGTGCTCTAGAGTCCCTCTCCTGGGGGGTCCCCTGTGGCAGAAAACAGTACTCTTCCCTTCCCACAGAATGAACCCAAACACTTGGGAGCTTGGACAATCCCCCGAGAGGAAGGCTCTTCCTCGGCCCCTGAAGCAACCCCTACCCTGAACGGCCACTGTGAACGCAACACCCAGAGACAAAAGCCTGAGCGACTGCCTCCCACTTGCCCTCCTTTGATATCCAGAGGATCTCCCCTCTCGGACTGGAGATCAGGCCTGCCATTACCTTGGCCCCTACCTGAGCCAAGTTTGCTTTTTCAGACATCTGTCCCCACAGCCCTGGCAAACACAGCCTCTAGGCTGGGTCCTCTGGAGCCATACCACAGGACCATGCCTGCTCTCTCCTGGGAAACTCTGTCCATTCCTTTGGCCACACACCTCCAGAATATGAGAAACCTCAAGGCCCCCGAGGACATACCATTACCGGGAGCCTCCCTGCACACACAGGGGCCTTCAGACACAAGCTGAGCTGCTAGCTACATGAAGGCATGCACACAGATGTCAACAGAGATAGAAGGTTGAGCCGGACAGGCACTCAGGCCCTAATCTCAACTCTTGCTTTGTTTTCCAGGTGTCACTCCTCAGAGGCTTTTGTTCGAAGAACAGGATATGGGGCTTTCCTGAGGCACTGAACAGAACTTCTCTCGTCTCCACATGGGAAGCTTCCTTGTTGGAGCCGTGTCAAACACCTCAGGTTGGAGAATCCTGCAGAGTCCCTGAGCCACCTCCACATTCCAAGGTCTCCCAGGCCACCAAGCCACAGTAGGACTCATCTTCAGGAGAGTCCATTTCAACTCTCCCCTCTGGGTAGCTCACCCAGGAGCCCGCAGATTGAGCCTGCCTTGTCCTGACTAAAGAGTGGGAATAGGAGGTGGCGTTCCCAGGCATCCACGCTTAGACACCTGCTCTCGAGGCTTTCCGTATGGGGCCTCCTGGAACCATCCAATAGCGCTCGACTTTCGTGCAGAAGGAAACCTTGAGGTTTGGAGTAGTTCACAAATCCCATCGTAGGCAAACCTTCCTGGCCTCATGAGGCCCCCACACCATTCAGGAAGAGGCCATGCTGGACAAAAACTCTAGCCTGAGGCACGTCTCAGAGTTGAAATGACCTCAGTGCAGGAGATCTCGATTCAGCCTCTCAGAGTGGGCCTGCCGTGCCATCGGTCCCAAACCTCACGCTAGCTTGTGTTTTCAGACTTCCTTCCTCACACTCCTGGCAAACAAGCCCTCCGGACTAGGAACTCCAGAACCACAACCCAGCCCAGGGTCTGCCCAAGGGAAGAAAAACGTTTCCCTGTGGGGCTCTCTCCAGAAAACCCAGATGAGGATCAACCTGCTCGGGCCTCGACGGTACCCGAACTGGATAGGCTGCTCTGGGCACTCATGCTCTGTCTGACACAGCCTGAAGCAGACGTCCAGACAGACAAGGAGACAGCTGGCCGCACACCCAGCACTTCGGACACGCCATGGTCTTATGCCGTCACCTCTTCCTAACCTTGGTTTTCAGATATCTGAACCTAGACATTATATCAATTCTCCACACAGCTGGGTATCGCAAGCACAACACAGAACTCCTCCTTCCCCGTGGCTGTAAAGCTTGCTCTTGGCATGGAGTCACACCTTCAGGGTGGGAGAAACCTTCCTGGTCCCTGATGCCACGCCCAAACTTGAGTGCTGCTTGGGCACAAATTCACACTCTGACCCTCAGCATGAGCCCCATGTCAAAGGAAGGCCTGTCAGGGCCTGGGCCAAGAGCCCGCATATGGGGCTTGCCAAGCCCCTATGCACCCAATCCTCACCAGTGTTTGAGTTTTCCAGTCGCCCCGCCCGTACCTGGGGCTCTGCTCTGGAATCCCTTTCTTGGAGAGACACATGAGCCAGACAACAGGACTCCACCCTTCCCACAAAATGACCCCAAACTCTTGGGAGCTGGGACAAATCCCCAGAGAGGGATACTCGTCCACAGTCCCTGAGGCCACCCCTCCAATCCACGGCTATCTCGGACACAACATCCAGAGACAAAAGCCTGAAGGAACGCCTCCCACTCGCCCTTGTTTCAGAGGCCCAGGAGCTCCCTCTCGGGCTGTACATCCGGCCTGCCATACCCTAGGCGCCACTCATAAGCTGAGTTTGTGTTTTCAGACTTCTGTGCCCTCAGCCTGGACCCACACAACCGTCAGGCTAGGGCCTCTGGAGCCACAGCGAAAGATTGTGCCTGCACTTTCCAAGGAAATTGTGCCCAATCCATTGACCACAACCCTACAGGTTAGGGAAAAGCTCTAAGGCCCCTGAGGCCATCAATAGTGTAGGCCACCATGGACTAAGAGGGGCTCTCTGACACCAGCGGAGCAACTATCTCCACTTAGACTCTCAGACAGTGTCCCCAGAGACAGAAGGTTGAAATGGACAGGCCCCCAGGCCCTAATCTGAACCTTAGCTTTGGTTTCCATGTGTCCTTCCTCAGAGGTCTGTTTTCGTTGACCAGCACACGGGGCTTTTCTGAGGCACCAAACCAAACCTCTCTCGTCTCCACATGGGGAGCTTACTGACTGGGGATGTATCAAACCCTTCAGGTAGGAGAGTTCCGCAGGGCCACTGAACAACCAGCACATTCCAAGGTTTCCATGGACCCAAACGCACATTATGACGCATCCTCAGGAGAGGCCATTTCAACTCAGCCCCCTGGTTAGCGTGCCCCAGAGGCAGCAGATCAAACATATCTTGTGGCTAATGGCCAATGGGAATGCGAGGCATGCTGTACAGGGATCCATCCTTCGAACCGTGCTCTCCAGTCCTTCCGTATGGTATGTCCTGGAGCCATGCAACAGGACTCGAATGTCCCACAGAAGGAAACCTGGTGGTTTGGGGCAACCTCCAAACTCAGCGTGGAAAAACTTCCTTGGCCTCATGAGGCCCCCGCTTCATGAAGGTGCCATCATGGACACATACTCCAGCCTCAGCCAACGTCTGATCCTCAGCCTGACTTCAGATGCAGGAGATTTTGATTCAGCCTCTGCCTAGTGGGCCTGCTCTGCCCTTGGCTCCAATCCTCACTTTAGCTTGTGTTCCTAGACTTCCGTCCTCACACTCCTGGCCCACAAACCCTCCCTACTGGGAATTCTGGGGCCACAATGAAGCACTCCGCCTGCCTCCCAGGAGAAAAACTTTGTCTATGGTGCTGCCCAGAAACCCCAAATGAGGATCAAACTGCTTGGCCCTCGGCAACACCCCAATTGCATAGGCTACCTTAAACACTGATGCTCTGTCGCAAATAGCCTGAGCCCAGACCTTCCAACAGACACCGACACAGCTGGCTGCACACCCAGCACATTGGACCCGCCACTGCCTTAGGCCACCATCCATTCCCAACCTGGGTTTTCAGTCATCAGAACCTAGACCTTATCTCCAATCCCTGCACAGGGGGGAACCTGATGCACAAGTCAGAACCCCTCCTTCCCCATGGCAAGAAACCTTGCTGCTGGCAGTGAGTCAAACCTTCAGTGTAGGAGAAAACGGCATGGCCCATGAGGCCACGCCCATGTGTGAGGGCCGCCTTGGGCACAAACACACATTGTGACCCTCAGCGTGAGTACCTTATTCAAGTAACGCCTCTCAGTGATTGGACCAAGAGCCCGCATATGTGGCTTGCCATGCCCATAGGCACGCTGGACTAACTAGATGGTGTGTATTCCAGTTGAGGGAACCCACTGCTGTGCTCTAGAGTCCCTCTCCTGGGGGGTCCCCTGTGGCAGAAAACAGTACTCTTCCCTTCCCACAGAATGAACCCAAACACTTGGGAGCTTGGACAATCCCCCGAGAGGAAGGCTCTTCCTCGGCCCCTGAAGCAACCCCTACCCTGAACGGCCACTGTGAACGCAACACCCAGAGACAAAAGCCTGAGCGACTGCCTCCCACTTGCCCTCCTTTGATATCCAGAGGATCTCCCCTCTCGGACTGGAGATCAGGCCTGCCATTACCTTGGCCCCTACCTGAGCCAAGTTTGCTTTTTCAGACATCTGTCCCCACAGCCCTGGCAAACACAGCCTCTAGGCTGGGTCCTCTGGAGCCATACCACAGGACCATGCCTGCTCTCTCCTGGGAAACTCTGTCCATTCCTTTGGCCACACACCTCCAGAATATGAGAAACCTCAAGGCCCCCGAGGACATACCATTACCGGGAGCCTCCCTGCACACACAGGGGCCTTCAGACACAAGCTGAGCTGCTAGCTACATGAAGGCATGCACACAGATGTCAACAGAGATAGAAGGTTGAGCCGGACAGGCACTCAGGCCCTAATCTCAACTCTTGCTTTGTTTTCCAGGTGTCACTCCTCAGAGGCTTTTGTTCGAAGAACAGGATATGGGGCTTTCCTGAGGCACTGAACAGAACTTCTCTCGTCTCCACATGGGAAGCTTCCTTGTTGGAGCCGTGTCAAACACCTCAGGTTGGAGAATCCTGCAGAGTCCCTGAGCCACCTCCACATTCCAAGGTCTCCCAGGCCACCAAGCCACAGTAGGACTCATCTTCAGGAGAGTCCATTTCAACTCTCCCCTCTGGGTAGCTCACCCAGGAGCCCGCAGATTGAGCCTGCCTTGTCCTGACTAAAGAGTGGGAATAGGAGGTGGCGTTCCCAGGCATCCACGCTTAGACACCTGCTCTCGAGGCTTTCCGTATGGGGCCTCCTGGAACCATCCAATAGCGCTCGACTTTCGTGCAGAAGGAAACCTTGAGGTTTGGAGTAGTTCACAAATCCCATCGTAGGCAAACACCCCTGGCCTCATGAAGTAGCCACACCCTTCAGGAAGAGGCCATGCTGGACAAAAACTCTAGCCTGAGGCACGTCTCATAGTTGACATGACCTCAGTGCAGTAGATCTCAATTCAGCCTCTGCAGAGTGGGACTGCCGTGCCCTCGGTCCCAAACATCACGCTAGATTTTCTTTTCAGACTTCCTTCCTCACACTCCTGGCAAACAAGCCCTCCGGACTAGGATCTCCACAACCACAACACAGCCCAGGGTCTGCCCAACGGAAGAAAATCGTTTCCCTGTGGGGCTCTCCAGAAAACTCAGATGAGGATCAACCTGTTCGGGCCTCGACGGTACCCGAAATGGATAGGCTGCTCTGGGCACTCATGTTCTGTCTGACACAGCCTGTAGCCAGACGTCCAGACAGACAAGGAGAAAGCTGGCTGCACACCCAGCACTTCGGACACGCCATGGTCTTGTGCCGTCACCTCTTCCTAATCTTGGTTTTCAGATATCTGAACCTAGACATTATATCAATTCTCCACACAACTGGGTATCGCAAGCATAAAACAGAACTCCTCCTTTCCCATGGCTGTAAAGCTTGCTCTTGGCATGGAGTCACACCTTCAGGGTGGGAGAAACCTTCATGCCCCTGATGCCACGCCCAAACTTGAGTGCTGCTTGGGCACAAATTCACACTCTGACCCTCAGCATGAGCCCCATGTCAAAGAAAGGCCTGTCAGGGCCAGGGCCAAGAGCCCGCATATGGGGCTTGCCAAGCCCCTATGCACCCAATCCTCACCAGTGTTTGAGTTTTCCAGTCGCCCCACCCGTACCTGGGGCTCTGCTCTGGAATCCCTTTCTTGGAGAGACACATGAGCCAAACAACAGGACTCAACCCTTCCCAAAAAATGACCCCAAATTCTTGGGAGCTGGGACAAATCCCCAGAGAGGGATACTCGTCCACAGTCCCTGAGGCCACCCCTCCAATCGCGGCTATCCCGGACACAACATCCAGAGACAAAAGCCTGAGGGAACGCCTCCCACTCGCCCTTGTTTCAGAGGACGAGCAGCTCCCTCTCGGGCTGTACATCCGGCCTGCCATACCCTAGGCACCACTCATAAGCTGAGTTTGTGTTTTCAGACTTCTGTGCCCACAGCCTGGACCCACACAACCTCGAGGCTAGGGCCTCTAGCCACAGCGATAGATTGTGCCTGCCTCTCCTAGGAAAGTGTGCCCAATCCATTCACCACAACCCTACACCTTAGGGAAAAGCTCCAAGGCCCCTGAGGCCACCCAAATTATATAGTCTAACCTGGGCACTAATGCACTGTCTGACACAACCTGAGCCAGAACCTCCTGACCAACACCCAGGCAGCTGACCGCACACTGAGCATATCAGACCCGCCATGGCCTTAGGTCGTCATCTCTTCCCAACTTCGGTTTTTCAGGCTTCAGACCAGGACCTTATCTTCAACCACTGCCCAGGGTTGAAAATGATGCAGACATCAGAACACCTTCCCCATGGCAAGAGACCTTGTGATTGGCATGTTGTACAAAGTCAGTGTAGTTGAAACCAGTGTGGCCCATGTGGCCCCGCTCTTGCTCACAGGCCACATTGGTCACTAACACACATTGTGACCCTCAGCATGAGCCCAGTCCTCAAGTATGGCCTCTCAGTGGCTGGATGAAGAGACAGCATATTGGGCCTGCCATGCCCCTAGGTCCCAATTTTTAAACATAGTTTGGGTTGTCCCTTAACTCTTCCCCAGGGCTGTGCTTTGTAATTACTCTTTGGTTGGGTTACCTGAGGTAACAAATGTGAAAGGCGACCTTCCATTCCACAGATTGACGAAAAAGAATTGGGACTGGACAAATCCACAGAGAGGAAGATTCGTCCATGGCCCATGAGGCCTCCCCACATCCATGGCCATCGTTGATTCACAATCCAGAGACAAAAGCCTGAGCAAGTGCCTCAGACTCGCTCTTTCTTCATATCCTGAAGAGTTCTCCTCATGGTCTGTAGATTGGGCCTGCCATACCTACGTCCCAAAACCTGAGCTGAGTTTGTATTTTCAGACTTCTGTCCTCAAAGTCCTGGGCAACACACCCTCCTGGCTGGGGCCCCTGGAGCCACACATTAGGACTGTGCCTACCCAATTCATGAGAATTCTGCCCATTCCATTGTCCAAAATCGTACAAATTAGGAGAACCCTCCAAAGTCCCCGAGGCCATCCCAATAGTGTAGATCTCCGGGGACAAACAAGGGCGGTCTAACACCACGTGAGCATCTACCCCCACTCATTCCATAGATGGATATCTCCAGAGAAGAAGATGGAACCAGACAGGGCCCTAGGCCATAATCGGATCCATTGCTTTGGTACAGGTGTGTCTCCTCAAAAGCCTGGATTCCAATACCAGCATAAGTGATTTCCTGAGGCACCCATCAGAACAAATCTCGTCTCCACAGGGAAACTTGTGCATGGGAGCTATGTCAAAAGCTTAGGAGAAACTTCAGGGTCCCGGTGCCACCCCCCATTTTAAGGCCCTCATGGACACAAACACATATTAGGCCCCATCCTCGGGAAAGTCCATTTCAACTCAGCCACCCCGGTTGTTCTCCCAGAGCCATCCGGCCTCAACTGTCTTGTTGCTAGGAGACAATTGGAATGCGAGGCGGGCTTCCCTGGCATTCATCTTTCAACGGTGCTCTGGAGTCATTCCATATGGGATTTCCTGGAGCTGGCCAACATGTCTCAATTGTCCTGCAGAAGGAATCCTTGAAGGGGGCATCCCACAACTCCCAACGTGGGAAAACCTCCATAGCCTTGAGATTCCGCTCCGTTCATGAAGGGGCAGTCATGCACAGAAACTCCAACCTGAGCCAACGTCTGATCCTCACCGTGACTTCAGATGCTTGAGATATTGGTTCACTCTGCAGGGGGTACATGCTGTGCCCTCTGCCTGAAGCCCAAGTTTAGCTTGTGTTCTCAGACTTCTTTACTCACACTCCTGGCCCAGAAGCCCTCAAGTTTGGCAATTCCGGACTCACAATGCAGCACTCTGCCTGCCATCTATAAAAAATATCTTGCCTAAGAGCAGCCCAGGCACATCAAATGAGGATAAACCTACACGGCACTCGACTGTACCCAAATCATATAGTCAAACCTGGGCACTAATGCACTGTCTGACACAACCTGAGCCAGAACCTCCTGACCAACACCCAGGCAGCTGACCGCCCACTGATCATATCAGGCACGCCATGGCCTTATGTCGTCATCTCTTCCCAACTTCGGTTTTTCAGGCTTCAGAACCTAGACCTTATCTCCAACAACTGCCCAGGGTTGAAAATGATGCAGACATCAGAACACCTTCCTCATGGCAAGAGACTTTGTGATTGGCATGTTGTACAAAGTCCAGTGTAGTTGAAACCAGTGTGGCCCATGAGGCCCCGCCCATGCTCGCGGGCCACATTGGTCACAAACACACATTGTGACCCTCAGCCTGTGCCCAGTCCTCAAGTAAGGCCTCTCAGTGGTTGGATGAAGAGACAGCATATTGGGCCTGCCATGCCCCTAGGTCCCAATTTTTAAACATAGTTTGGGTTGTCCCTTCACTCTTCCCCAGGGCTGTGCTTTGTAATTACTCTTTGGTTGGGTCACCTGAGGTAACAAATGTGAAAGGCGACCTCCCATTCCACAGATTGACGAAAAAGAATTGGGACTGGGACAAATCCACAGAGAGGAAGATTCGTCCATCGCCCATGAGGCCTCCCCACATCCATGGCCATCGTTGATTCACAATCCAGAGACAAAAGCCTGAGCAAGTGCCTCAGACTCGCTCTTTCTTCATATCCTGAAGAGTTCTCCTCATGGTCTGTAGATTGGGCCTGCCATACCTACGTCCCAAAACCTGAGCTGAGTTTGTATTTTTAGATCTGTCCTCAAAGTCCTGGGCAACACACCCTCCTGGCTTGGGCCCCTGGAGCCACACATTAGGATGCGCCTACCCAATCCATGGGAATTCTGCCCATTCCATTGTCCAAAATCGTAAAATTAGGAGAAACCTCCAAAGTCCCCGAGGCCATCCCAATAGTGTAGATCTCCGGGGACAAACAAGGGCGGTCTAACACACGTGAGCATCTACCCCCACTCATTCCATAGATGGATATCTCCAGAGAAGAAGATGGAACCAGACAGGACCCTAGGCCATAATCAGATCCATTGCTTTGGTACAGGCGTGTCTCCTCAAAAGCCTGGATTCCAATACAAGCATAAGTGATTTCCTGAGGCACCCATCAGAACAAATCTCGTCTCCACAGGGAAACTTGTGCATGTGAGCTATGTCAAAAGCTTAGGAGAAACTTCAGTGTCTCGGTGCCACCGCCCCATTCCAAGGCCCTCATGGACACAAACACACATTAGGCCCCAACCTCGGGAAAGTCCATTTCAACACAGCCGCCCCGATTGCTCCCGCAGAGCCATCAAAACTCAACTGTCTTGTTGCTAGGAGAAAATTGGAATGCGAGGCGGGATTCCCTGGCATCGATCCTTGAACGGTGCTCTGGAGTCATTCCATATGGGATGTCCTGGAGCTGACCAACAGGTCTCAATTGTCCCACAGAAGGAATCCTTGAAGGGGGCATCCCACAACTCCCAACGTGGGAAAACCTCCATGGCCTTGAGATTCCGCTCCGTTCATGAAGGGGCAGTCATGCACAGAAACTCCAACCCGAGCCAACGTCTGATCCTCGCCGTGACTTCAGATGCATGAAATATTGGTTCAGATCTGCAGGAGGTACCTGCCGTGCCCTCGGCCTGAAGCCCAAGTCTAGCTTGTGTTCTCAGACTTCTGTCCTCACACTCCTGGCCCAGAAGCCCTCAAGTTTGGCAATTCTGGAACCAAAGTGCAGCACTCTGCCTGCCCTCTAGAAAAAATATCTTGCCTATTGAGCTCCCCAGGCACCTCAAATGAGGATAAACCTATACGGCACTCGACTGTACCCAAATCATATAGTCTAATCTGGGACTAATGCACTGACTGACACAACCTGAGCCCGAACCTCCTGACCAACACCCAGGCAGCTGACCGCACAATGAGCATATCAGACCCGCCATGGCCTTAGGTCGTCATCTCTTCCCAACTTCGGTTTTTCAGTCTTCAGAACCTAGACCTTATCTCCAACCACTGCCCAGGGTTGAAAATGATGCAGATATCAGAACACATTCCCCATGGCCAGAGACCTTGTGTTTGGCAGGTTGTCCAAAGTCCAGTGTAGTTGAAACCAGTGTGGCCCATGAGGGCCCGCCCATGCTCGCGGGCCACATTGGTCACAAACACACATTGTGACCCTCAGCATGAGCCCAGTCCTCAAGTAAGGCCTCTCAGTGGCTGGATGAAGAGACAGCATATTGGGCCTGCCATGCACCTAGGCCCCAATTTTTAACCATAGTTTGGGTTGTCCCTTCACTCTTCCCCAGGGCTCTGCTTTGCAATTCCTATTTTGTTCGGACACCTGAGGTAATAAACCTGAAAGGAGACCTCCCATCCGACAATTGAAGAAAAACTATTGGGACCGGGCCAAATCCACAGAGAGGAAGATTCGTCCATATCCCATGAGGCCTCCCCACATTCTACAGCCATTGTTGATACAAAATCCAGAGACAAAAGCCTGAGCAAGTGCCTCAGACTCGCTCTTTCTTCATATCCTGAGGGGTACTTCTCATGGTTTGTAGATTGGGCCTCCCATACCTACGTCCCAAAACCTTAGCTGAGTTTGTGTTTTCAGACTTCTGTCCTCAAAGTCCTGGGCCGCACACCCTCCAGGCTGGGGCCCCTGGAGCCACACATTAGGACTGTGCCTACCCAATCCATGGGAATTCTGCCTATTCCATTGTCCAAAATCTCACCAATTAAGAAAACTCTCCAAAGTCCCCGAGGCCATCCCAATAGTGTAGGTCTCCAGGGACAAACAAGGGCGGTGTGACACCAGGTGAGCATCTCCCTCCACTCATTCCATAGATGGATATCACCAGAGAAGAAGATTGAACCAGACAGGACCCTAGGCCATAATCGGATCCATTGTTTTGGTTTACAGGCATGTCTCCTCAAAAGCCTGGATTACAATACCAGCATAGGGGGTTTCCTGAGGCACCCCTCAGAACAAATCTCATCTCCACAAGGAAATTTGTGCATGGGAGGTATGTCAAAAGCTTAGGAGAATACTTCAGGGTCCCAGGGCCAACGCCCAATTCCAAGGCCCTCATGGACACAAACACACAATGGGCCCGATCCTAAAAGTCCATTTCAACTCAGCCACGCCGGTTGCTCCCGCAGAGCTATCCGATCTCAACTGTCTTGTTGCTAGGAGACATTTGGAATGCGAGGCCTGCTTCCCAGGCATCCACCCCGAACGGTGCTCTGGAGTCCTTCCATATGGGATATCCTGGAGCTGCCCAACAGGTCTCAATTGTCCCGCAGAAGGAATCCTTGAAGGGGGCATCCCACAACTCCCAACGTGGGAAAACCTCCATGGCCTTGAGATTCCGCTCCGTTCATGAAGGGGCAGTCATGCACAGAAACTCCAACCCGAGCCAACGTCTGATCCTCGCCGTGACTTCAGAAGCATGAGATATTCGTTCAGATCTGCAGGGGGTACCAGCCGTGCCCTCGGCCTGAAGCCCAATCTAGCTTCTGTTCTCAGACTTGTCCTCACACTCCTGGTCCAGAATCCCTCATGTGTGGCAATACCGGACCCACAATGCAGCACTCTGCCTGCCTCTAGAAAAAATATATTGCCTAATTAGTAGCCCAGGCACCTCAAATAAGGATAAACCTACACGGCTCTCGACTGTACCTGAATTATATAGTCTAACCTGGGTACTAATTCACTGTCTGACACAACCTGAACCCGAACCTCCGGACCAACACCCAGGCAGCTGACCGCACACTGAGCACATCAGACCCGCCATGGCCTTAGGTCGTCATCTCTGCCCAACTGCGGTTTTCAGGCTTCAGAACGTAGACCTTATCTCCAAACACTGCCCAGGGTTGAAAATGATGCAGAAATCAGAGCTCCTTCCCCATGGCAAGAGACCTTGTGATTGGCATGTTATCCAAAGTTCAGTGTAGTTGAAACCAGTGTGGCCCATGAGGACCCGCCCATGCTCGCGGGCCACATTGGTCACAAACACACATGCTGACCCTCAGCCTGTGCCCAGTCTTTAAGTAAGGCCACTCAGTGGCTGGATGAAGAGACAGCATATTGGGTCTGCCATGCCCCTAGGCCCCAATTTATAACCATCGTTTGGGTTGTCCCTTCACTCTTCCCCAAGGCTCTGCTTTGGAATTCCTCTTTGGTTGGGACACCTGAGGTAACAAACCTGAGAGGAGACCTCCCATCCCACAGATTGACAGAAAGAAATTGGGACCGGGCCAAATCCACAGAGAGGAAGTTTCGTCCATGGCCCATGAGGCCTCCCCACGTTCCACTCCCATCTTTGATACAAAATTCAGAGACAAAAGCCTGAGCAAGCGCCTCAGAATCGCTCTTTCTTCATATCCTGAAGAGTCCTTCTCATGGTTTGTAGATTGGCCCTGCCATACCTACGTTCCCAACCTAAGCTGAGTTTGTGTTTTCAGACTTCTGTCCTCAGATTCCTGGGCCACACACCCTCCAGGCTGGGGCCCCTGGAGCCACACATTAGGACTGTGCCTACCCAATCCATGGGCATTCTGCCCATTCCATTATCCAAAATCGTACAAATTAGGAGAACTCTCCAAAGTCCCCGACGCCATCCCAATAGTGTAGGTCTCCGGGGACAAACAAGGGCGGTCTGACACCAGCTGAGCATCTACCTCCACTCATATCATAAATGGATGTCCCCAGAGAAGAAGATGGAACCAGACAGGACCCTAGGCCATATTCGGATCCATTGCTTTGGTTTACAGACATGTCTCCTCAAAAGCCTGGATTCCAAGACCAGCATAGGGGTTTTTTTGAGGCACCCATCAGAACAAATCTCGTTTCCACAAGGAAACTTGTGCATGGGACCTATGTCAAAAGCTTAGGAGAATACTTCAGGGTCCCAGTGTCACCGCCCCATTCCAAGGCCCTCATGGACACAAACACATATTAGGCCCCAACCTCGGGAAAGTCCATTTCAACACAGCCGCCCCGATTGCTCCCGCAGAGCCATCAAAACTCAACTGTCTTGTTGCTGGGAGAAAATTGGAATGCGAGGCGGGATTCCCTGGCATCGATCCTCGAACGGTGCTCTGGAGTCATTCCATATGGGATGTCCTGGAGCTGACCAACAGGTCTCAATTGTCCCGCAGAAGGAATCCTTGAAGGGGGCATCCCACAACTCCCAACGTGGGAAAACCTCCATGGCCTTGAGATTCCGCTCTGTTCATGAAGGGGCAGTCATGCACAGAAACTCCAACCTGAGCCAACATCTAATCCTCACCGTGATTTCAGATGCTTGAGATATTGGTTCACTCTGCAGGGGGTACATGCTGTGCCCTCTGCCTGAAGCCCAAGTTTAGCTTGTTTTCTCAGACTTCTGTACTCACACTCCTGGCCCAGAAGCCCTCAAGTTTGGCAATTCTAAACTCACAATGCAGCACTCTGCCTGCCATCTATAAAAAATATCTTGCCTAAGAGCAGCCCAGGCACATCAAATGAGGATAAACCTACACGGCACTCGACTGTACCCATATCATATAGTCAAACCTGGGCACTAATGCACTGTCTGACACAACCTGAGCCAGAACCTCCTGACCAACACCCAGGCAGCTGACCGCACACTGAGCATATCAGACCCGCCATGGCCTTAGGTCGTCATCTCTTCCCAACTTCGGTTTTTCAGGCTTCAGAACCTAGACCTTATCTTTAACCACTGCCCAGGGTTGAAAATGATGCAGACATCAGAACACCTTCCTCATGGCAAGAGACCTTGTGATTGGCATGTTGTCCAAAGTCCAGTGTGGTTGAAACCAGTGTGGCCCATGAGGCCCCGCCCATGCTCGCGGGCCACATTGGTCACAAACACACATTGTGACCCTCAGCCTGTGCCCAGTCCTCAAGTAAGGCCTCTCAGTGGTTGGATGAAGAGACAGCATATTGGGCCTGCCATGCCCCTAGGTCCCAATTTTTAAACATAGTTTGGGTTGTCCCTTCACTCTTCCCCAGGGCTCTGCTTTGGAATTCCTCTTTGGTTGGGACACCTGAGGTAACAAACCTGAGAGGAGATCTCCCATCCCACAGATTGACGGAAAGAAATTGGGACTGGGACAAATCCACAGAGAGGAAGATTCGTCCATGGCCCATGAGGCCTCCCCACGTTCCACGCCCATCTTTGATACAAAATCCAGAGACAAAAGCCTGAGCAAGTGCCTCAGACTCGATCTTTCTTCATATCCTGAAGAGTTCTTCTCATGATTTGTAGATTGGACCTGCCATACGTACTTCCCCAAACGTAAGCTGAGTTTCTGTTTTCAGACTTCTGTCCTCAAATTCCTGGGCCACACTCCCTCCGGACTGGGGCCCCTGGAGCCACACATTAGGACTGTGCCTACCCAATCCATGGGAACACTGCCCATTCCATTGTCCAAAATTGTACAAATTAGGAGAACCCTCCAAATTTCCCGAGGCCATCACAATAGTGTAGGTTTCCCGGTATAAACAAGGGCGGTCTGACACCAGCTGAGCATCAACCTCCACTCATACCATAGATGGATGTCCCCAGAGAAGAAGATGGAACCATACAGGACCCTAGGCCATAATCGGATCCATTGCTTTGGTTTACAGGCATGTCTCCTCAAAAGCCTGGATTCCAGACCAGCATAGGGGATTTCCTGAGGCACCCAACAGAACAAATCTCGTCTCGACAAGGAAACTTGTGCATGGGACCTATGTCAAAAGCTTAGGAGAATACTTCAGGGTCCCGGTGCCACCGCCCCATTCCAATGCCCTCATGGAAACAAACACATATCAGGCCCCATTCTCGGGAAAGTCCATTTCAACTAGCCAACCCGGTTGCTACCGCAGAGTCTTCAGATCTCAACTGTCTTGCTGCTAGGAGACAATTGGAATGCGAGGCCCACTACCCTGGCATCCATCCCCGAACGGTGCTCTGGAGTACTTCCATATGGGATATCCTGGAGCTGCCCAACAGGTCTCAATTGTCCCGCAGAAGGAATCCTTGAAGGGGGCATCCCACAACTCCCAACGTGGGAAAACCTCCATGGCCTTGAAATTCCGCTCCGTTCATAAAGGGGCAGTCATGCACAGAAACTCCAACCCGAGCCAAAGTCTGATCCTCGCCGTGACTTCAGATGCAAGAGATATTGTTTCAGATCTGCAGGCGGTACCTGCCGTGCCCTCGGCCTGAAGCCCAAGTCTAGCTTGTGTTCTCAGACTTCTGTCCTCATACTCCTGGCCCAGAAGCCCTCAAGTTTGGCAATTCCGGACCCACAATGCAGCACCCTGCCTCCCCTCTAGAAAAAATATCTTGCCTAATGATTTGCCCAGGCACTTCAAATGAGGATAAACTTAAACGGCACTCGACTGTACCTAAATTATATAGTCTAACCTGGGCACTAATGCACTGTCTGACACAACCTGAACCCGAAACTCCGGAGCAACACCCAGGCAGCTTACCGCACACTGAGCATATCAGACCCGCCATGGTTTTGTCGTCATCTCTTCCCAACTGCGGTTTTCAGACTTCAGATCCTAGACCTTATATCCAACCACTGCCCAGGGTTGAAAATGATGCAGAAATCAGAGCTCCTACCCCATGGCAAGAGACCTTGTGATTGGCATATTGTCCTAAGTTCAGTGTAGTTGAAACCAGTATGGCCCATGAGGCCCCGCCCATGCTCGTGGCCACATTGGTCACAAACACACATTGTGACTCTCAGGCTGTGCCCAGTCCTTAAGTAAGGCCACTCAGTGGCTGGATGAAGAGACAGCATATTGGGCCTGCCATGCCCCTAGGCCCCAATTTTTAACCATCGTTTGGGTTGTCCCTTCACTCTTCCCCAGGGCTCTGCTTTGGAATTCCTCTTTGGTTGGGACACCTGAATTAACAAACCTGAGAGGATACCTCCCATTCCACAAATTGATGGAAAGAAATTGGGACCGGGCCAAATCAACAGAGAGGAAGACTCATCCATGGCCCATGAGGCCTCCCCACATTCCACGCCCATCTTTGATACAAAATCCAGAGACAAAAGCCTGAGCAAGCGCCTCAGACTCGCTCTTTCTTCATATCCTGAAGAGTTCTTCTCATGGTTTGTAGATTGGACCTGCCATACCTACGTCCCCAACCTAAGCTGAGTTTGTGTTTTCAGACTTCTGTCCTCAAATTTCAGGGCCACACACCCTCCAGGCTGGGGCCCCTGGAGCCACACATTAGGACTGTGCCTACCCAATCCATGGGAATTCCGCCCATTCCATTGTTCAAAATCGTACAAATTAGAAGAACCCTCCAAAGTCCCCAAGGCCATGCCAATAGTGTAGGTCTCCCGGGACAAACAAGGGCGGTCTGACACCAGCTGAGCATCTACATCCACTCATACCATAAATGGATGTCCCCAGAGAAGAAGATGGAACCAGACAGGACCCTAGGCCATAATCGGATCCATTGCTTTGGTTTGCAGGCATATCTCCTCAAGAGCCTGGATTCCAAGACCAGCATAGGGGGTTTCCTGAGGCACCCATCAGAACAAAACTCGTCTCCACGAGGAAACTTGTGCATGGACCTATGTCAAAAGCTTAGGAGAATACTTCAGGGTCCCAGTGCCACTGCTCCATTCCAAGGTCCTCATGGACACAAACACACATTAGGCCCCAACCTCGGGAAAGTCCATTTCAACACAGCCGCCCCGATTGCTCAGTCAGAGCCATAGGACTCAACTGTCTTGTTGCTAGGAGACAATTGGAATGCGAGGCTGGCTTCCCTGGCATCAGTCCTCGAACGGTGCACTGCAGTCATTCCATATGGATTGTCCTGGAGCTGACCAACAGTGCTCAATAGTCCCGCAGAAGGAATCCTTGAAGGGGGATCCCACACTCCCAACGTTGGAAAACCTCCATGGCCTTGAGATTCCGCTCCGTTCATGGAGGGGCAGACATGCACAGAAACTCCAACCCGAGCCAACTTCTGATCCTCGTCGTGACTTCAGATACATGAGATATTGGTTCAGATCTGCAGGGGGTATTTGCCATACCCATTGCCTACCCAAGGCCTGAAGCCCAAGTCTAGCTTGTGTTCTGAAACTTCTGTCCTCACACTCTTGGCCCAGAAGCCCTCAAGTTTGGCAATTCCGGACCCTCAATGCAGCAATATGCCTGCCCTCTTGGAAAAATATATTGCCTAATGATATTCCCAGGCACCTCAAATGAGGATAAACTTACACGGCACTCGACTGTACCTAAATTATATAGTCTAACCTGGGCAATAATGCACTGTCTGACACAACCTGAACCCGAAACTCTGGACCAACACCCAGGCAGCTGACCGCACACTGAGCACATGAGCCCCGACATGGCCTTAGATCGTCATCACTTCCCAACTGTGGTTTTCAGGCTTCAGAACCTAGACCTTATCTCCAACCACGGCCCAGGGTTGAAAATGATGCAGAAATCAGAGCTCCTTCCCCATGGCAAGAGACCTTGTGATTGGCATGTTATCCAAAGTTCAGTGTAGTTGAAACCAGTGTGGCCCATGAGGCCCCGCCCATGCTCGCGGGCCACATTCGTCACAAACACACATGCTGACCCTCAGCCTGTGCCCAGTCTTTAAGTAAGGCCACTCAGTGGCTGGATGAAGAGACAGCATATTGGGTCTGCCATGCCCCTAGGCCCCAATTTATAACCATCGTTTGGGTTGTCCCTTCACTCTTCCCCAGGGCTCTGCTTTGGAATTCCTCTTTGGTTGGGACACCTGAGGTAACAAACCTGAGAGGAGACCTCCCATCCCACAGATTGACGGAACGAAATTGGGACCGGGTCAAATCCACAGAGAAGAAGATTCGTCCATGGCCCATGAGGCCTCCCCACGTTCCACGCCCATCTTTGATACAAAATCCAGAGACAAAATCCTGAGCACGTGCCTCAGACTCGCTCTTTCTTCATATCCTGAGGGGTACTTCTCATGGTTTGTAGATTGGGCCTCCCATACCTACGTCCCAAAACCTTAGCTGAGTTTGTGTTTTCAGACTTCTGTCCTCAAAGTCCTGGGCCGCACACCCTCCAGGCTGGGGCCCCTGGAGCCACACATTAGGACTGTGCCTACCCAATCCATGGGAATTCTGCCCATTCCATTGTCCAAAATCTCACCAATTAAGAAAACTCTCCAAAGTCCCCGAGGCCATCCCAATAGTGTAGGTCTCCTGGGACAAACAAGGGCGGTGTGACACCAGGTGAGCATCTCCCTCCACTCATTCCATAGATGGATATCACCAGAGAAGAAGATTGAACCAGACAGGACCCTAGGCCATAATCGGATCCATTGTTTTGGTTTACAGGCATGTCTCCTCAAAAGCCTGGATTCCAATACCAGCATAGGGGGTTTCCTGAGGCACCCCTCAGAACAAATCTCATCTCCACAAGGAAACTTGTGCATGGGAGGTATGTCAAAAGCTTAGGAGAATACTTCAGGGTCCCGGTGCCAACGCCCCATTCCAAGGCCCTCATGGACACAAACACACAATGGGCCCGATCCTAAACGTCCATTTCAACTCAGCCACGCCGGTTGCTCCCGCAGAGCTATCCGATCTCAACTGTCTTGTTGCTAGGAGACATTTGGAATGCGAGGCCCGCTTCCCAGGCATCCACCCCGAACGGTGCTCTGGAGTCCTTCCATATGGGATATCCTGGAGCTGCCCAACAGGTCTCAATTGTCCCGCAGAAGGAATCCTTGAAGGGGGCATCCCACAACTCCAAACGTGGGAAAACCTCCATGGCCTTGAGATTCCGCTCCGTTCATGAAGGGGCAGTCATGCACAGAAACTCCAACCCGAGCCAACGTCTGATCCTCGCCGTGACTTCAGAAGCATGAGATATTCGTTCAGATCTGCAGGGGGTACCAGCCATGCCCTCGGCCTGAATCCCAAGTCTAGCTTCTGTTCTCAGACTTGTCCTCACACTCCTGGTCCAGAATCCCTCATGTTTGGCAATACCGGACCCACAATGCAGCACTCTGCCTGCCTCTAGAAAAAATATATTGCCTAATGAGTAGCCCAGGCACCTCAAATGAGGATAAACCTACACGGCTCTCGACTGTACCTGAATTATATAGTCTAACCTGGGTACTAATTCACTGTCTGACACAACCTGAACCCGAACCTCCGGACCAACACCCAGGCAGCTGACCGCACACTGAGCACATCAGACCCGCCATGGCCTTAGGTCGTCATCTCTGCCCAACTGCGGTTTTCAGGCTTCAGAACGTAGACCTTATCTCCAAACACTGCCCAGGGTTGAAAATGATGCAGAAATCAGAGCTCCTTCCCCATGGCAAGAGACCTTGTGATTGGCATGTTATCCAAAGTTCAGTGTAGTTGAAACCAGTGTGGCCCATGAGGCCCCGCCCATGCTCGCGGGCCACATTGGTCACAAACACACATGCTGACCCTCAGCCTGTGCCCAGTCTTTAAGTAAGGCCACTCAGTTCCTGGATGAAGAGACAGCATATTGGGTCTGCCATGCCCTAGGCCCCAATTTATAACCATCGTTTGGGTTATCCCTTCACTCTTCCCCAGGGCTCTGCTTTGGAATTCCTCTTTAGTTGGGACACCTGAGGTAACAAACCTGAGAGGACACTTCCCAACCCACAGATTGACGTAAAGGTATTGGGACCAGGCCAAATCCACAGAGAGGAAGATTTGTCCATGGCCCATGAGGCCTCCCCACGTTCCACGCCCATCTTTGATACAAAATCCAGAGACAAAAGCCTGAGCAAGCGCCTCAGACTCCCTCTTTCTTCATATCCTGAAGAGTCCTTCTCATGGTTTGTAGATTGGCCCTGCCATACCTACGTTCCCAACCTAAGCTGAGTTTGTGTTTTCAGACTTCTGTCCTCAGATTCCTGGGCCACACACCCTCCAGGCTGGGGCCCCTGGAGCCACACATTAGGACTGTGCCTACCCAATCCATGGGCATTCTGCCCATTCCATTATCCAAAATCGTACAAATTAGGAGAACTCTCCAAAGTCCCCGACGCCATCCCAATAGTGTAGGTCTCCGGGGACAAACAAGGGCGGTCTGACACCAGCTGAGCAACTACCTCCACTCAAATCATAAATGGATGTCCCCAGAGAAGAAGATGGAACCAGACAGGACCCTAGGCCATATTCGGATCCATTGCTTTGGTTTACAGTCATGTCTCCTCAAAAGCCTGGATTCCAAGACCAGCATAGGGGGTTTCCTGAGGCACCCATCAGAACAAATCTCGTTTCCACAAGGAAACTTGTGCATGGGACCTATGTCAAAAACTTAGGAGAATACTTCAGGGTCCCGGTGTCACCGCCCCATTCCAAGGCCCTCATGGACACAAACACACATTAGGCCCCAACCTCGGGAAAGTCCATTTCAACACAGCCGCCCCGATTGCTCCCGCAGAGCCATCAAAACTCAACTGTCTTGTTGCTGGGAGAAAATTGGAATGCGAGGCGGGATTCCCTGGCATCGATCCTCGAACGGTGCTCTGGAGTCATTCCATATGGGATGTCCTGGAGCTGACCAACAGGTCTCAATTGTCCCGCAGAAGGAATCCTTGAAGGGGGCATCCCACAACTCCCAACGTGGGAAAACCTCCATGGCCTTGAGATTCCGCTCTGTTCATGAAGGGGCAGTCATGCACAGAAACTCCAACCCGAGCCAACGTCTGATCCTCGCCGTGACTTCAGATGCATGAAATATTGGTTCAGATCTGCAGGAGGTACCTGCCGTGCCCTCGGCCTGAAGCCCAAGTCTAGCTTGTGTTCTCAGACTTCTGTCCTCACACTCCTGGCCCAGAATCCCTCAAGTTTGGAAATTCTGGAACCAAAGTGCAGCACTCTGCCTGCCCTCTAGAAAAAATATCTTGCCTATTGAGCTCCCCAGGCACCTCAAATGAGGATAAACCTATACGGCACTCGACTGTACCCAAATCATATAGTCTAACCTGGGACTAATGCACTGACTGACACAACCTGAGCCCGAACCTCCTGACCAACACCCAGGCAGCTGACCGCACACTGAGCATATCAGACCCGCCATGGCCTTAGGTCGTCATCTCTTCCCATCTTCGGTTTTTCAGGTTTCAGAACCTAGACCTTATCTCCAACCACTGCCCAGGGTTGAAAATGATGCAGATATCAGAACACATTCCCCATGGCCAGAGACCTTGTGTTTGGCAGGTTGTCCAAAGTCCAGTGTAGTTGAAACCAGTGTGGCCCATGAGGCCCCGCCCATGCTCGCGGGCCACATTGGTCACAAACACACATTGTGACCCTCAGCATGAGCCCAGTCCTCAAGTAAGGCCTCTCAGTGGCTGGATGAAGAGACAGCATATTGGGCCTGCCATGCACCTAGGCCCCAATTTTTAACCATAGTTTGGGTTGTCCCTTCACTCTTCCCCAGGGCTCTGCTTTGGAATTCCTATTTTGTTCGGACACCTGAGGTAATAAACCTGAAAGGAGACCTCCCATCCGACAATTGAAGAAAAACTATTGGGACCGGGCCAAATCCACAGAGAGGAAGATTCGTCCATATCCCATGAGGCCTCCCCACATTCTACAGCCATTGTTGATACAAAATCCAGAGACAAAAGCCTGAGCAAGTGCCTCAGACTCGCTCTTTCTTCATATCCTGAGGGGTACTTCTCATGGTTTGTAGATTGGGCCTCCCATACCTACGTCCCAAAACCTTAGCTGAGTTTGTGTTTTCAGACTTCTGTCCTCAAAGTCCTGGGCCGCACACCCTCCAGGCTGGGGCCCCTGGAGCCACACATTAGGACTGTGCCTACCCAATCCATGGGAATTCTGCCTATTCCATTGTCCAAAATCTCACCAATTAAGAAAACTCTCCAAAGTCCCCGAGGCCATCCCAATAGTGTAGGTCTCCAGGGACAAACAAGGGCGGTGTGACACCAGGTGAGCATCTCCCTCCACTCATTCCATAGATGGATATCACCAGAGAAGAAGATTGAACCAGACAGGACCCTAGGCCATAATCGGATCCATTGTTTTGGTTTACAGGCATGTCTCCTCAAAAGCCTGGATTCCAATACCAGCATAGGGGGTTTCCTGAGGCACCCCTCAGAACAAATCTCATCTCCACAAGGAAACTTGTGCATGGGAGGTATGTCAAAAGCTTAGGAGAATACTTCAGGGTCCCGGTGCCAACGCCCCATTCCAAGGCCCTCATGGACACAAACACACAATGGGCCCGATCCTAAAAGTCCATTTCAACTGAGCCACGCCGGTTGCTCCTGCAGAGCTATCCGATCTCAACTGTCTTGTTGCTAGGAGACATTTGGAATGCGAGGCCCGCTTCCCAGGCATCCACCCCGAACGGTGCTCTGGTGTCCTTCCATATGGGATATCCTGGAGCTGCCCAACAGGTCTCAATTGTCCCGCAGAAGGAATCCTTGAAGGGGGCATCCCACAACTCCCAACGTGGGAAAACCTCCATGGCCTTGAGATTCCGCTCCGTTCATGAAGGGGCAGTCATGCACAGAAACTCCAACTCGAGCCAACGTCTGATCCTCGCCGTTACTTCAGAAGCATGAGATATTCGTTCAGATCTGCAGGGGGTACCAGCCGTGCCCTCGGCCTGAAGCCCAAGTCTAGCTTCTGTTCTCAGACTTGTCCTCACACTCCTGGTCCAGAATCCCTCATGTTTGGCAATACCGGACCCACAATGCAGCACTCTGCCTGCCTCTAGAAAAAATATATTGCCTAATGAGTAGCCCAGGCACCTCAAATGAGGATAAACCTACACGGCTCTCGACTGTACCTGAATTATATAGTCTAACCTGGGTACTAATTCACTGTCTGACACAACCTGAACCCGAACCTCCGGACCAACACCCAGGCAGCTGACCGCACACTGAGCACATCAGACCCGCCATGGCCTTAGGTCGTCATCTCTTCCCAACTGCGGTTTTCAGGCTTCAGAACGTAGACCTTATCTCCAAACACTGCCCAGGGTTGAAAATGATGCAGAAATCAGAGCTCCTTCCCCATGGCAAGAGACCTTGTGATTGGCATGTTATCCAAAGTTCAGTGTAGTTGAAACCAGTGTGGCCCATGAGGCCCCGCCCATGCTCGCGGGCCACATTGGTCACAAACACACATGCTGACCCTCAGCCTGTGCCCAGTCTTTAAGTAAGGCCACTCAGTGGCTGGATGAAGAGACAGCATATTGGGTCTGCCATGCCCCTAGGCCCCAATTTATAACCATCGTTTGGGTTGTCCCTTCACTCTTCCCCAGGGCTCTGCTTTGGAATTCCTCTTTGGTTGGGACACCTGAGGTAACAAACCTGAGAGGAGAACTCCCATCCCACAGATTGAGAGAAAGAAATTGGGACCGGGCCAAATCCACAGAGAGGAAGATTCGTCCATGGCCCATGAGGCCTCCCCACGTTCCACGCCCATCTTTGATACAAAATCCAGAGACAAAAGCCTGAGCAAGCGCCTCAGAATCGCTCTTTCTTCATATCCTGAAGAGTGCTTCTCATGGTTTGTAGATTGGCCCTGCCATACCTACGTTCCCAACCTAAGCTGAGTTTGTGTTTTCAGACTTCTGTCCTCAGATTCCTGGGCCACACACCCTCCAGGCTTGGGCCCCTGGAGCCACACATTAGGACTGTGCCTACCCAATCCATGGGCATTCTGCCCATTCCATTATCCAAAATCGTACAAATTAGGAGAACTCTCCAAAGTCCCCGAGGCCATCCCAATAGTGTAGGTCTCCGGGGACAAACAAGGGCGGTCTGACACCAGCTGAGCATCTACCTCCACTCATATCATAAATGGATGTCCCCAGAGAAGAAGATGGAACCAGACAGGACCCTAGGCCATATTTGGATCCATTGCTTTGGTTTACAGACATGTCTCCTCAAAAGCCTGGATTCCAAGACCAGCATAGGGGTTTCCGGAGGCACCCATCAGAACAAATCTCGTTTCCACAAGGATACTTGTGTATGGGACCTATGTCAAAAGCTTAGGAGAATACTTCAGGGTCCCGGTGTCACCGCCCCATTCCAAGGCCCTCATGGACAAATAAACACACATTAGGCCCCAACCTCGGGAAAGTCCATTTCAACACAGCCGCCCCGATTGCTCCCGCAGAGCCATCAAAACTCAACTGTCTTGTTGCTAGGAGAAAATTGGAATGCGAGGCGGGATTCTTTGGCATCGATCCTCGAACTGTGCTCTGGAGTCATTCCCTATGGGATGTCCTGGAGCTGACCAACAGGTCTCAATTGTCCCGCAGAAGGAATCCTTGAAGGGGCCATCCCACAACTCCCAACGTGGGAAAACCTCCATGGCCTTGAGATTCCGCTCCGTTCATGAAGGGGCAGTCATGCACAGAAACTCCAACCCGAGCCAACGTCTGATCCTCGCCGTGACTTCAGATGCATGAAATATTGGTTCAGATCTGCAGGAGGTACCTGCCGTGCCCTCGGCCTGAAGCCCAAGTCTAGCTTGTGTTCTCAGACTTCTGTCCTCACACTCCTGGCCCAGAAGCCCTCAAGTTTGGCAATTCTGGAACCAAAGTGCAGCACTCTGCCTGCCCTCTAGAAAAAATATCTTGCCTATTGAGCTCCCCAGGCACCTCAAATGAGGATAAACCTATACGGCACTCGACTGTACCCAAATCATATAGTCTAACCTGGGACTAATGCACTGACTGACACAACCTGAGCCCGAACCTCCTGACCAACACCCAGGCAGCTGACCGCACACTGAGCATATCAGACCCGCCATGGCCTTAGGACGTCATCTCTTCCCAACTTCGGTTTTTTCAGGCTTCAGAACGTAGACCTTATCTCCAACCACTGCCCAGGGTTGAAAATGATGCAGATATCAGAACACATTCCCCATGGCCAGAGACCTTGTGTTTGGCAGATTGTCCAAAGTCCAGTGTAGTTGAAACCAGTGTGGCCCATGAGGCCCCGCCCATGCTCGCGGGCCACATTGGTCACAAACACACATTGTGACCCTCAGCATGAGCCCAGTCCTCAAGTAAGGCCTCTCAGTGGCTGGATGAAGAGACAGCATATTGGGCCTGCCATGCACCTAGGCCCCAATTTTTAACCATAGTTTGGGTTGTCCCTTCACTCTTCCCCAGGGCTCTGCTTTGCAATTCCTATTTTGTTCGGACACCTGAGGTAATAAACCTG
Source organism: Mustela nivalis (assembly GCF_964662115.1). Lineage (NCBI taxonomy): Eukaryota > Metazoa > Chordata > Mammalia > Carnivora > Mustelidae > Mustela > Mustela nivalis. Next base: position 69,010 of record NW_028136011.1, on the reverse strand, counting down.
AAAGGAGACCTCCCATCCGACAATTGAAGAAAAACTATTGGGACCGGGCCAAATCCACAGAGAGGAAGATTCGTCCATATCCCATGAGGCCTCCCCACATTCTACAGCCATTGTTGATACAAAATCCAGAGACAAAAGCCTGAGCAAGTGCCTCAGACTCGCTCTTTCTTCATATCCTGAGGGGTACTTCTCATGGTTTGTAGATTGGGCCTCCCATACCTACGTCCCAAAACCTTAGCTGAGTTTGTGTTTTCAGACTTCTGTCCTCAAAGTCCTGGGCCGCACACCCTCCAGGCTGGGGCCCCTGGAGCCACACATTAGGTCTGTGCCTACCCAATCCATGGGAATTCTGCCTATTCCATTGTCCAAAATCTCACCAATTAAGAAAACTCTCCAAAGTCCCCGAGGCCATCCCAATAGTGTAGGTCTCCAGGGACAAACAAGGGCGGTGTGACACCAGGTGAGCATCTCCCTCCACTCATTCCATAGATGGATATCACCAGAGAAGAAGATTGAACCAGACAGGACCCTAGGCCATAATCGGATCCATTGTTTTGGTTTACAGGCATGTCTCCTCAAAAGCCTGGATTCCAATACCAGCATAGGGGGTTTCCTGAGGCACCCCTCAGAACAAATCTCATCTCCACAAGGAAACTTGTGCATGGGAGGTATGTCAAAAGCTTAGGAGAATACTTCAGGGTCCCGGTGCCAACGCCCCATTCCAAGGCCCTCATGGACACAAACACACAATGGGCCCGATCCTAAAAGTCCATTTCAACTGAGCCACGCCGGTTGCTCCCGCAGAGCTATCCGATCTCAACTGTCTTGTTGCTAGGAGACATTTGGAATGCGAGGCCCGCTTCCCAGGCATCCACCCCGAACGGTGCTCTGGTGTCCTTCCATATGGGATATCCTGGAGCTGCCCAACAGGTCTCAATTGTCCCGCAGAAGGAATCCTTGAAGGGGGCATCCCACAACTCCCAACGTGGGAAAACCTCCATGGCCTTGAGATTCCGCTCCGTTCATGAAGGGGCAGTCATGCACAGAAACTCCAACTCGAGCCAACGTCTGATCCTCGCCGTGACTTCAGAAGCATGAGATATTCGTTCAGATCTGCAGGGGGTACCAGCCGTGCCCTCGGCCTGAAGCCCAAGTCTAGCTTCTGTTCTCAGACTTGTCCTCACACTCCTGGTCCAGAATCCCTCATTTTTGGCAATACCGGAACCACAATGCAGCACTCTGCCTGCCTCTAGAAAAAATATATTGCCTAATGAGTAGCCCAGGCACCTCAAATGAGGATAAACCTACACGGCTCTCGACTGTACCTGAATTATATAGTCTAACCTGGGTACTAATTCACTGTCTGACACAACCTGAACCCGAACCTCCGGACCAACACCCAGGCAGCTGACCGCACACTGAGCACATCAGACCCGCCATGGCCTTAGGTCGTCATCTCTTCCCAACTGCGGTTTTCAGGCTTCAGAACGTAGACCTTATCTCCAAACACTGCCCAGGGTTGAAAATGATGCAGAAATCAGAGCTCCTTCCCCATGGCAAGAGACCTTGTGATTGGCATGTTATCCAAAGTTCAGTGTAGTTGAAACCAGTGTGGCCCATGAGGCCCCGCCCATGCTCGCGGGCCACATTGGTCACAAACACACATGCTGACCCTCAGCCTGTGCCCAGTCTTTAAGTAAGGCCACTCAGTGGCTGGATGAAGAGACAGCATATTGGGTCTGCCATGCCCCTAGGCCCCAATTTATAACCATCGTTTGGGTTGTCCCTTCACTCTTCCCCAGGGCTCTGCTTTGGAATTCCTCTTTGGTTGGGACACCTGAGGTAACAAACCTGAGAGGAGACCTCCCATCCCACAGATTGACGGAAAGAAATTGGGACCGGGCCAAATCCACAGAGAGGAAGATTCGTCCATGGCCCATGAGGCCTTCCCACGTTCCACGCCCATCTTTGATACAAAATCAAGAGACAAAAGCCTGAGCAAGCGCCTCAGACTCGCTCTTTCTTCATATCCTGAAGAGTGCTTCTCATGGTTTGTAGATTGGCCCTGCCATACCTACGTTCCCAACCTAAGCTGAGTTTGTGTTTTCAGACTTCTGTCCTCAGATTCCTGGGCCACACACCCTACAGGCTGGGGCCCCTGGAGCCAACATTAGGACTGTGCCTACCCAATCCATGGGAATTCTGCCCATTCCATTATCCAAAATCGTACAAATTAGGAGAACTCTCCAAAGTCCCCGAGGCCATCCCAATAGTGTAGGTCTCCGGGGACAAACAAGGTCGGTCTGACACCAGCTGAGCATCTACCTCCACTCATATCATAAATGGATGTCCCCAGAGAAGAAGATGGAACCAGACAGGACCCTAGGCCATATTCGGATCCATTGCTTTGGTTTACAGACATGTCTCCTCAAAAGCCTGGATTCCAAGACCAGCATAGGGGGTTTCCTGAGGCACCCATCAGAAAAAATCTCGTTTCCACAAGGATACTTGTGTATGGGACCTATGTCAAAAGCTTCGGAGAATACTTCAGGGTCCCGGTGTCACCGCCCCATTCCAAGGCCCTCATGGACAAATAAACACACATTAGGCCCCAACCTCGGGAAAGTCCATTTCAACACAGCCGCCCCGATTGCTCCCGCAGAGCCATAAAAACTCAACTGTCTTGTTGCTAGGAGAAAATTGGAATGCGAGGCGGGATTCTTTGGCATCGATCCTCGAACGGTGCTCTGGAGTCATTCCATATGGGATGTCCTCGAGCTGACCAACAGGTCTCAATTGTCCCGCAGAAGGAATCCTTGAAGGGGGCATCCCACAACTCCCAACGTGGGAAAACCTCCATGGCCTTGAGATTCCGCTCCGTTCATGAAGGGGCAGTCATGCACAGAAACTCCAACCCGAGCCAACGTCTGATCCTCGCCGTGACTTCAGATGCATGAAATATTGGTTCAGATCTGCAGGAGGTACCTGCCGTGCCCTCGGCCTGAAGCCCAAGTCTAGCTTGTGTTCTCAGACTTCTGTCCTCACACTCCTGGCCCAGAAGCCCTCAAGTTTGGCAATTCTGGAACCAAAGTGCAGCACTCTGCCTGCCCTCTAGAAAAAATATCTTGCCTATTGAGCTCCCCAGGCACCTCAAATGAGGATAAACCTATACGGCACTCGACTGTACCCAAATCATATAGTCTAACCTGGGACTAATGCACTGACTGACACAACCTGAGCCCGAACCTCCTGCCCAACACCCAGGCAGCTGACCGCACACTGAGCATATCAGACCCGCCATGGCCTTAGGTCGTCATCTCTTCCCAACTTCGGTTTTTCAGGCTTCAGAACCTAGACCTTATCTCCAACCACTGCCCAGGGTTGAAAATGATGCAGATATCAGAACACATTCCCCATGGCCAGAGACCTTGTGTTTGGCAGGTTGTCCAAAGTCCAGTGTAGTTGAAACCAGTGTGGCCCATGAGGGCCCGCCCATGCTCGCGGGCCACATTGGTCACAAACACACATTGTGACCCTCAGCATGAGCCCAGTCCTCAAGTAAGGCCTCTCAGTGGCTGGATGAAGAGACAGCATATTGGGCCTGCCATGCACCTAGGCCCCAATTTTTAACCATAGTTTGGGTTGTCCCTTCACTCTTCCCCAGGGCTCTGCTTTGGAATTCCTATTTTGTTCGGACACCTGAGGTAATAAACCTGAAAGGAGACCTCCCATCCGACAATTGAAGAAAAACTATTGGGACCGGGCCAAATCCACAGAGAGGAAGATTCGTCCATATCCCATGAGGCCTCCCCACATTCTACAGCCATTGTTGATACAAAATCCAGAGACAAAAGCCTGAGCAAGTGCCTCAGACTCGCTCTTTCTTCATATCCTGAGGGGTACTTCTCATGGTTTGTAGATTGGGCCTCCCATACCTACGTCCCAAAACCTTAGCTGAGTTTGTGTTTTCAGACTTCTGTCCTCAAAGTCCTGGGCCGCACACCCTCCAGGCTGGGGCCCCTGGAGCCACACATTAGGACTGTGCCTACCCAATCCATGGGAATTCTGCCCATTCCATTGTCCAAAATCTCACCAATTAAGAAAACTCTCCAAAGTCCCCGAGGCCATCCCAATAGTGTAGGTCTCCAGGGACAAACAAGGGCGGTGTGACACCAGGTGAGCATCTCCCTCCATTCATTCCATAGATGGATATCACCAGAGAAGAAGATTGAACCAGACAGGACCCTAGGCCATAATCGGATCCATTGTTTTGGTTTACAGGCATGTCTCCTCAAAAGCCTGGTTTCCAATACCAGCATAGGGGGTTTCCTGAGGCACCCCTCAGAACAAATCTCATCTCCACAAGGAAACTTGTGCATGGGAGGTATGTCAAAAGCTTAGGAGAATACTTCAGGGTCCCGGTGCCAACGCCCCATTCCAAGGCCCTCATGGACACAAACACACAATGGGCCCGACCCTAAAAGTCCATTTCAACTCAGCCACGCCAGTTGCTCCCGCAGAGCTATCCGATCTCAACTGTCTTGTTGCTAGTAGACATTTGGAATGCGAGGCCCGCTTCCCAGGCATCCACCCCGAACGGTGCTCTGGAGTCCTTCCATATGGGATATCCTGGAGCTGCCCAACAGGTCTCAATTGTCCCGCAGAAGGAATCCTTGAAGGGGGCATCCCACAACTCCCAACGTGGGAAAACCTCCATGGCCTTGAGATTCCGCTCCGTTCATGAAGGGGCAGTCATGCACAGAAACTCCAACCCGAGCCAACGTCTGATCCTCGCCGTGACTTCAGATGCATGAGATATTCGTTCAGATCTGCAGGGGGTACCAGCCGTACTCTCGGCCTGAAGCCCAAGTCTAGCTTCTGTTCTCAGACTTGTCCTCACACTCCTGGTCCAGAATCCCTCATTTTTGGCAATACCGGACCCACAATACAGCACTCTGCCTGCCTCTAGAAAAAATATATTGCCTAATGTGTAGCCCAGGCACCTCAAATGAGGATAAACCTACACGGCTCTCGACTGTACCTGAATTATATAGTCTAACCTGGGTACTAATTCACTGTCTGACACAACCTGAAACCGAACCTCCGGACCAACACCCAGGCAGCTGACCGCTCACTGAGCACATCAGACCCGCCATGGCCTTAGGTCGTCATCTCTTCCCAACTGCGGTTTTCAGGCTTCAGAACGTAGACCTTATCTCCAAACACTGCCCAGGGTTGAAAATGATGCAGAAATCAGAGCTCCTTCCCCATGGCAAGAGACCTTGTGATGGATTGTTATCCAAAGTTCAGTGTAGTTGAAACCAGTGTGGCCCATGAGGTCCCGCCCATGCTCGCGGGCCACATTGGTCACAAACACACATGCTGACCCTCAGCCTGTGCCCAGTCTTTAAGTAAGGCCACTCAGTGGCTGGATGAAGAGACAGCATATTGGGTCTGCCATGCCCCTAGGCCCCAATTTATAACCATCGTTTGGGTTGTCCCTTCACTCTTCCCCAGGGCTCTGCTTTGCAATTCCTCTTTGGTTGGGACACCTGAGGTAAAAAACCTGAGAGGAGACCTCCCATCCCACAGATTGACGGAAAGAAATTGGGACCGGGCCAAATCCACAGAGAGGAAGATTCGTCCATGGCCCATGAGGCCTCCCCACGTTCCACGCCCATCTTTGATACAAAATCCAGAGACAAAAGCCTGAGCAAGCGCCTCAGACTCGCTCTTTCTTCATATCCTGAAGAGTGCTTCTCATGGTTTGTAGATTGGCCCTGCCATACCTACGTTCCCAACCTAACTTGAGTTTGTGTTTTCAGACTTCTGTCCTCATGTTCCTGGGCCACACACACTACTGGCTGGGGCCCCTGGAGCCACACATTAGGACTGTGCCTACCCAATCCATGGGAATTCTGCCCATTCCATTGTCCAAAATCGTACAAATTAGGAGAACTCTCCAAAGTCCCAGGGGCCATCCCAATAGTGTAGGACTCCGGGGACAAACAAGGGTGGTCTGACAACAGGTGAGCATCTACCTCCACTCATTCCATAGATGAATATCCCCAGAGAAGAAGATGGAACCAGACAGGACCCTAGGCCATATTCGGATCCATTTTTTGGTTTACAGACATGTCTCCTCAAAAGCCTGGATTGCAAGACCAGCATAGGGGGTTTCCTGAAGCACCCATCAGAACAAATCTCGTTTCCACAAGGAAACTTGTGCATGGGAGGTATGTCAAAAGCTTAGGAGAATACTTCAGGGTCCCGGTGTCACCGCCCCATTCCAAGGCCCTCATGGACACAAACACACATTAGGCCCCAACCTCGGGAAAGTCCATTTCAACACAGCCGCCCCGATTGCTCCCGCAGAGCCATCAAAACTCAACTGTCTTGTTGCTGGGAGAAAATTGGAATGCGAGGCGGGATTCCCTGGCATCGATCCTCGAACGGTGCTCTGGAGTCATTCCCTATGGGATGTCCTGGAGCTGCCCAACAGGTCTCAATTGTCCCGCAGAAGGAATCCTTGAAGGGGGCATCCCACAACTCCCAACGTGGGAAAACCTCCATGGCCTTGAGATTCCGCTCCGTTCATGAAGGGGCAGTCATGCACAGAAACTCCAACCCGAGCCAACGTCTGATCCTCGCCGTGACTTCAGATGCATGAAATATTGGTTCAGATCTGCAGGAGGTACCTGCCGTGCCCTCGGCCTGAAGCCCAAGTCTAGCTTGTGTTCTCAGACTTCTGTCCTCACACTCCTGGCCCAGAAGCCCTCAAGTTTGGCAATTCTGGAACCAAAGTGCAGCACTCTGCCTGCCCTCTAGAAAAAATATCTTGCCTATTGAGCTCCCCAGGCACCTCAAATGAGGATAAACCTATACGGCACTCGACTGTACCCAAATCATATAGTCTAACCTGGGACTAATGCACTGACTGACACAACCTGAGCCCGAACCTCCTGACCAACACCCAGGCAGCTGACCGCACACTGAGCATATCAGACCCGCCATGGCCTTAGGTCGTCATCTCTTCCCAACTTCGGTTTTTCAGGCTTCAGAACCTAGACCTTATCTCCAACCACTGCCCAGGGTTGAAAATGATGCAGATATCAGAACACATTCCCCATGGCCAGAGACCTTGTGTTTGGCAGGTTGTCCAAAGTCCAGTGTAGTTGAAACCAGTGTGGCCCATGAGGCCCCGCCCATGCTCGCGGGCCACATTGGTCACAAACACACATTGTGACCCTCAGCATGAGCCCAGTCCTCAAGTAAGGCCTCTCAGTGGCTGGATGAAGAGACAGCATATTGGGCCTGCCATGCACCTAGGCCCCAATTTTTAACCATAGTTTGGGTTGTCCCTTCACTCTTCCCCAGGGCTCTGCTTTGGAATTCCTATTTTGTTCGGACACCTGAGGTAATAAACCTGAAAGGAGACCTCCCATCCGACAATTGAAGAAAAACTATTGGGACCGGGCCAAATCCACAGAGACGAAGATTCGTCCATATCCCATGAGGCCTCCCCACATTCTACAGCCATTGTTGATACAAAATCCAGAGACAAAAGCCTGAGCAAGTGCCACAGACTCGCTCTTTCTTCATATCCTGAGGGGTACTTCTCATGGTTTGTAGATTGGGCCTCCCATACCTACGTCCCAAAACCTTAGCTGAGTTTGTGTTTTCAGACTTCTGTCCTCAAAGTCCTGGGCCGCACACCCTCCAGGCTGGGGCCCCTGGAGCCACACATTAGGACTGTGCCTACCCAATCCATGGGAATTCTGCCCATTCTATTGTCCAAAATCTCACCAATTAAGAAAACTCTCCAAAGTCCCCGAGGCCATCCCAATAGTGTAGGTCTCCAGGGACAAACAAGGGCGGTGTGACACCAGGTGAGCATCTCCCTCCACTCATTCCATAGATGGATATCACCAGAGAAGAAGATTGAACCAGACAGGACCCTAGGCCATAATCGGATCCATTGTTTTGGTTTACAGGCATGTCTCCTCAAAAGCCTGGATTCCAATACCAGCATAGGGGGTTTCCTGAGGCACCCCTCAGAACAAATCTCATCTCCACAAGGAAACTTGTGCATGGGAGGTATGTCAAAAGCTTAGGAGAATACTTCAGGGTCCCGGTGCCAACGCCCCATTCCAAGGCCCTCATGGACACAAACACACAATGGGCCCGATCCTAAAAGTCCATTTCAACTCAGCCACGCCGGTTGCTCCCGCAGAGCTATCCGATCTCAACTGTCTTGTTGCTAGGAGACATTTGGAATGCGAGGCCCGCTTCCCAGGCATCCACCCCGAACGGTGCTCTGGAGTCCTTCCATATGGGATATCCTGGAGCTGCCCAACAGGTCTCAATTGTCCCGCAGAAGGAATCCTTGAAGGGGGCATCCCACAACTCCCGACGTGGTAAAACCTCCATGGCCTTGAGATTCCGCTCCGTTCATGAAGGGGCAGTCATGCACAGAAACTCCAACCCGAGCCAACGTCTGATCCTCACCGTGACTTCAGAAGCATGAGATATTCGTTCAGATCTGCAGGGGGTACCAGCCGTGCCCTCGGCCTGAAGCCCAAGTCTAGCTTCTGTTCTCAGACTTGTCCTCACACTCCTGGTCCAGAATCCCTCATGTTTGGCAATACCGGACCCACAATGCAGCACTCTGCCTGCCTCTAGAAAAAATATATTGCCTAATGAGTAGCCCAGGAACCTCAAATGAGGATAAACCTACACGGCTCTCGACTGTACCTGAATTATATAGTCTAACCTGGGTACTAATTCACTGTCTGACACAACATTAACCCGAACCTCCGGACCAACAACCAGGCAGCTGACCGCACACTGAGCACATCAGACCCGCCATGGCCTTAGGTCGTCATCTCTTCCCAACTGCGGTTTTCAGGCTTCAGAACGTAGACCTTATCTCCAAACACTGCCCAGGGTTGAAAATGATGCAGAAATCAGAGCTCCTTCCCCATGGCAAGAGACCTTGTGATTGGCATGTTATCCAAAGTTCAGTGTAGTTGAAACCAGTGTGGCCCATGAGGCCCCGCCCATGCTCGCTGGCCATATTGGTCACAAACACACATGCTGACCCTCAGCCTGTGCCCAGTCTTTAAGTAAGGCCACTCAGTGGCTAGATGAAGAGACAGCATATTGGGTCTGCCATGCCCCTAGGCCCCAATTTATAACCATCGTTTGGGTTGTCCCTTCACTCTTCCCCAGGGCTCTGCTTTGGAATTCCTCTTTGGTTGGGACACCTGAGGTAACAAACCTGAGAGGAGACCTCCCATCCCACAGATTGATGGAAAGAAATTGGGACTGGGCCAAATCCACAGAGAGGAAGATTCGTCCATGGCCCAGGAGGCCTCCCCACGTTCCACGCCCATCTTTGATACAAAATCCAGAGACAAAAGCCTGAGCAAGCGCCTCAGACTCGCTCTTTCTTCATATCCTGAAGAGTGCTTCTCATGGTTTGTTGATTGGCCCTGCCATACCTACGTTCCCAACCTAAGCTGAGTTTGTGTTTTCAGATTTCTGTCCTCAGATTCCTGGGCCACACACCCTCCAGGCTGGGGCCTCTGGAGCCAAACATTAGGACTGTGCCTACCCAATACATGGGAATTCTGCCCATTCCATTATCCAAAATCGTACAAATTAGGAGAACTCTCCAAAGTCCCCGAGGCCATCCCAATAGTGTAGGTCTCCGGGGACAAACAAGGGCGGTCTGACACCAGCCGAGCATCTACCTCCACTCATATCATAAATGGATGTCCCCAGAGAAGAAGATGGAACCAGACAGGACCCTAGGCCATATTCGGATCCATTGCTTTGGTTTACAGACATGTCTCCACAAAAGCCTGGATTCCAAGACCAGCATAGGGGGTTTCTGAGGCACCCCTCAGAACAAATCTCGTTTCCACAAGGAAACTTGTGCATGGGACCTATGTCAAAAGCTTAGGAGAATACTTCAGGGTCCCGGTGTCACCGCCCCATTCCAAGGCCTTCATGGACACAAACACACATTAGGCCCCAACCTCGGGAAAGTCCATTTCAACACAGCCGCCCCGATTGCTCCCGCAGAGCCATCAAAACTCAACTGTCTTGTTGCTGGGAGAAAATTGGAATACGAGGCGGGATTCCCTGGCATCGATCCTCGAACGGTGCTCTGGAGTCATTCCCTATGGGATGTCCTGGAGCTGCCCAACAGGTCTCAATTGTCCCGCAGAAGGAATCCTTGAAGGGGGCATCCCACAACTCCCAACGTGGGAAAACCTCCATGGCCTTGAGATTCCGCTCCGTTCATGAAGGGGCAGTCATGCACAGAAACTCCAACCCGAGCCAACGTCTGATCCTCGCCGTGACTTCAGATGCATGAAATATTGGTTCAGATCTGCAGGAGGTACCTGCCGTGCCCTCGGCCTGAAGCCCAAGTCTAGCTTGTGTTCTCAGACTTCTGTCCTCACACTCCTGGCCCAGAAGCCCTCAAGTTTGGCAATTCTGGAACCAAAGTGCAGCACTCTGCCTGCCCTCTAGAAAAAATATCTTGCCTATTGAGCTCCCCAGGCACCTCAAATGAGGATAAACCTATACGGCACTCGACTGTACCCAAATCATATAGTCTAACCTGGGACTAATGCACTGACTGACACAACCTGAGCCCGAACCTCCTGACCAACACCCAGGCAGCTGACCGCACACTGAGCATATCAGACCCGCCATGGCCTTAGGTCGTCCTCTCTTCCCAACTTCGGTTTTTCAGGCTTCAGAACCTAGACCTTATCTCCAACCACTGCCCAGGGTTGAAAATGATGCAGATATCAGAACACATTCCCCATGGCCAGAGACCTTGTGTTGGCAGGTTGTCCAAAGTCCAGTGTAGTTGAAACCAGTGTGGCCCATGAGGCCCCGCCCATGCTCGCGGGCCACATTGGTCACAAACACACATTGTGACCCTCAGCATGAGCCCAGTCCTCAAGTAAGGCCTCTCAGTGGCTGGATGAAGAGACAGCATATTGGGCCTGCCATGCACCTAGGCCCCAATTTTTAACCATAGTTTGGGTTGTCCCTTCACTCTTCCCCAGGGCTCTGCTTTGGAATTCCTATTTTGTTCGGACACCTGAGGTAATAAACCTGAAAGGAGACCTCCCATCCGACAATTGAAGAAAAACTATTGGGACCGGGCCAAATCCACAGAGAGGAAGATTCGTCCATATCCCATGAGGCCTCCCCACATTCTACAGCCATTGTTGATACAAAATCCAGAGACAAAAGCCTGAGCAAGTGCCTCAGACTCGCTCTTTCTTCATATCCTGAGGGGTACTTCTCATGGTTTGTAGATTGGGCCTCCCATACCTACGTCCCAAAACCTTAGCTGAGTTTGTGTTTTCAGACTTCTGTCCTCAAAGTCCTGGGCCGCACACCCTCCAGGCTGGGGCCCCTGGAGCCACACATTAGGACTGTGCCTACCCAATCCATGGGAATTCTGCCCATTCCATTGTCCAAAATCTCACCAATTAAGAAAACTCTCCAAAGTCCCCGAGGCCATCCCAATAGTGTAGGTCTCCAGGGACAAACAAGGGCGGTGTGACACCAGGTGAGCATCTCCCTCCACTCATTCCATAGATGGATATCACCAGAGAAGAAGATTGAACCAGACAGGACCCTAGGCCATAATCGGATCCATTGTTTTGGTTTACAGGCATGTCTCCTCAAAAGCCTGGTTTCCAATACCAGCATAGGGGGTTTCCTGAGGCACCCCTCAGAACAAATCTCATCTGCACAAGGAAACTTGTGCATGGGAGGTATGTCAAAAGCTTAGGAGAATACTTCAGGGTCCCGGTGCCAACGACCCATGCCAAGGCCCTCATGGACACAAACACACAATGGGCCCGACCCTAAAAGTCCATTTCAACTCAGCCACGCCGGTTGCTCCCGCAGAGCTATCCGATCTCAACTGTCTTGTTGCTAGGAGACATTTGGAATGCGAGGCCCGCTTCCCAGGCATCCACCCCGAACGGTGCTCTGGTGTCCTTCCATATGGGATATCCTGGAGCTGCCCAACAGGTCTCAATTGTCCCGCAGAAGGAATCCTTGAAGGGGGCATCCCACAACTCCCAACGTGGGAAAACCTCCATGTCCTTGAGATTCCGCTCCGTTCATGAAGGGGCAGTCATGCACAGAAACTCCAACCCGAGCCAACGTCTGATCCTCGCCGTGACTTCAGATGCATGAAATATTGGTTCAGATCTGCAGGAGGTACCTGCCGTGCCCTCGGCCTGAAGCCCAAGTCTAGCTTGTGTTCTCAGACTTCTGTCCTCACACTCCTGGCCCAGAAGCCCTCAAGTTTGGCAATTCTGGAACCAAAGTGCAGCACTCTGCCTGCCCTCTAGAAAAAATATCTTGCCTATTGAGCTCCCCAGGCACCTCAAATGAGGATAAACCTATACGGCACTCGACTGTACCCAAATCATATAGTCTAACCTGGGACTAATGCACTGACTGACACAACCTGAGCCCGAACCTCCTGCCCAACACCCAGGCAGCTGACCGCACACTGAGCATATCAGACCCGCCATGGCCTTAGGTCGTCATCTCTTCCCAACTTCGGTTTTTCAGGCTTCAGAACCTAGACCTTATCTCCAACCACTGCCCAGGGTTGAAAATGATGCAGATATCAGAACACATTCCCCATGGCCAGAGACCTTGTGTTTGGCAGGTTGTCCAAAGTCCAGTGTAGTTGAAACCAGTGTGGCCCATGAGGCCCCGCCCATGCTCGCGGGCCACATTGGTCACAAACACACATTGTGACCCTCAGCATGAGCCCAGTCCTCAAGTAAGGCCTCTCAGTGGCTGGATGAAGAGACAGCATATTGGGCCTGCCATGCACCTAGGCCCCAATTTTTAACCATAGTTTGGGTTGTCCCTTCACTCTTCCCCAGGGCTCTGCTTTGGAATTCCTATTTTGTTCGGACACCTGAGGTAATAAACCTGAAAGGAGACCTCCCATCCGACAATTGAAGAAAAACTATTGGGACCGGGCCAAATCCACAGAGAGGAAGATTCGTCCATATCCCATGAGGCCTCCCCACATTCTACAGCCATTGTTGATACAAAATCCAGAGACAAAAGCCTGAGCAAGTGCCTCAGACTCGCTCTTTCTTCATATCCTGAGGGGTACTTCTCATGGTTTGTAGATTGGGCCTCCCATACCTACGTCCCAAAACCTTAGCTGAGTTTGTGTTTTCAGACTTCTGTCCTCAAAGTCCTGGGCCGCACACCCTCCAGGCTGGGGCCCCTGGAGCCACACATTAGGACTGTGCCTACCCAATCCATGGGAATTCTGCCCATTCCATTGTCCAAAATCTCACCAATTAAGAAAACTCTCCAAAGTCCCCGAGGCCATCCCAATAGTGTAGGTCTCCAGGGACAAACAAGGGCGGTGTGACACCAGGTGAGCATCTCCCTCCATTCATTCCATAGATGGATATCACCAGAGAAGAAGATTGAACCAGACAGGACCCTAGGCCATAATCGGATCCATTGTTTTGGTTTACAGGCATGTCTCCTCAAAAGCCTGGTTTCCAATACCAGCATAGGGGGTTTCCTGAGGCACCCCTCAGAACAAATCTCATCTCCACAAGGAAACTTGTGCATGGGAGGTATGTCAAAAGCTTAGGAGAATACTTCAGGGTCCCGGTGCCAACGCCCCATTCCAAGGCCCTCATGGACACAAACACACAATGGGCCCGACCCTAAAAGTCCATTTCAACTCAGCCACGCCAGTTGCTCCCGCAGAGCTATCCGATCTCAACTGTCTTGTTGCTAGTAGACATTTGGAATGCGAGGCCCGCTTCCCAGGCATCCACCCCGAACGGTGCTCTGGAGTCCTTCCATATGGGATATCCTGGAGCTGCCCAACAGGTCTCAATTGTCCCGCAGAAGGAATCCTTGAAGGGGGCATCCCACAACTCCCAACGTGGGAAAACCTCCATGGCCTTGAGATTCCGCTCCGTTCATGAAGGGGCAGTCATGCACAGAAACTCCAACCCGAGCCAACGTCTGATCCTCGCCGTGACTTCAGATGCATGAGATATTCGTTCAGATCTGCAGGGGGTACCAGCCGTACTCTCGGCCTGAAGCCCAAGTCTAGCTTCTGTTCTCAGACTTGTCCTCACACTCCTGGTCCAGAATCCCTCATTTTTGGCAATACCGGACCCACAATACAGCACTCTGCCTGCCTCTAGAAAAAATATATTGCCTAATGTGTAGCCCAGGCACCTCAAATGAGGATAAACCTACACGGCTCTCGACTGTACCTGAATTATATAGTCTAACCTGGGTACTAATTCACTGTCTGACACAACCTGAAACCGAACCTCCGGACCAACACCCAGGCAGCTGACCGCTCACTGAGCACATCAGACCCGCCATGGCCTTAGGTCGTCATCTCTTCCCAACTGCGGTTTTCAGGCTTCAGAACGTAGACCTTATCTCCAAACACTGCCCAGGGTTGAAAATGATGCAGAAATCAGAGCTCCTTCCCCATGGCAAGAGACCTTGTGATGGATTGTTATCCAAAGTTCAGTGTAGTTGAAACCAGTGTGGCCCATGAGGTCCCGCCCATGCTCGCGGGCCACATTGGTCACAAACACACATGCTGACCCTCAGCCTGTGCCCAGTCTTTAAGTAAGGCCACTCAGTGGCTGGATGAAGAGACAGCATATTGGGTCTGCCATGCCCCTAGGCCCCAATTTATAACCATCGTTTGGGTTGTCCCTTCACTCTTCCCCAGGGCTCTGCTTTGCAATTCCTCTTTGGTTGGGACACCTGAGGTAAAAAACCTGAGAGGAGACCTCCCATCCCACAGATTGACGGAAAGAAATTGGGACCGGGCCAAATCCACAGAGAGGAAGATTCGTCCATGGCCCATGAGGCCTCCCCACGTTCCACGCCCATCTTTGATACAAAATCCAGAGACAAAAGCCTGAGCAAGCGCCTCAGACTCGCTCTTTCTTCATATCCTGAA
The DNA here is from genome assembly GCF_964662115.1 of Mustela nivalis. Classification (NCBI taxonomy): domain Eukaryota; kingdom Metazoa; phylum Chordata; class Mammalia; order Carnivora; family Mustelidae; genus Mustela; species Mustela nivalis. The sequence continues at coordinate 53,976 of NW_028136011.1, read as the reverse complement.
GAGTGCTTCTCATGGTTTGTAGATTGGCCCTGCCATACCTACGTTCCCAACCTAACTTGAGTTTGTGTTTTCAGACTTCTGTCCTCATGTTCCTGGGCCACACACACTACTGGCTGGGGCCCCTGGAGCCACACATTAGGACTGTGCCTACCCAATCCATGGGAATTCTGCCCATTCCATTGTCCAAAATCGTACAAATTAGGAGAACTCTCCAAAGTCCCAGGGGCCATCCCAATAGTGTAGGACTCCGGGGACAAACAAGGGTGGTCTGACAACAGGTGAGCATCTACCTCCACTCATTCCATAGATGAATATCCCCAGAGAAGAAGATGGAACCAGACAGGACCCTAGGCCATATTCGGATCCATTTTTTGGTTTACAGACATGTCTCCTCAAAAGCCTGGATTGCAAGACCAGCATAGGGGGTTTCCTGAAGCACCCATCAGAACAAATCTCGTTTCCACAAGGAAACTTGTGCATGGGAGGTATGTCAAAAGCTTAGGAGAATACTTCAGGGTCCCGGTGTCACCGCCCCATTCCAAGGCCCTCATGGACACAAACACACATTAGGCCCCAACCTCGGGAAAGTCCATTTCAACACAGCCGCCCCGATTGCTCCCGCAGAGCCATCAAAACTCAACTGTCTTGTTGCTGGGAGAAAATTGGAATGCGAGGCGGGATTCCCTGGCATCGATCCTCGAACGGTGCTCTGGAGTCATTCCCTATGGGATGTCCTGGAGCTGCCCAACAGGTCTCAATTGTCCCGCAGAAGGAATCCTTGAAGGGGGCATCCCACAACTCCCAACGTGGGAAAACCTCCATGGCCTTGAGATTCCGCTCCGTTCATGAAGGGGCAGTCATGCACAGAAACTCCAACCCGAGCCAACGTCTGATCCTCGCCGTGACTTCAGATGCATGAAATATTGGTTCAGATCTGCAGGAGGTACCTGCCGTGCCCTCGGCCTGAAGCCCAAGTCTAGCTTGTGTTCTCAGACTTCTGTCCTCACACTCCTGGCCCAGAAGCCCTCAAGTTTGGCAATTCTGGAACCAAAGTGCAGCACTCTGCCTGCCCTCTAGAAAAAATATCTTGCCTATTGAGCTCCCCAGGCACCTCAAATGAGGATAAACCTATACGGCACTCGACTGTACCCAAATCATATAGTCTAACCTGGGACTAATGCACTGACTGACACAACCTGAGCCCGAACCTCCTGCCCAACACCCAGGCAGCTGACCGCACACTGAGCATATCAGACCCGCCATGGCCTTAGGTCGTCATCTCTTCCCAACTTCGGTTTTTCAGGCTTCAGAACCTAGACCTTATCTCCAACCACTGCCCAGGGTTGAAAATGATGCAGATATCAGAACACATTCCCCATGGCCAGAGACCTTGTGTTTGGCAGGTTGTCCAAAGTCCAGTGTAGTTGAAACCAGTGTGGCCCATGAGGCCCCGCCCATGCTCGCGGGCCACATTGGTCACAAACACACATTGTGACCCTCAGCATGAGCCCAGTCCTCAAGTAAGGCCTCTCAGTGGCTGGATGAAGAGACAGCATATTGGGCCTGCCATGCACCTAGGCCCCAATTTTTAACCATAGTTTGGGTTGTCCCTTCACTCTTCCCCAGGGCTCTGCTTTGGAATTCCTATTTTGTTCGGACACCTGAGGTAATAAACCTGAAAGGAGACCTCCCATCCGACAATTGAAGAAAAACTATTGGGACCGGGCCAAATCCACAGAGAGGAAGATTCGTCCATATCCCATGAGGCCTCCCCACATTCTACAGCCATTGTTGATACAAAATCCAGAGACAAAAGCCTGAGCAAGTGCCTCAGACTCGCTCTTTCTTCATATCCTGAGGGGTACTTCTCATGGTTTGTAGATTGGGCCTCCCATACCTACGTCCCAAAACCTTAGCTGAGTTTGTGTTTTCAGACTTCTGTCCTCAAAGTCCTGGGCCGCACACCCTCCAGGCTGGGGCCCCTGGAGCCACACATTAGGACTGTGCCTACCCAATCCATGGGAATTCTGCCCATTCCATTGTCCAAAATCTCACCAATTAAGAAAACTCTCCAAAGTCCCCGAGGCCATCCCAATAGTGTAGGTCTCCAGGGACAAACAAGGGCGGTGTGACACCAGGTGAGCATCTCCCTCCATTCATTCCATAGATGGATATCACCAGAGAAGAAGATTGAACCAGACAGGACCCTAGGCCATAATCGGATCCATTGTTTTGGTTTACAGGCATGTCTCCTCAAAAGCCTGGTTTCCAATACCAGCATAGGGGGTTTCCTGAGGCACCCCTCAGAACAAATCTCATCTCCACAAGGAAACTTGTGCATGGGAGGTATGTCAAAAGCTTAGGAGAATACTTCAGGGTCCCGGTGCCAACGCCCCATTCCAAGGCCCTCATGGACACAAACACACAATGGGCCCGACCCTAAAAGTCCATTTCAACTCAGCCACGCCAGTTGCTCCCGCAGAGCTATCCGATCTCAACTGTCTTGTTGCTAGTAGACATTTGGAATGCGAGGCCCGCTTCCCAGGCATCCACCCCGAACGGTGCTCTGGAGTCCTTCCATATGGGATATCCTGGAGCTGCCCAACAGGTCTCAATTGTCCCGCAGAAGGAATCCTTGAAGGGGGCATCCCACAACTCCCAACGTGGGAAAACCTCCATGGCCTTGAGATTCCGCTCCGTTCATGAAGGGGCAGTCATGCACAGAAACTCCAACCCGAGCCAACGTCTGATCCTCGCCGTGACTTCAGATGCATGAGATATTCGTTCAGATCTGCAGGGGGTACCAGCCGTACTCTCGGCCTGAAGCCCAAGTCTAGCTTCTGTTCTCAGACTTGTCCTCACACTCCTGGTCCAGAATCCCTCATTTTTGGCAATACCGGACCCACAATACAGCACTCTGCCTGCCTCTAGAAAAAATATATTGCCTAATGTGTAGCCCAGGCACCTCAAATGAGGATAAACCTACACGGCTCTCGACTGTACCTGAATTATATAGTCTAACCTGGGTACTAATTCACTGTCTGACACAACCTGAAACCGAACCTCCGGACCAACACCCAGGCAGCTGACCGCTCACTGAGCACATCAGACCCGCCATGGCCTTAGGTCGTCATCTCTTCCCAACTGCGGTTTTCAGGCTTCAGAACGTAGACCTTATCTCCAAACACTGCCCAGGGTTGAAAATGATGCAGAAATCAGAGCTCCTTCCCCATGGCAAGAGACCTTGTGATGGATTGTTATCCAAAGTTCAGTGTAGTTGAAACCAGTGTGGCCCATGAGGTCCCGCCCATGCTCGCGGGCCACATTGGTCACAAACACACATGCTGACCCTCAGCCTGTGCCCAGTCTTTAAGTAAGGCCACTCAGTGGCTGGATGAAGAGACAGCATATTGGGTCTGCCATGCCCCTAGGCCCCAATTTATAACCATCGTTTGGGTTGTCCCTTCACTCTTCCCCAGGGCTCTGCTTTGCAATTCCTCTTTGGTTGGGACACCTGAGGTAAAAAACCTGAGAGGAGACCTCCCATCCCACAGATTGACGGAAAGAAATTGGGACCGGGCCAAATCCACAGAGAGGAAGATTCGTCCATGGCCCATGAGGCCTCCCCACGTTCCACGCCCATCTTTGATACAAAATCCAGAGACAAAAGCCTGAGCAAGCGCCTCAGACTCGCTCTTTCTTCATATCCTGAAGAGTGCTTCTCATGGTTTGTAGATTGGCCCTGCCATACCTACGTTCCCAACCTAACTTGAGTTTGTGTTTTCAGACTTCTGTCCTCATGTTCCTGGGCCACACACACTACTGGCTGGGGCCCCTGGAGCCACACATTAGGACTGTGCCTACCCAATCCATGGGAATTCTGCCCATTCCATTGTCCAAAATCGTACAAATTAGGAGAACTCTCCAAAGTCCCAGGGGCCATCCCAATAGTGTAGGACTCCGGGGACAAACAAGGGTGGTCTGACAACAGGTGAGCATCTACCTCCACTCATTCCATAGATGAATATCCCCAGAGAAGAAGATGGAACCAGACAGGACCCTAGGCCATATTCGGATCCATTTTTTGGTTTACAGACATGTCTCCTCAAAAGCCTGGATTGCAAGACCAGCATAGGGGGTTTCCTGAAGCACCCATCAGAACAAATCTCGTTTCCACAAGGAAACTTGTGCATGGGAGGTATGTCAAAAGCTTAGGAGAATACTTCAGGGTCCCGGTGTCACCGCCCCATTCCAAGGCCCTCATGGACACAAACACACATTAGGCCCCAACCTCGGGAAAGTCCATTTCAACACAGCCGCCCCGATTGCTCCCGCAGAGCCATCAAAACTCAACTGTCTTGTTGCTGGGAGAAAATTGGAATGCGAGGCGGGATTCCCTGGCATCGATCCTCGAACGGTGCTCTGGAGTCATTCCCTATGGGATGTCCTGGAGCTGCCCAACAGGTCTCAATTGTCCCGCAGAAGGAATCCTTGAAGGGGGCATCCCACAACTCCCAACGTGGGAAAACCTCCATGGCCTTGAGATTCCGCTCCGTTCATGAAGGGGCAGTCATGCACAGAAACTCCAACCCGAGCCAACGTCTGATCCTCGCCGTGACTTCAGATGCATGAAATATTGGTTCAGATCTGCAGGAGGTACCTGCCGTGCCCTCGGCCTGAAGCCCAAGTCTAGCTTGTGTTCTCAGACTTCTGTCCTCACACTCCTGGCCCAGAAGCCCTCAAGTTTGGCAATTCTGGAACCAAAGTGCAGCACTCTGCCTGCCCTCTAGAAAAAATATCTTGCCTATTGAGCTCCCCAGGCACCTCAAATGAGGATAAACCTATACGGCACTCGACTGTACCCAAATCATATAGTCTAACCTGGGACTAATGCACTGACTGACACAACCTGAGCCCGAACCTCCTGACCAACACCCAGGCAGCTGACCGCACACTGAGCATATCAGACCCGCCATGGCCTTAGGTCGTCATCTCTTCCCAACTTCGGTTTTTCAGGCTTCAGAACCTAGACCTTATCTCCAACCACTGCCCAGGGTTGAAAATGATGCAGATATCAGAACACATTCCCCATGGCCAGAGACCTTGTGTTTGGCAGGTTGTCCAAAGTCCAGTGTAGTTGAAACCAGTGTGGCCCATGAGGCCCCGCCCATGCTCGCGGGCCACATTGGTCACAAACACACATTGTGACCCTCAGCATGAGCCCAGTCCTCAAGTAAGGCCTCTCAGTGGCTGGATGAAGAGACAGCATATTGGGCCTGCCATGCACCTAGGCCCCAATTTTTAACCATAGTTTGGGTTGTCCCTTCACTCTTCCCCAGGGCTCTGCTTTGGAATTCCTATTTTGTTCGGACACCTGAGGTAATAAACCTGAAAGGAGACCTCCCATCCGACAATTGAAAAAAAACTATTGGGACCGGGCCAAATCCACAGAGACGAAGATTCGTCCATATCCCATGAGGCCTCCCCACATTCTACAGCCATTGTTGATACAAAATCCAGAGACAAAAGCCTGAGCAAGTGCCACAGACTCGCTCTTTCTTCATATCCTGAGGGGTACTTCTCATGGTTTGTAGATTGGGCCTCCCATACCTACGTCCCAAAACCTTAGCTGAGTTTGTGTTTTCAGACTTCTGTCCTCAAAGTCCTGGGCCGCACACCCTCCAGGCTGGGGCCCCTGGAGCCACACATTAGGACTGTGCCTACCCAATCCATGGGAATTCTGCCCATTCTATTGTCCAAAATCTCACCAATTAAGAAAACTCTCCAAAGTCCCCGAGGCCATCCCAATAGTGTAGGTCTCCAGGGACAAACAAGGGCGGTGTGACACCAGGTGAGCATCTCCCTCCACTCATTCCATAGATGGATATCACCAGAGAAGAAGATTGAACCAGACAGGACCCTAGGCCATAATCGGATCCATTGTTTTGGTTTACAGGCATGTCTCCTCAAAAGCCTGGATTCCAATACCAGCATAGGGGGTTTCCTGAGGCACCCCTCAGAACAAATCTCATCTCCACAAGGAAACTTGTGCATGGGAGGTATGTCAAAAGCTTAGGAGAATACTTCAGGGTCCCGGTGCCAACGCCCCATTCCAAGGCCCTCATGGACACAAACACACAATGGGCCCGATCCTAAAAGTCCATTTCAACTCAGCCACGCCGGTTGCTCCCGCAGAGCTATCCGATCTCAACTGTCTTGTTGCTAGGAGACATTTGGAATGCGAGGCCCGCTTCCCAGGCATCCACCCCGAACGGTGCTCTGGAGTCCTTCCATATGGGATATCCTGGAGCTGCCCAACAGGTCTCAATTGTCCCGCAGAAGGAATCCTTGAAGGGGGCATCCCACAACTCCCGACGTGGTAAAACCTCCATGGCCTTGAGATTCCGCTCCGTTCATGAAGGGGCAGTCATGCACAGAAACTCCAACCCGAGCCAACGTCTGATCCTCACCGTGACTTCAGAAGCATGAGATATTCGTTCAGATCTGCAGGGGGTACCAGCCGTGCCCTCGGCCTGAAGCCCAAGTCTAGCTTCTGTTCTCAGACTTGTCCTCACACTCCTGGTCCAGAATCCCTCATGTTTGGCAATACCGGACCCACAATACAGCACTCTGCCTGCCTCTAGAAAAAATATATTGCCTAATGAGTAGCCCAGGCACCTCAAATGAGGATAAACCTACACGGCTCTCGACTGTACCTGAATTATATAGTCTAACCTGGGTACTAATTCACTGTCTGACACAACATTAACCCGAACCTCCGGACCAACAACCAGGCAGCTGACCGCACACTGAGCACATCAGACCCGCCATGGCCTTAGGTCGTCATCTCTTCCCAACTGCGGTTTTCAGGCTTCAGAACGTAGACCTTATCTCCAAACACTGCCCAGGGTTGAAAATGATGCAGAAATCAGAGCTCCTTCCCCATGGCAAGAGACCTTGTGATTGGCATGTTATCCAAAGTTCAGTGTAGTTGAAACCAGTGTGGCCCATGAGGCCCCGCCCATGCTCGCTGGCCATATTGGTCACAAACACACATGCTGACCCTCAGCCTGTGCCCAGTCTTTAAGTAAGGCCACTCAGTGGCTAGATGAAGAGACAGCATATTGGGTCTGCCATGCCCCTAGGCCCCAATTTATAACCATCGTTTGGGTTGTCCCTTCACTCTTCCCCAGGGCTCTGCTTTGGAATTCCTCTTTGGTTGGGACACCTGAGGTAACAAACCTGAGAGGAGACCTCCCATCCCACAGATTGATGGAAAGAAATTGGGACTGGGCCAAATCCACAGAGAGGAAGATTCGTCCATGGCCCAGGAGGCCTCCCCACGTTCCACGCCCATCTTTGATACAAAATCCAGAGACAAAAGCCTGAGCAAGCGCCTCAGACTCGCTCTTTCTTCATATCCTGAAGAGTGCTTCTCATGGTTTGTTGATTGGCCCTGCCATACCTACGTTCCCAACCTAAGCTGAGTTTGTGTTTTCAGATTTCTGTCCTCAGATTCCTGGGCCACACACCCTCCAGGCTAGGGCCTCTGGAGCCAAACATTAGGACTGTGCCTACCCAATACATGGGAATTCTGCCCATTCCATTATCCAAAATCGTACAAATTAGGAGAACTCTCCAAAGTCCCCGAGGCCATCCCAATAGTGTAGGTCTCCGGGGACAAACAAGGGCGGTCTGACACCAGCCGAGCATCTACCTCCACTCATATCATAAATGGTTGTCCCCAGAGAAGAAGATGGAACCAGACAGGACCCTAGGCCATATTCGGATCCATTGCTTTGGTTTACAGACATGTCTCCACAAAAGCCTGGATTCCAAGACCAGCATAGGGGGTTTCTGAGGCACCCCTCAGAACAAATCTCGTTTCCACAAGGAAACTTGTGCATGGGACCTATGTCAAAAGCTTAGGAGAATACTTCAGGGTCCCGGTGTCACCGCCCCATTCCAAGGCCTTCATGGACACAAACACACATTAGGCCCCAACCTCGGGAAAGTCCATTTCAACACAGCCGCCCCGATTGCTCCCGCAGAGCCATCAAAACTCAACTGTCTTGTTGCTGGGAGAAAATTGGAATACGAGGCGGGATTCCCTGGCATCGATCCTCGAACGGTGCTCTGGAGTCATTCCCTATGGGATGTCCTGGAGCTGCCCAACAGGTCTCAATTGTCCCGCAGAAGGAATCCTTGAAGGGGGCATCCCACAACTCCCAACGTGGGAAAACCTCCATGGCCTTGAGATTCCGCTCCGTTCATGAAGGGGCAGTCATGCACAGAAACTCCAACCCGAGCCAACGTCTGATCCTCGCCGTGACTTCAGATGCATGAAATATTGGTTCAGATCTGCAGGAGGTACCTGCCGTGCCCTCGGCCTGAAGCCCAAGTCTAGCTTGTGTTCTCAGACTTCTGTCCTCACACTCCTGGCCCAGAAGCCCTCAAGTTTGGCAATTCTGGAACCAAAGTGCAGCACTCTGCCTGCCCTCTAGAAAAAATATCTTGCCTATTGAGCTCCCCAGGCACCTCAAATGAGGATAAACCTATACGGCACTCGACTGTACCCAAATCATATAGTCTAACCTGGGACTAATGCACTGACTGACACAACCTGAGCCCGAACCTCCTGACCAACACCCAGGCAGCTGACCGCACACTGAGCATATCAGACCCGCCATGGCCTTAGGTCGTCATCTCTTCCCAACTTCAGTTTTTCAGGCTTCAGAACCTAGACCTTATCTCCAACCACTGCCCAGGGTTGAAAATGATGCAGATATCAGAACACATTCCCCATGGCCAGAGACCTTGTGTTTGGCAGGTTGTCCAAAGTCCAGTGTAGTTGAAACCAGTGTGGCCCATGAGGCCCCGCCCATGCTCGCGGGCCACATTGGTCACAAACACACATTGTGACCCTCAGCATGAGCCCAGTCCTCAAGTAAGGCCTCTCAGTGGCTGGATGAAGAGACAGCATATTGGGCCTGCCATGCACCTAGGCCCCAATTTTTAACCATAGTTTGGGTTGTCCCTTCACTCTTCCCCAGGGCTCTGCTTTGGAATTCCTATTTTGTTCGGACACCTGAGGTAATAAACCTGAAAGGAGACCTCCCATCCGACAATTGAAGAAAAACTATTGGGACCGGGCCAAATCCACAGAGAGGAAGATTCGTCCATATCCCATGAGACCTCCCCACATTCTACAGCCATTTTTGTTTTGTCCAGAAACAAAAGCCTGAGCAAGTGCCTCAGACTCGCTCTTTCTTCATATCCTGAGGGGTACTTCTCATGGTTTGTAGATTGGGCCTTCCATACCTACGTCCCAAAACCTTAGCTGAGTTTGTGTTTTCAGACTTCTGTCCTCAAAGTCCTGGGCCGCACACCCTCCAGGCTGGGGCCCCTGGAGCCACACAATAGGACTGTGCCTACCCAATCCATGGGAATTCTGCCCATTCCATTGTCCAAAATCTCACCAATTAAGAAAACTCTCCAAATTCCCCCTAGGCCATCCCAATAGTGTAGGTCTCCAGGGACAAACAAGGGCGGTGTGACACCAGGTGAGCATCTCCCTCCACTCATTCCATAGTTGGATATCACCAGAGAAGAAGATTGAACCAGACAGGACCCTAGGCCATAATCGGATCCATTGTTTTGGTTTACAGGCATGTCTCCTCAAAAGCCTGGATTCCAATACCAGCATAGGGGGTTTCCTGAGGCACCCCTCAGAACAAATCTCATCTCCACAAGGAAACTTGTGCATGGGAGGTATGTCAAAAGCTTAGGAGAATACTTCAGGGTCCCGGTGCCAACGCCCCATTCCAAGGCCCTCATGGACAGAAACACACAATGGGCCCGATCCTAAAAGTCCATTTCAACTCAGCCACGCGGGTTGCACCCGCAGAGCTATCCGATCTCAACTGTCTTGTTGCTAGGAAACATTTGGAATGCGAGGCCCGCTTCCCAGGCATCCACCCCGAACGGTGCTCTGGAGTCCTTCCATATGCGATATCCTGGAGCTGCCCAACAGGTCTCAATTGTCCCGCAGAAGGAAGCCTTGAAGGGGGCATCCCACAACTCCCAATGTGGGAAAACCTCCATGGCCTTGAGATTCCGCTCCGTTCATGAAGGGGCAGTCATGCACAGAAACTCCAACCCGAGCCAACGTCTGATCCTCGCCGTGACTTCAGAAGCATGAGATATTCGTTCAGATCTGCAGGGGGTACCAGCCATGCCCTCGGCCTGAAGCCCAAGTCTAGCTTCTGTTCTCAGACTTGTCCTCACCCTCTGGTCCAGAATCCCTCATGTTTGGCAATACCGGACCCACAATGCAGCACTCTGCCTGCCTCTAGAAAAAATATATTGCCTAATGAGTAGCCCAGGCACCTCAAATGAGGATAAACCTACACGGCTCTCGACTGTACCTGAATTATATAGTCTAACCTGGGTACTAATTCACTGTCTGACACAACATGAAACCGAACCTCCGGACCAACAACCAGGCAGCTGCCCGCACACTGAGCACATCAGACCCGCCATGGCCTTAGGTCGTCATCTCTTCCCAACTGCGGTTTTCAGTCTTCAGAACGTAGACCTTATCTCCAAACACTGCCCAGGGTTGAAAATGATGCAGAAATCAGAGCTTCTTCCCCATGGCAAGAGACCTTGTGATTGGCATGTTATCCAAAGTTCTTGTAGTTGAAACCAGTGTGGCCCTTGAGGCCCCGCCCATGCTCGCAGGCCACATTGGTCACAAACACACATGCTGACCCTCAGCCTGTGCCCAGTCTTTAAGTAAGGCCACTCAGTGGCTGGATGAAGAGACAGCATATTGGGTCTGCCATGCCCCTAGGCCCCAATTTATAACCATTATTTGGGTTGTCCCTTCACTCTTCCCCAGGGCTCTGCTTTGGAATTCCTCTTTGGTTGGGACACCTGAATTAACAAACCTGAGAGGAGACCTCCCATCCCACAGAACGACGGAAAGAAATTGGGACCGGGCCAAATCCACAGAGAGGAAGATTCGTCCATGGACCATGAGGCCTCCCCACATCCCATGCCCATCTTTGATACAAAATCCAGAGACAAAAGCCTGAGCACGTGCCTCAGACTCGCTCTTTCTTCATATCCTGAAGAGTTCTTCACATGATTTGTAGATTGGACCTGCCATACCTTCGTCCCCAACCTAAGCTGAGTTTGTGTTTTCAGACCTCTGTCCTCAAATTCCTGTGCCACACACCCTCCAACCTGGGGCCCCTGGAGCCACACATTAGGAATGTGCCTACCCAATCCATGGGAATTCAGCCCATTCCATTGTCCAAAATCGTACAAATTAGGAGAACCCTCCAAAGTGCCCGAGGCCATCCCAATAGTGTAGGTCTCCCGGGACAAACAAGGGCGGTCTGACACCACCTGAGCATCTACCTACACTCATACCATAGATGGATGTCCCCAGAGAAGAAGATGGAACCAGACAGGACCCTAGGCCATAATCAGATCCATTGCTTTGGTTTACAGGCATGTCTCCTCAAAAGCCTGGATTCCAAGACCAGCAAAGCGGGTTTCCAGAGGCACCCATCAGAACAAATCTCGTCTCCACAAGGAAACTTGTGCATGGGACCTATGTCAAAAGCTTAGGAGAAAACTTCAGAGTCCCGGTGCCACCGCCCCATTCCAAGGCCCTCATGGACACAAACACATATTAGGCCCCATGCTCGGGAAAGTCCATTTCAACTCAGCCACCCTGGTTGCTCCCGCAGAGCCTTCAGATCTCAACTGTCTTGTTGCTAGGAGACAATTAGAATGCGAGGCCGGCTTCCCTGGCATCCATCCCCGAACGGTGCTCTGGACTCATTCCATATGGGATAACATGGAGCTGCCCAACAGGTCTCAATTGGCCCGCAGAAGGAATCCTTGAAGGGGGCATTCCAAAACTCCGAACGTGGGAAAACCTCCATGGCCTTGAGATTCCGCTCCATTCATGAAGGGGCAGTCAGCACAGAAACTCCAACCTGAGCCAACGTCTGAACCTCGCCTTAACTTCAGAAGCATGAGATATTCGTTCAGATCAGCAAGGGGTACCAGCCATGCCCTCGGCCTGAAGCCCAAGTCTAGCTTCTGTTCTCAGACTTGTCCTCACACTCGTGGTCCAGAATCCCTCATGTTCGGCAATACCGGACCCACAATGCAGCACTCTGCTTGCCCTCTAGAAAAAAATATATTGCCTAATGAGTTGCCCAGGCACATCAAATGAGGATAAACCTACACGGCACTAGAATGTACCTAAATTATATATACCTGGGCACTAATGCACAGTCTGACACAACCTGAACCCGAAACTCCGGACCAACACCCAGGCAGCTGCCCGCAAACTGAGCACATCAGACCCGCCATGGCCTTAGGTCGTCATCTCTTCTCAACTGCGGTTTCCAGGCTTCAGAAACTAGACCTTATCTCCAACCACTGCCCAGGGTTGAAAATGATGCAGAAATCCTGAGCTCCTTCCCCATGGTAAGAGACCTTGTGATTGGCATGTTGTTCAAAGTTCAGTGTAGATGAAAACAGTGTGGCACATGAGGCCCCGCCCCTGCTGGCGGGCAACATTAGTCACAAACACACATTGTGACCCTCAGCCTGAACCCCATCCTCACGTAAGGCCACTCAGTGGCTGGAAGAAGAGACAGCATATTTGGCCTGCCATGCCCCTAAGCCCCATTTTTTAACGATAATTTGGGTTGTCACTTCACTCTTCCCCAGGGCTCTGCTTAGGAATTCCTCTTTGGTTGGGACACCTGAGGTAACAAACCTGAGAGGAGACCTCCCATCCCACAGATTGACGGAAAGAAATTGGGACCGGGCCAAATCCACAGATAGGAAGTTTCGTCCATGGCCCATGAGGCCTCCCCACATTCCACGCCCATCTTTGATAAAAAATCCAGAGACAAAAGCCTGAGCAAGTGCCTCAGACTCGCTCTTTCTTCATATCCTGAAGAGTTCTTCACATGATTTGTAGATTGGACCTGCCATACCTACGTCCCCAAACCTAAGCTGAGTTTGTGTTCTCAGACCTCTGTCCTCAAATTCCTGGGCCACACACCCTCGAACCTGGGTCCCCTGGAGCCACACATTAGGACTGTGTCTACCCAATCCATGGGAATTCTGCCCATTCCATTGTCCAAAATCGTACAAATTAGGAGAGCCCTCCAAAGTTCCCGAGGCCATCCCAATAGTGTAGGTCTCCCGGGACAAACAAGGGCGGTCTTACACCAGCTGAGCATCTACCTACACTCATACCATAGATGGATGTCCCCAGAGAAGAAGATGGAACCAGACAGTACCCTAGGCCATAATCGGGTCCATTGCTTTTGTTTACAGGCATGTCTCCTCAAAAGCCTGGATTCCAAGACCAGCAGGGGGCTTCCTGAGGCACCCATCAGAACAAATCTCGTCTCCACAAGGAAACTTGTGCATGGGACCTATGTCAAAAGCTTAGGAGAATACTTCAGGGTCCCGGTGCCACCGCCCCATTGCAAGTTCTCATGGACACAAACACATATTAGGCCACATCCTCGGGAAAGTCCATTTCAACTCAGCCACCCCGGTTGCTCCGGCATGGCCTTCAGATCTCAACTGTCTTGTTGCTAGGAGACAATTAGAATGCGAGGCCGGCTTCCCTGGCATACATCCCCGAACGGTGCTCTGGTGTCATTCCATATCGGATATCCTGGAGCTGCCCACCAGGTCTCAATTGTCCCGCAGAAGGAATCCTTGAAGGGGGCATCCCAAAACTCCCAACGTGGAAAAACCTCCATGGCCTTGAGATTCCGCTCCGTTCATGAAGGGGCAGTCAGCACAGACTCCAACTTGAGTCAACGTCTGAACCTCGCCGTAACTTCAGAAGCATGAGATATTCGTTCAGATCTGCAAGGGGTACCAGCCATGCCCTCGGCCTGAAGCCCAAGTCTAGCTTCTGTTCTCAGACTTGTCCTCACACTCCTGGTCCAGAATCCCTCATGTTCGGCAATACCGGACCCACAATGCAGCACTCTGCTTGCCCTCTAGAAAAAATATATTGCCTAATGTGTTGCCCAGGCACCTCAAATGATGATAAACCTACACGGCACTAGAATGTACCTAAATTATATATCTAACCTGGGCACTAATGCACTGTCTGACACAACCTGAAAGAGAACCTCCGGACCAACACCCAGGCAGCTGACCGCACACTGAGCACATCAGACCCGCCATGGCCTTAGTTCGTCATCTCTTCCCAACTGCGGTTTCCAGGCTTCAGAACCTAGACCTTATCTCCAACCACTGCCCAGGGTTGAAAATGATGAAGAAATCAGAGCTCCTTCAACATGGCAAGAGACCTTGTGATTAGCATGTTGTCCAAAATTCAAAGTAGATGAAACCAGTGTGGCACATGAGGCCCCTCCCCTGTTCGCAGGCCACATTAGTCACAAACACACATTGTGACCCTCAGCCTGAACCCCGTCCTCAAGTAAGGCCACTCAGTGGCTGGAAGAAGAGACAGCATATTGGGCCTGCCATGCCCCTAGGCCCCATTTTTTAACCATATTTTGGGTTGTCCCTTCACTCTTCCCCAGGGCTCTCCTTAGGAATTCCTCTTTGGTTGTACACCTGAGGTAACAAACCTGAGAGGAGACCTCCCATCCCACAGATTCACGGAAAGAAATTGGGACCGGGCCAAATCCACAGAGAGGAAGATTCGTCCATGGCCCATGAGGTCTTCCCACATTTGACGCCCATCTTTGATACAAAATCCACAGACAAATGCCTGAGGAAGCACCTCAGAATCACTCTTTTTTCATATCCTGAAGAGTTCTTCTCATGGTTGTAGATTGGACCTGCCATACCTACGTCCCCTAACCTAAGCTGACTTTGTGTTTTCAGACTTCTGTCTTCAAATTCCTGGGCCACACACACTCCAGGCTGGGGCCTCTGGAGCCACAAATTAGGACTGTGCCTACCCAATCCATGGGAATTCTGCCCATACCATTGTCCAAAATCGTACAAATTAGGAGAACACTCCAACATCCCGGAAGCCATCCCAATAGTGTAAGTCTCCAGGGACAAACAAGGGTGGTCTGCCACCAGCTGAGCATCTACCTCCATTCATACCATAGATGGATGTCCCCAGAGAAGAAGATTGAACCAGACAGGACCCTAGGCCATAATCGGATCCATTATTTGGTTTACAGGCATGTCTCCTCAAAATCCCGGATTCCAATACCAGCAAAGGTGGTTTCCTGAGGCACCCATCAGAACAAAAATCGTCTTCACAAGGAAACTTGTGCTTGGGAGCTATGTCCAAAGGTTAGGAGAATACTTCAGGGTCCCGGTGCCACCCCCCCATTCCAACGCCCTCATGGACACAAAAACACATTAGGCCCCATCCTCAGGAAAGTCCATTTCAACTCAGCCACCAAGGTTGCTCCCGCAGGCCATTCGATCTCAACTGTCTTGTTGCTAGGAGACAATTGGAATGCGAGGCGGTCTACCTGGGCATCCATCCTCCAAAGCCCTCATGGACACAAACACACCTTAGGCTCCATTCTGAGGAAAAATCCAATTCAACTCAGCCACCCCGGTTGCTCCAGCATAGCCATCCGATCTCACCTGTCTTGTTGCTAAAAGACAATTGGAATGCGAGGCGGGCTTCCCTGGCATCCATCCTCCAATGGTGATCTGAAGTCATTCCTTATGGGATGTCCTGGAGCTGCCCAACCAGTCTCGATTGTCCCTCAGAAGGAATCCATGAAGGGGGAATCCCACAACTCCCAACGTGGGAAAACCTCCATGGCCTTGAGATTCCGGTCCGTTCATGAAGGGGCAGTCATGCACAGAAAATCCAACCTGAGCCAACGTCTGATCCTCGCCGTGAATTCAGATGCATTAGATATTGGTTCCGATCTGCAGGGGGTAACTGCCGTGCCATCGGCCTGAAGCCCAAGTCTAGCTTGTGTTCTAAGACTTCTGTCCTCACACTATTGGCCCAGGAGACCTCAGGTTTGGCAATTCCGGACCCACAATGCAGCACTCTGCCAGCCCTCTAGAAAAAATATCTTGCCTAATGAGCTGCCCAGGCACCTCAAATGAGGATAAACCTACACGGCACTCGACTGTACCCAAATTATATAGTCTAACCAGAGCACTAATGCACTCTCTGACAAAACCTGAGCCCGAACCTCCGGACCAACATCAGGCAGCTGACCGCACATTGAGCACATCAGACCTGCCATGGCCTTAGGTCGCCTTCTCTTCCCTACCTCAGTTCAGGCTTCAAAACGAGACCTTATCTGCAATCACTGCCCAGGGGTGAGTGTGATGCAGAAATCAGAACTCCCCCTTACCCATGGCAAGAAACCTTGTGGTTGGCACTTGTCCAACGTTCAGTAGAGGAGAAACCAGCATTCACCCTGAGGCCTCACCCATTTTGAGTGCGACGAGGGCATACACACGCATTGTGACCCTCAGCATGAGTTCTGTCCTCTAGTAAGTCCTCTCAGTGGCTGGACCATTAGATATCATAATGGGCTTGACATGTCCCTAGGCCCCAATTTTTAACCCGATTTCTGATTGTCCAGTCGCCCCTCCCCAGGGCTCTACTCTGGAATCCCTCATTTGGTGGGACACCTGAGGTTAAAAAAGAAAACAACAACAACAACAACAACAACAAAAAACGGACTTCTTCCAGCCCATAGAATGCCCCCAAACTCTTTGGACGGGGCCAAACCACAAGAGAGTAAGACTCGTCCATTTCCCATGAAGTCCCCCAGAAATTTCACGACCATGAGTGAAACGATATCCAGAGACAAAAACTTGAGCAGGGGCCTCGCACTCGCCCTTCTTTCAAATCCCGAAGTGTTCTCTTCATGGTCTGTAGATCAGTCCTGCCATACCTATGACCCGAAACATAAGCCGAGTTTGTGTTTTCAGACAACTGTCCAAACAGCCCTGGCCTACAAAACCTACAGGCTCAGGACCCTGGAGCCAAACCTGAGGACTGTACTTGCCCTCTCCTAGGGAATTGTGTGTGCCCATTCCAATGGCCACAACCCTTCTAATAGGATAAACCTCCGAAGTCCCTGATCCATCTCAATAGTGGTGGCTTCCCAGGAAAAACAGGGGCAATCTGAGCCCAACTGAGCACCTACCTGCACTCAGACCCATAGACAGATGTGGACAGAAGTCTGAGACCACAACTAGACTTGGGCTTCAGGCCCGAGGGTAAGGCAGGTACTCCCTGCACATCTGAACCAATATCTCATGCATCTGATGTCACGGCAAAGATCAGACGTTGGCTCAGGTTGTAGTTTCTGTGCATGACTGCCCCTGCATGAACGGAGAGGAATCTCAAGGCCATGGAGGTTTTCCCACATTGGGAGTTGTGGGATGCCCCCTTCAAGGATTCCTTCTGCGGGACAATTGAGATCTGTTTGGCAGCTCCAAAACATCCCATATGGAATGACCCAGAGTACCGTTCGAGGATGGATGCCAGGGAAGCCCGCCTCGCATTCCAATTGTCTCCTAGCAACAAGACAGTGGAGATCGGATGGCTCTGCGGGAGCAACCGGGGTGGCTGAGTTCAAATGGACGTTCCCGAGCATGGGGCCTAATATGTGTTTGTGTCCCTGAGGACCTTGGAATGGGGCTGTGGCACTGGGACTCTGAAGTATTCTCCTAAGATTTTGACATAGGTCCCATGCACAAGTTTCCTCGTGGAGACGAGATGTTTTCTGATGGGTGCCTCAGGAAACCCCCTATGCTGGTATTGGTATCCAGGCTTTTGAGGAGACATGCCTGTAAACCAAAGCAATGGATCCGATTATGGCCTACGGTCCTGTCTGGTTCCAGCTCCTTCTCTGGGGACATCCATCTATGGTATGAGTGGAGGTAGATGCTCAGCTGGTGTCAGACCGCCCTTCTTTGTTCACAGAGACCTACATTATTGGGATGGCCTCGGGGACTTTGGAGGGTTCTCCTAATTTGTACAATTTTGGACAATGGAATGGGCAGAATTCCCATGCATGGGGTAGGCACAGTCCTAATGTGTGGCACCAGTGGCCAGACCCTGGAGGGTGTGTGGCCCAGGACTGTGAGGACAGAAGTCGGAAAACACAAACGCAGCTTAGGTTTGGGGACGTAGGTATGGCAGGCCCAATCTACAAACCATGAGAAGAATTCTTCAGGATATGAAGAAAGAGCGAGTCTGAGGCGCTTGCTCAGGCTTTGGTCTCTGGATTTTGTATCAACGATGGCCGTGGAATGTGGGGAGGCCTCATGGGCCATGGACGAATCTTCCTCTCTGTGGATTTGGATCGGCCTAATTGTTTTTCGTCAATCTGTGGGATGGAAGGTCTCCTTTCAGGTTTGTTACCTCAGGTGTCCCAACCAAAGAGGAATTCCAAACAGAGCCCTGGGAAGAGTGAAGGGACAACCCAAACTATGGTTAAAATTTGGGGCCTAGGGGCATGGCAGGCCCCATATGCTGTCCCTTCATCCAGCCACTGAGAGGCCTTACTTGAGGACTGGGCTCAGGCTGAGGTTCACAATGTGTGCTTGTGACCAATGTGGCCCGCGAGCTTGGGCGGGGCCTCATGGGCCACACTGGTTTCAACTACACTGAACTTTGGACAACATGCCAATCACAAGTTCTCTTGCCATGGTGAAGGAGTTCTGATTTCTGCATCATTTTCAACCCTGGGCAGTGGATGGAGATAAGGTCTAGGTTCTGAAGCCTGAAATCCGCAGTTGGAAGAGATGATGACCTAAAGCCATGGTGGTTCTGATGTGCTCAGTGTGCGGCCAGCTGCCTGGTTGTTGGTCAGGAGTTTTAGGCTCAGGTTGTGTCAGACAGTGCATTAGTGCCCAGGTTAGACTATGTAATTTGGGTACAGTCGAGTGCCGTGTAGGTTGATCCTCATTTGAGGTGCCTGGGCAGCTCATTAGGCAAGATATTTTTTCTAGAGGGCAGGCAGAGTGCTGCATTGTGGGTCCGTAATTGCCAAACTTGAGGGCTTCTGGGCCAGTAGTGTGATGACAGAAGTCTGAGACCACAAGCTAGGCTTGGGCTTCAGTCCCGAGGGCAAGGCAGGTACCCCCTGCACATCTGAACCAATATCTCATGCATCTGATGTCACGGCGAGGATCAGACTTTGGCTCAGGTTGTAGTTTCTGTGCATAACTGCCCCTTCATGAACGGAGAGGAATCTCAAGGCCATGGAGGTTTTCCCACGTTGGGAGTTGTGGGATGCCCCCTTCAAGGATTCCTTCTGCGGGACAATTGAGACCTGTTTGGCAGCTCCAAAATATCCCATATGGAATGACTCCAGAGCACTGTTCGAGGATGGATGCCAGGGAAGCCCGCCTCGCATTCCAATTGTCTCCTAGCAACAAGACAGTGGAGATCGGATGGCTCTGCGGGAGACACCGGGGTGGCTGAGTTGAAATGGACGTTCCCGAGCATGGGGCCTAATGTGTATTTGTTTCCATGAGGACCTTGGAATGGGGCGGTGGCTTCGGGACTCGGAAGTATGCTCCTAAGTTTTTGACATAGGTCCCATGCACAAGTTTACTCGTGGAGACGAGATTTTTTCTGATGGGTGCCTCAGGAAACACCCTATGCTCGTATTAGAATCCAGGATTTTGAGGAGACATGCCTGTAAACCAAAGAAGTGGATCCGATTATGGCCTAGGGTCCTGTCTGTTTCCATCTCCTTCTCTGGGGACATCCATCTATGGTATGAGTGGAGGTAGATGCTCAGCTGGTGTCAGACTGCCCTTGTTTGTCCACAGACACCTACATATTGGGATGGCCTCGGGGACTTTGGAGGGTTCTCCTAATTTGTACAATTTTGGACAATGGAATGGGCAGAATTACCATAGATTGGGTAGGCACAGTCCTAATGTGTGGCTCCAGGGGCCCCAGCCTGGAGGGTGTGTGGCCCAGGACTTTGAGGACAGAAGTCTGAAAACACAGACAAGGCTTAGGTTTGGGGACGTAGGTATGGCAGGCCCAATCTATAAACCATGAGAAGAATTCTTCAGGATATGAAGAAAGAGCGAGTCTGAGGCGCTTGCTCAGGCTTTGGTCTCTGGATTTTGTATCAACGATGGCCGTGGAATGTGGGGAGACTTCATGGGCCATGGACGATTCTTCCTCTCTGTGGATTTGGACCGGTCCCAATTGTATTTCGTCAATCTGTGGGATGGGAGGTCTCCTTTCAGGTTTGTAACCTCAGGTGTCCCAACCAAAGAGGAATTCCAAAGCAGAGCCCTGGGGAAGAGTGAAGGGACAACCCAAACTATGGTTAAAATTTGGGGCCTAGGGGCATGTCAGGCCCCATATGCTGTCTCTTCACCAGCCACTGAGAGGCCTTACTTGAGAACTGGGCTCAGGCTGAGGGTCACAATGTGTGTTTGTGTCCAATGTGGCCCGGGAGAGTGGGCGTGGCCTCATGGGCCACACCGTTTTCATCTACACTGAACTTTGGACAACATGCCAATCACAAGGTCTCTTGCCATGGTGAAGGAGTTCTGATTTCTGCATTATTTTCAACCCTGGGCCGTGGTTGGAGATAAGGTCTAGGTTCGGAAGACGAAAACTGCAGTTGGGAAGAGATGATGACCTAAGGCCATGGTGGGTCTGATGTGCTCAGTGTGCGGTCAGCTGCCTGGTTGTTGGTCAGGAGTTTCGGGCTCAGGTTGTGTCAGACAGTGCATTAGTGCCCAGGTTAGACTATATAATTTGGATACAGTCGATTGCCGTGTATGTTGATCCTTATTTGAGGTACCCGGGCAGTTCCTTAAACAAGATATTTTTTCTAGAGGGCAGGTAGAGTGCTGCATTGTGGTTCCGGAATTGCCAAACGTGAGAGCTTCTGGGCCAGCAGTGTGAGGACAGAAGTCTGAGACCACAAGCTAGACTTGGGCTTCAGGCCGAGGGCAAGGCAGGTACCCCATACACATCTGAACCAATATCTCATGCATCTGAAGTCACGGCGAGGATCCGACGTTGGCCTAGGTTGTAGTTTCTGTGCATGACTGCCCCTTCATGAACGGAGAGGAATCTCAAAGCCATGGAGTTTTTCCCACGTTGGGAGTTGTGGGATGGCCCCTTCAAGGATTCCTTCTGCGGGACAATTGAGACCTGTTGGGCAGCTCCAAAACATGCCATATGGAATGACTCCAGAGCACCGTTCGAGGATGGATTCCAGGGAAGCCCACCTCGCTCTCCAATTGTCTCCTAGCAACAAGACAGTTGAGTTCGGATGGCTGTGCGGGAGCAACCTGGTTGTCTGTGTTGATATGGACTTTCCTGAGCATGGGGCCTAATGTGGGTTTGTGTCCATGAGGACCTTGGAATGGGGCGGTGGCACCGGGACTCTGAATTATTCTCCTAAGATTTTGACATAGGTCCCATGCACAAGTTTCCTCGTGGAGACGAGATTTTTTCTTTTGGGTGCCTCAGGAAAGCCCCTATGCTGGTATAGGAATCCAGGATTTTGAGGAGACATGCCTTTAAACCAAAGCAATGGATCCGATTATGGCCTAGGGTCCTGTCTGGTACCATATCCTTCTCTGGGGACATCCATCTATGGTATGAGTGGAGGTAGATGCTCAGCTGGTGTCAGACCGCCCTTGTTTGTCCACAGACACCTACATATTGGGATGGCCTCGGGGACTTTGGAGGGTTCTCCTAATTTGTACGATTTTGGACAATGGAATGGGCAGAATCCCCATGCATGGGGTAGGCACAGTCCTAATGTGTGGCTCCAGAGGCCCCAGCCTGGAGGGTGTGTGGCCCAGGACTATGAGGACAGAGGTCGGAAAACACAAAGGCAGCTTAGGTTTGGGGACGTAGGTATGGCAGGCCCAATCTACAAACCATGAGAAGAAATCTTCAGGATACGAAGAAAGAACGAGTCTGAGGCGCTTGCTCAGGCTTTGGTGTCTGGATTTTGTGTCAACGATGGCCATGGAATGAGGGGAGGCCTCATGGGCCATGGACGAACTTCCTCTCTTGGGATTTGGCCCGGTCCCAATTGTTTTTCGTCAATCTGTGGGATGGGAGGTCTCCTTTCAGGTTTGTTACCTCAGGTGTCCCAACCATAGAGGAATTCCAAACAGAGCCCTGGGAAGAGTGAAGGGACAACTCAAACTATGGTTAAAATTTGGGTCCTAGGGGCATGGCAGGCCCCATATGCTATCTCTTCATCCAGCCACTGAAAGGCCTTACTTGAGGACTGGGCTCAGGCTGAGGGTCACAATGTGTGTTTGTGACCAATGTGTCCCGCGAGCAGGGTCCGAGCCTCATGGGCCACACTGGTTTCAACTACACTGAACTTTGGACAACATGCCAATCACACGGTCTCTTGCAATGGGGAAGGAGTTCTGATTTCTGCATCATTTTTAACCCTGGGAAGTGGTTGGAGATAAGGTCTAGGTTCGGAAGCCTGAAAAACGCAGTTGGGAAGAGATGATGACTTAAGGCCATAGTGGGTCTGATGTGCTCAGTGTGCGGTCAGCTGCCTGGGTGTTGGTCAGGAGTTTCGGGCTCAGGTTGTGTCAGACAGTGCATTAGTGCCCAGGTTAGACTATATAATTTGGGTACAGTCGAGTTCCGTGAAGGTTGATCATCTTGTGGTGCCTGGGAAGCTCATTAGGCAAGATATTTTTTCTGGAGGGCAGGCAGAGTACTGCATTGTGGGTCCGGAATTGCCAAACGTGAGGGCTTCTGGGCCAGTAGTGTGAGGACAGAAGTCTGAGACCACAAGCTAGACTTGGGCGTCAGGCCGAGTGCAAGGCAGGTACCCCCTGCACATCTGAACCCATATCTCATGCATCTGAAGTCACGGCAGGATCAGACGTTGACTCAGGTTGTAGTTTCTGTGCATGACTGCCCTTCATGAACGGAGAGGAATCTCAATGCCATGGAGGTTTTGCCTCGTTGGGAGTTGTGGGATGCCCCCTTCAAGGATTCCTTCTGCGGGACAATTGAGACCTGTTGGGCAGCCCCAAAACATCCCATATGGAATGACTCCAGAGTACCGTTCGAGGATGGATGCCAGGGATGCCCGCCTCACATTCCAATTGTCTCCTAGCAACAAGACAGTGGAGATCGGATGGCTCTGCGGGAGCAACCGGGGTGGCTGATTTGAAATGGACTTTCGTGAGCATGGGGCCTAATGTGTGTTTGTGTCCATGAGGACCTTGGAATGGGGCGGTGGCACCGGCTCTGAAGTATTCTCCTAAGATTTTGACATAGGTCCCATGCACAAGTTTCCTCGTGGAGACGAGATGTTTTCTGATGGGTGCCTCAGGAAACCCCCTATGCTGGTATTGGAATCCAGGATTTTGAGGAGACATGCCTGTAAACCAAAGCAATGGATCCGATTATGGCCTAGGGTCCTATCTGGTTCCATCTCCTTCTCTTGGGACATCCATCTATGGTATGAGTGGAGGTAGATGCTCAGCTGGTGTCAGACCGCCCTTGTTTGTCCAAAGAGACCTACATATTGGGATGGCCTCGGGGACTTTGAGGGTTCTCCTAATTTGTACAATTTTGGACAATGGAATGGGCAGAATTCCCATGCATGAAGTAGGCACAGTCCTAATATGTGGCTCCAGGGGCCCCAGCCAGGAGGGTGTGTTGCCCAGGACTTTGAGGACAGAAGTCGGAAAACACAAACTCAGCTAGGTTCTGAATCCTGAAAACCGCAGTTGGGAAGAGATGATGACCTAAGGCCATGGTGGGTCTGATGTGCTCAGTGTGCGGTCAGCTGCCTGGTTGTTGGTCAGGAGGTTCGGGCTCAGGTTGTAGTTTCTGTGCATGACTGCCCCTTCATGACCTACATAGGTCCCATGCACAAGTTTCTTCGTGGAGACGAGATTATTTCTGATGGGTGCCTCAGGAAACCCCCTATGCTGGAATAGGAATCCAGGATTTTGAGGAGACATGCCTATAAACCAAAGCAATGGATCCGATTATGTTGTCAGACCGCCCTTGTTTGTCCACAGAGACCTACACTATTGGGATGGCCTAGGGACTTTGGAGGGTTCTCCTAATTTGTACGAAAGTATACAATGGAATGGGCATGGGGTAGGCACAGTCCTAATGTGTGGCTCCAGTGGCCCCAGCCTGGAGTGTGTGTGGCCCAGTACTTTGAGGACAGATGTCTGAAAACACAAACTCAGCTTGGTTTGGGGACGTAGGTATATCAGGCCCCATCTACAAACCATGAGAAGAACTCTTCAGGATATGAAGAAAGAGCGAGTCTGAGGCGCTTGCTCAGGCTATGGTCTCTGTATTTTGTATCAACGAAGGCCGTCGAATGTGAGGAGGCCTCATGGGCCATGGACGAATCTTCCTCTCTGTGAATTTTGCCCGGTCCCAATTGTTTTTCGTAAATCTGTGGGCTGGGATGTTGCCTTCAGGTATGTTACCTCAGGTGTCCGAACCAAAGAGGAATTCCAAAGCAGAGACCTGGGGAAGAGTGAAGGGACAACCCAAACTATGGTTAAAAATTTGGGCCTAGTGGCATGGCAGCCCCCATATGCTGTCTCTTCATCCAGCCACTGAGAGGCCTTACTTGAGGACTGGGCTCAGGCTGAGGGTCACAATGTGTGTTTGTGACCAATGTGGCCCGCGAGCATGGGCGGGGCCTCATGGGCCACACTGGTTTCAACTACACTGAACTTTGGACAACATGCCAATCACAAGGTTTCTTGCCATTGGGAAGGAGTTCTGCTTTCTGCATCATTTTCAAACCTGGGCAGTGGTTGGAGATAAGGTCTAGGTTCTTGATCCTGAAAACCGCAGTTGGGAAGAGATGACGACCTAAGTCCATGGCGGGTCTGATGTGCTCAGTGTGCGGTCAGCTGCCTGGGTGTTGGTCAGCCAGTTCGGGCTCAGGTTGTGTCAGACAGTGCATTAGTGCCCAGGTTAGACTGTATAATTTGGGTACAGTCGAGTGCCTTGTAGTTTTATCCTCCTTTAAGTTGCCTGGGCACCTCATTAGGCAATATATTTTTTTCTAGAGGGTAGGCAGAGTGCTGCATTGTGGGTCCAGAATTGCCAAACTTGAGGAATTCTGGGCCAGCAGTGTGAGGACAGAAGTCTGAGACCACAAGCTAGACTTGGGCGTCAGGCCGAGTGCAAGGCAGGTACCCCCTGCACATCTGAACCCATATCTCATGCATCTGAAGTCACGGCAGGATCAGACGTTGACTCAGGTTGTAGTTTCTGTGCATGACTGCCCTTCATGAACGGAGAGGAATCTCAATGCCATGGAGGTTTTGCCTCGTTGGGAGTTGTGGGATGCCCCCTTCAAGGATTCCTTCTGCGGGACAATTGAGACCTGTTGGGCAGCCCCAAAACATCCCATATGGAATGACTCCAGAGTACCGTTCGAGGATGGATGCCAGGGATGCCCGCCTCACATTCCAATTGTCTCCTAGCAACAAGACAGTGGAGATCGGATGGCTCTGCGGGAGCAACCGGGGTGGCTGATTTGAAATGGACTTTTGTGAGCATGGGGCCTAATGTGTGTTTGTGTCCATGAGGACCTTGGAATGGGGCGGTGGCACCGGCTCTGAAGTATTCTCCTAAGATTTTGACATAGGTCCCATGCACAAGTTTCCTCGTGGAGACGAGATGTTTTCTGATGGGTGCCTCAGGAAACCCCCTATGCTGGTATTGGAATCCAGGATTTTGAGGAGACATGCCTGTAAACCAAAGCAATGGATCCGATTATGGCCTAGGGTCCTGTCTGGTTCCATCTCCTTCTCTTGGGACATCCATCTATGGTATGAGTGGAGGTAGATGCTCAGCTGGTGTCAGACCGCCCTTGTTTGTCCAAAGAGACCTACATATTGGGATGGCCTCGGGGACTTTGAGGGTTCTCCTAATTTGTACAATTTTGGACAATGGAATGGGCAGAATTCCCATGCATGAAGTAGGCACAGTCCTAATATGTGGCTCCAGGGGCCCCAGCCAGGAGGGTGTGTTGCCCAGGACTTTGAGGACAGAAGTCGGAAAACACAAACTCAGCTAGGTTCTGAATCCTGAAAACCGCAGTTGGGAAGAGATGATGACCTAAGGCCATGGTGGGTCTGATGTGCTCAGTGTGCGGTCAGCTGCCTGGTTGTTGGTCAGGAGGTTTGGGCTCAGGTTGTAGTTTCTGTGCATGACTGCCCCTTCATGACCTACATAGGTCCCATGCACAAGTTTCTTCGTGGAGACGAGATTATTTCTGATGGGTGCCTCAGGAAACCCCCTATGCTGGAATAGGAATCCAGGATTTTGAGGAGACATGCCTATAAACCAAAGCAATGGATCCGATTATGTTGTCAGACCGCCCTTGTTTGTCCACAGAGACCTACACTATTGGGATGGCCTAGGGACTTTGGAGGGTTCTCCTAATTTGTACGAAAGTATACAATGGAATGGGCATGGGGTAGGCACAGTCCTAATGTGTGGCTCCAGTGGCCCCAGCCTGGAGTGTGTGTGGCCCAGTACTTTGAGGACAGATGTCTGAAAACACAAACTCAGCTTGGTTTGGGGACGTAGGTATATCAGGCCCCATCTACAAACCATGAGAAGAACTCTTCAGGATATGAAGAAAGAGCGAGTCTGAGGCGCTTGCTCAGGCTATGGTCTCTGTATTTTGTATCAACGAAGGCCGTCGAATGTGAGGAGGCCTCATGGGCCATGGACGAATCTTCCTCTCTGTGAATTTTGCCCGGTCCCAATTGTTTTTCGTAAATCTGTGGGCTGGGATGTTGCCTTCAGGTATGTTACCTCAGGTGTCCGAACCAAAGAGGAATTCCAAAGCAGAGACCTGGGGAAGAGTGAAGGGACAACCCAAACTATGGTTAAAAATTTGGGCCTAGTGGCATGGCAGCCCCCATATGCTGTCTCTTCATCCAGCCACTGAGAGGCCTTACTTGAGGACTGGGCTCAGGCTGAGGGTCACAATGTGTGTTTGTGACCAATGTGGCCCGCGAGCATGGGCGGGGCCTCATGGGCCACACTGGTTTCAACTACACTGAACTTTGGACAACATGCCAATCACAAGGTTTCTTGCCATTGGGAAGGAGTTCTGCTTTCTGCATCATTTTCAAACCTGGGCAGTGGTTGGAGATAAGGTCTAGGTTCTTGATCCTGAAAACCGCAGTTGGGAAGAGATGACGACCTAAGTCCATGGCGGGTCTGATGTGCTCAGTGTGCGGTCAGCTGCCTGGGTGTTGGTCAGCCAGTTCGGGCTCAGGTTGTGTCAGACAGTGCATTAGTGCCCAGGTTAGACTGTATAATTTGGGTACAGTCGAGTGCCTTGTAGTTTTATCCTCCTTTAAGTTGCCTGGGCACCTCATTAGGCAATATATTTTTTTC
Source organism: Mustela nivalis (assembly GCF_964662115.1). NCBI lineage: Eukaryota > Metazoa > Chordata > Mammalia > Carnivora > Mustelidae > Mustela > Mustela nivalis. Next base: position 26,555 of record NW_028136011.1, on the reverse strand, counting down.
TAGAGGGTAGGCAGAGTGCTGCATTGTGGGTCCAGAATTGCCAAACTTGAGGAATTCTGGGCCAGTAGTGTGAGGACAGAAGTCTGAGAACACAAGCTAGACTTGAGCTTCAGGCCGAGGGCAGGGCAGGTACCCCCTGAAGTTCTGAACCAATATCTCATGCATCTGAAGTCACGGCGAGGATCAGACGTTGGCTCAGTTTGGAGTTTCTGTGCATGACTGCACCTTCATGAACATGGCTGAATCTCACGACCATGGAGGTTTTCAACACGTTGGGACTTGTGGGATGCCCCTTTCCAGGATTTCTTCTGCGGGACAATTGAGACCTTTTGGGCAGCTCCAAGACTTCCCATATGGAATGACTCCAGAGCACAGTTCGAATATGGATGCCAAGGAAGCCCGCCTCGCATTCCAATTGTCTCCTCGCAACAAGACATTTGAAATCGGATGGCTCTGCGGGAGCAACCGTGGTGGCTGAGTTGAAATGGACTTTCCTGAGGATGGGGCCTAATGTGTGTTTGTGTCCATGAGGACCTTGGAATGGGCGGTGTCACTGGGACCCTGAAGTATTCTCCTAAGCTTTTGACATAGCTTACATGCACAAGTTTCCTCATGGAGACGAGAATTGTTCTCATGGGTGCCTCAGGAAAACCTCTATGCTTGTATTGGAATCCAGGCTTTTGAGGAGACATGCCTGTAAACCAAAGCAATGGATCCGATTATGGCCTAGTGTCCTGTCTGGTTCAATCTTCTTCTCTGAGGACATATATCTATGGTATGAGTGGAGGTAGATGCTCAGCTGGTGTCAGACGGCCCTTGTTTGTCCCGGGAGACCACACAATTGTGATGTCCACGGGTACTTTCTAGGGTTCTCCTAATTTGTACGATTTGGAACAATGGAATGGGCAGAATTCCCATGTATTGTGTAGGCACAGTCCTAATATGTGGCTCCAGGTGCCCAGCCTGGAGGGTGTGTGGCCCAGGATTTCTAGGACAGAAGACTGAAAACACAAACTCAGCCAAGGTTTGGGACGTAGGTATGGCAGGCCCAATCTACAAACCATGAAAAGAACTCTTCAGGATATGAAGAAAGTGCGAGTCTGAGGCGCCTGCTCAGGCTATTTCTTGATTTTGTATCAACGATGGCCGTGGAATGTGGGGAGGCCTCATGGGCCATGGATGAATCTTCCTCTCTGTGGATTTGGCGCGGTCCCCATTGTTATTCGTCAATCTGTGTGATGGGAAGTCACCTTTCAGGTTTGTTACCTCAGGTGTCCCAACCAAAGAGGAATTCCAAAGCAGAGCCCTGGGGAAGAGTGAAGGGACAACCCAAACTGAACCAATATCTCATGCTTCTGAAGTCACGGCGATGATTAGACGTTGGCTCATGTTGGAGTTTCTGTGCATGACTGTCCCTTCAGGAACGAAGCGGAAACTCAAGGCTTTGGTGGTTTTCCCAAGTTGGAAGTTGTGGGATGCCCCCTTCAAGGATTTTTTCGGCGGGACATTTCAGACCTGTTGGGCAGCTCCAGGACATCCCATATGGAATGATTCCGGAGCACCGTTCGAGGATGGATGCCAGGAAAGCCCGCCTCGCATTCCAATAGTCTGCTAGCACCAAGACAGTTTAGATTGGATGGTTCTGCGGGAGCTACCGGTGTGACTGAGTTGAATGGGACTTTCGTGGGGCTCCTGGGTGGCTCAGTGTGTTAAGCCACTTCTTTCAACTCAGGTCATGATCTCAGAGTCCTAGGATCGAGCCTCACATCAGGCACTCTGCTCAGCAGGGAGCCTGCTTCCTACTCTCTCTCTGCCTGCTTGTGATCTATGACTGTCAAATAAATAAATAAAATCTTAAAAAAAAAGTAATGGACTTTCTGAGGTTGGGGTCTAAGGTGTGTTTGTGTCCATGAGGGCCTTGGAATGGGGCGGGGGCACCGGGACCCTGAAGTATTCTCCTAAGATTTGGACATAGCTCCCATGCGCAAGTTTCCTTGTGGAGATGAGATTTGTTCTAATGGGTGCCTCAGGAAACCCCCTACGCTGGTATTGGAATCCAAGCTTTTGAGGAGACATGCCTGTAAACCAAAGCAATGGATCCGTTTATGGCCTAGCGTCCTGTCTGGTTCAATTTTCTTCTCTGGGGACATCCATCTGTGGTATGAGTGGAGGTAGATGCTCAGCTGGTGTGAGACCGCCCTTGTTTGTCCTGGGAGACTTACACAATTGGGATGGCCTCGGGGACTATAGAGGGTTCTCCTTATTTGTGCGATTTTCGACAATGGAATGGGCAGAATTCCCATAGATTGGGTAGACACAGTGCTCATGTGTGGCTCCAGTGGCCCTAGCCTAGAGGGTGTGTGGCCCAGGACTTTGAGGACAGAATTCTGAAAACACAAACTTAGCTTAGGTTTGGGGACGTAGGTATGGCAGGCCCAATCTACAAACCGTAGGAAGAACTCTTCAGGATATGAAGAAAGAGCAAGTCTGAGGTGCTTGCTCAGGCTTTTGTCTCTGGATTTTGTATCATCGATGGCCGTGGAATGTGGGGAGGCCACATGGGCCATGGATGAATCTTCCTCTCTGTGGATTAGTCCCGGTCCCAATTGTTTTTCGTCAATCTGTTGGATGGGAGGTCTGCTTTCAGGTTTGTTACCTCAGGTGTCCCAACCAAAGAGGAATCCTAAGCAGAGGCCTGGGAAAGAGTGAAGGGACAACCCAAACTATGGTTAAAAATTGGGGCCTATGGGCAGGGCAGGCCCAATATGCTATCTCATCATCCAGCCGCTGATAGGCCTTACTTGAGGACTGGGCTTAGGCTGAGGGACAGAATGTGTGTTTGTGACCAATGTGGCCCTCGAGCTTGGGTGGGGCCTCATTGGCCACATTGGTTTCAACTACACTGAACTTTGGACAACATGCCAATCACAAGGTCTCTTGCCATGGGGATGGAGTTCTGATTTCTGCATCATTTTCAACCCTGGGCAGAGGTTGGATATAAAGTCTAGGTTCTGAAGCCTGAACCGCAGTTGGGAAGAGATGATGACCTAAGGCCATGGCGGGTCTGATGTGCTCAGTGTGCGGTCAGCTGTCTGGGTGTTGGTCAGGATGTTCGGGCTCAGGTTGTGTCAGACAGTGCATTAGTGTTCTGGTTAGACTATATAATTTGGGTATAGTCGGAGCCGTGTAGGTTTATCCTCATTAAGGTGCCTGGGAGGCTCATTAGGCAAAATATTTTTCGAGAGGGCTGTCAGTGCTGCATTGTGGGTCAGGAATTGCCAGAGTTGAGGGCTTCTGGGCCAGGTGTGTGAGGACAGAATTCTGAGAACACAAGCTAGACTTGGACTTCAGGCTGTGGGGACGGCAGGTACCCCCTGCAGATCTGAACCAATATCTCATGCATCGGAAGTCATGGCGAGGATGAGACGTTGGCTCAGTTTGGAGTTTCTGTCCATGACTGCACCTTCATGAATGGAGCAGAATCTCAAGGCCATGGAGTTTCTCCCACGTTGGGAGTTGTGGGATGCCCCCTTCAAGGATTCCTTCTGCGGGACAATTGAGACCTGTTGGGCAGCTCCAGGACCTCCCATATGGAATGACGCCAGAGCACCGTTCGAGGATGAATGCCAAGGAAGCCCACCTCGCTTTCCAATTGTCTCCTCGCAACAAGACAGTGGAGATCGGATGGCTCTGCAGGAGCAACCTGGGTGGCTGAGTTGAAATGGTCTTTCCTGAGGATGGGGCCTAATGTGTGTTTGTGTCCATGAGGGCCTTGGAATGGGGCGGTGGGACCGGGAACCTGAAGTATGTGGCCCTCGAGCATGAGCGGGGCCTCATGGGCCACACTGGTTTCAGCTACACTGAACTTTGGACAACATGCCAATCACAAGGTTTCTTGCCATGGGGAAAGAGTTCTGCTTTCTGCATCATTATCAACCCTGGGCAGTGGTTGGAGATAAGGTCTAGGTTCTGAAGCCTGATAACCACAGTTGGGAAGAGATGACGACCTTAGGCCATGGCATGTTGATGTGCTCAGTATGAGGTCAGCTACCTGGGTGTTGGTCAGGAGGTTCGGGCTCAGGTGGTGACAGACAGTGCATTAGTGCCCAGCTTAGACTATATAATTTGGGTGCAGTGGAGTGCCGTTTAGGTTTATCCTCATTTAAGGTGCCTGGGCAGCTCATTAGGCAATAAAATTTTTTGAAGAGGTCAGGCAGAGTCTTGCCTTGTGGTTCCGGAATTGCAAAACTTGAGGGATTCTTGCCTAGGAGTGTGAGGACAGAAGTCTGAGAACACAAGCTAGACTTGGGCTTCAGGCCGAGGGGAAGCTGGTACCCCCTGCAGATCTGAACCTATATCTCATGCATCTGATGTCACGGTGAGGATCAGACGTTGGCTCAGGTTGGAGTTTCTGTGCATGACAGCCCCTTCATGAACGGTGCGGAATCTCAAGGCCATGGAGGTTTTTCCACGTTGGGAGTTGTGGGATGCCCCCTTCAAGGATTCATGTGCGGGACAATTGAGACCTGTTGGGCAGCTCCAGGACATCACATATGGAATGACTCCAGAGCACCGTTGAAAGATGAATGCCAGGGAAGCCCGCCTCGCATTCCAATTTTCTCCTAGCACAAAGACAGTTTAGAATGGATGGCTCTGCGGGAGCAACCGGGGTGGCTGAGTTGAAATGGACTTTCCTGAGAATGGGGCCTAATGTGTGTTTTTGTCCATGAGGGCCTTGGAATGGGGGGGTGGCACCGGGACCCTGAAGTATTCTCCTAAGTTTTTGACTAGCTCCCATGCACAAGTTTCCTTGTGAAGACGAGATTTGTTCTGATGGGTGACTCAGGAAACCCCCTTTGCTGGTTTGGTTTCCAGGGTTTTGAGTAGACATGCCTGTAAACCAAAGCAATGGATCCGATTATGGCCTAGTGTCCTGTCTGGTTCAATCTTCTTCCCATGGATTGGGTAGTCACAGTCCTAATGTGTGGCTTCAGGGGCCCCAGCCTGGAGGGTGTGTGGCCCAGGACTTTGGGGACAGAAGTCTGATAACACAAACTCATCTTAGGTTGTGGGAGGTAGGTATGGCAGGCCCAATCTACAAACCATGAGAAGAATTCTTCAGGATATGAAGAAAGAGCTAGTCTGAGGTGCTTGTTCAGACATTTGTCTCTGGATATTGTATCAACGATGGCCGTGGAAGATGGGGAGGCCTCATGGGCCATGGACGAATCTCCCTCTTTGTGGATTTGGCCCGGTCCCAAATATTTTTCGTCAATCTGTGGGATGGGAGGTCTCTTTCAGGTTTGCTACCTCAGGTGTCCCAACAAAAGAGGAATTCCAAGCAGAGCCCTGGGGAAGAGTGAAGGGAAAACCCAAACTATGGTTAAAAATTGGGGCCTAGGGGCATGGCATGCCCAATATGCTGTCACTTCATCCAGACACTGAGAGGCCTTACTTGAGGACTGGGCTCAGGCTGAGGGTCACAATATGCGTTTGTGACCAATGTGCCCCGCGAGCATGGGCGGGGCCTAATTGGCCACACTGATTTCAACTACACTGAACTTTGGACAACATGCCAATTACAAGGTTTCTTACCACGGGGAATGAGTTCTGATTTCTTGATCATTTTTACCCTGGGCAGTGGTTTGAGATAAGGTCTAGGTTCTGAAGCCTGAAAACCGCAGTAGGGAAGAGATGACGACCTAAGTGTGTGTGTGACCTATGTGGCCCGCGAGCATGGGCGGGGCAACATTGGCAACACTGCTTTCAACTACACTGACCTAAGGCCATGGCGGGTCTGATGTGCTCAGTGTGCGGTCAGCTGCCTGGGTTTTGGTCAGGAGGTTCGTGCTCAGTTGGTGCTGATGGTGCATTAGTGCCCAGGTTAGACTATATAATTTGGGTACAGTCGAGTGCCGTGTAGGTTTATACTCATTTAAGGTGCTTGGGCAGCTCATTAGGCAAGATATGTTTTTTTAGAGGGCTGGCAGAGTGCTGCATTGTGGGTCCGGAATTGACAAACTTGAGGGCTTCTAGGCCAGGAGTGTGAGGACAGAAGTCTGAGAACACAAGCTAGACTTGGACTTCAGGCCGAGGCCACAGCAGGTACCCCCTGCAGATCTGACCCAATGTCTCATGCGTATGAAGTCACGGCGAGGATCAGACGTTGGCTCAGTTTGGAGTTTCTGTGCATGACTGCCTCTTCATGAACGGAGCAGTTCTAAAGGCCATGGAGGTTTTCCCACGTTGGGAGTTGTGGGCTGCCCCCTTCAAGGGGCTGCCCCCTTCAAGGATTCCTTCTGCGGGACAATTAAGACCTGTTGGGCAGCTCCAGGACATCCCATATGGAATGACTCCAGAGCACCGTTCGAGGATGGATGCCAGGGAAGCCCGCCTCGCATTCCAATTGTCTCCTAGGAACAAGACAGTTTAGGTCGGATGGCTCTGCGGGGGCAAACGGGGTGGCTGAGTTGAAATGGACTTTCCTGTGGCTCCTGGGTGGCTCAGTGGGTTAAGCCGCTTCCTTAGGCTCAGGTCATGATCTCAGAGTCCTGGTTTCGAGCCTCATATCGGGCCTGCTTCCTTCTATCTCTCTGCCTGCCTCTCTGCCTGCTTGTGATCTCTGTCTGTCTTATAAATAAATAAAATCTTTAAACAAAAAAAAGAAATGGACTGCCTGAGGATGGTGCCTAATGTGTGTTTGTGTCCATGAAGGCCTTGGAATGGGGCGGTGGCACCGGGACCCTGAAGTATTCTCCTAAGCTTTTGACATAGCTCCCATGCACAAATTTCCTTGTGGAGACGAGATTTGTTCTGATGGGTGCCACAGGAAGCCCCTTATTCTGGTATTGGAATCCAGGCTTTTGATGAGACATGACTGTAAACCAAAGCAATGGATCCGATTATGGCCTAGGGTCCTGTCTGGTTCAATCTTCTTCTCTAGGGACATCCATCTATGGTATAATTGGAGGTAGATGCTCAGCTGGTGTCAGACCGCCCTTGTTTGTCCCCGGAGACCTACATTATTGGGATGGCCTCGGGTACTTTGGATGGTTCTCCTAATGTGTACGATTTTGGACAATGGAATGCGCAGATTCCCATGGATTGGGTAGGCACAGTCCTATATGTATGGCTCCAGGGGCCCCAGCCTGGAGGGTGTGTGGCCCAGGACTTTGAGGACAGAAGTCTGAAAACACAAACTCAGCTTAGGTTTGGGGACGTAGGTATGGCAGGTCCAATCTATAAACCATGTAAAGAATTCTTCAGGATATGAAGAAAGAGCGAGTCTGAGGCACTTGCTCAGGCTTTGTCTCTGGATTTTGTATCAACGATGGCCGTGGAATGTGGGGAGGCCTCATGGGCCGTGGATGAATCTTCCTCTCTGCGGATTTGACCCGTTCCCAATTGTTTTTCGTCAAGCTGTGGGATGGGAGGTCTCCTTTCAGGTTTGTTACCTCAGTGTCTCAACCAAAGAGGAATTCCAAAGTAGAGCCCCGGGGAAGAGTGAATGGACAACCCAAACTGTGGTTAAAAATTGGGGCCTAGGATCATGGCAGGCCCAATATGCTGTCTCTTCATCCAGCCGCTGAGAGGCATTACTTGAGGACTCTGCTCAGGCTGAGGGTCACAATATATATATATTTTTTTTCTAGAGGGCAGGCAGAGTCCTGCATTGTGGGTCCGGAATTGCCAAATTTGAGGGCTTCTGGGCCAGGAGTGTGAGGAGAGAAGTCTGATCAGGACAATTGAGACCTGTTTGGCAGCTCCAGACATCCCATATGGAATGACTCCAGAGCACCGTTCAAGATCGATGCCAGGGAAGCCCGCCTCGCATTCCAATTGTCTCCTAGCACCAAGCAGTTTAGATTGGATGGCTCTGCGGGTGGAACCGGGGTGGCTGAGTTGAATTGGATTTTCCTGAGGATGGGGCCTAATGTGTGATTGTGTCCATGAGGGCCTTGGATTGGGGCGGTGGTACAGGGCCCATGAAGTATTCTCCTAAGGTTTTGACATAACTCCCATGCACAAGTTTCCTTGTGGAGATAGATTTGTTCTGATCGGTGCCTGAGGAAACCATTTTTGCTGGTATTAGAATGCAGTCCTTTGAGGAGACATGCCTGTAAACCAAATCAATGCATCCGATTATGGGCTAGGGTCCTGTCTGGTTCCATCTTCTTCTCTGGGGACATCCATCTATGTTATGAGTGGAGGTAGATGCTCAGCCGGTGTCAGACCGCCCTTGTTTGTCCCAGGAGACCTACACTATTGGGATGGCCTCGGGGACTTTGGAGGGTTCTCCTGATTTGTAAGATTTTGAACAATGGAATGCGCAGAATTCCCATGGATTGGGTAGGCCCAGTCCTACTGTGTGGCTCCAGGGGCACCAGCCTTTACGGTGTGTGTCCCAGGACTTTGAGGACACAAGTCTGAAAACACAAACTCACCTTAGGTTTGGGGACGTAGGAATGGCAGGCCCAATCTACAGACCATGAGAAGAAATCTTCAGGGTATGAAGAAAGAGCTAGTCTGAGGCGCTTGCTCAGGCTTTTGTCTCTGGATTTTGTATCAACGGTGGCCGTGGAATGTGGGGATTCCTCATGTGCCATGGACGAATCTTCCTCTTTGTGGATTTGGCCCAGTCCCAATGGTTTTTCGTCAATCTCTGGGATGGGAGGTCTCCTTTCAGGTTTGTTACCTCAGTGTCCCAACAATAGAGGAAATCCAAAGCAGAGCCCTGGGGAAGAGTGAAGGGACAACCCAAACTATGGCTAAAATTGGTGCCTTGGGGCATGGCAGGCCCAATATACTGTCACTTCATCCAGCCACTAAGAGGCCTTACTTGAGGACTTGGCTCAGGCTGAGGGTCACAATGTGTGTTTGTGACCAATGTGGCCAACAAGCATCCCCGGGGATCATGGGCCACACTGGTTTCAACTACACTGAACTTTGGACAACATGCCAATCACATGGATTCTTGCCATGGGAAAGGAGTTCTGATTTCTGCATCATTTTCAACCCTGGGCAGTGGTTGGAGATAATGTCTAGGTTCTGAAGCCTGAAAATCGCAGTTGGGAGGAGATGAAGACCTAAGGCCATGTCGGGTCTGATGTGCTCAGTGTACGGTCAGCTGCCTGGGTGTTGGTCAAGAGGTTCAGGCACAGGTTGGGCCAGAGTGCATTACTGCCCAGGTTAGCCTACATAATTTGTGTACAGTCGAGTGCCGTGTATGTTTATCATCATTTGAGATTCCTCGGAAACTCATTTGGAAATATATTTTTTCTAGAGTGCTGGCAGTCTGGTGCATTGTGGGTCCGGAATTGCTAGACTTGAGGGGTTCTGGGTAGTAGTGTGAGGACAGTAGTCTGAGAACACAAGCTAGACTTGGGCTTCAGGCTGAGGGCACGGCAGGTACCCCCTGCAGATCTGAACCAATATCTCATGCATCTGAAGTCACGGCGAGGATCAGACGTTGGCTCAGGTTGGAATTTCTGTGCATGACGGCCCCTTCATGAACGGAGCGGAATCTCAAGGCCATGGGGGTTTTTCCACGTTGGGAGTTGTGGGATGCCCCCTTCAAGGATTCCTTCTGCGGGACAATTGAGACCTGTTGGGCAGATCCAGTGCATCTCATATGAAATGACTCCAGAGCACCGTTCGTGGATGGATTCCAGGGAAGCCCGCCTCGCATTCCAATTGGCTAATAGCAACAAGACAGTGTAGATCAGATGGCTCTGCGGGAGCAACCGGGGTGGCTGAATTGAAATGGACTATCCTGGGTCTCCTGGGTGGCTCAGTGGGTTAAGCTGCTGCCTTTGGCTGAAGTCATGATCTCAGAGTTCTCGATCAAGCCTCATATCAGGCTCTCTGCTTAGCAGGGAGCCTACCTCCTACTCTCTCTCTGCCTGCCTCTCTGCCTGCTTGTGATCTTTGTCTGTCAAATAAATAAAAGAAATCTTAAATAGAAAAAAAAAAAAGAAATGGTCTTTCCTGAGGATGGGGCATAATGTGTGTTTGGGTCCATGAGGGCCTTGGTTTGGGGCGGTGGCACAGTGACCCTGAAGTATTCTCCTAAGCTTTTGACATAGCTCCCATGCACAAGTTTCCTTGTGGAGATGAGATTTGTTCTCATGGGTGCCTCAGGAAACCCGCTTTGCTGGTATTGGAATCCAGTCCTTTGAGGAGACATGCCTGTAAACCAAAGCAATGCATCCGATTATGGCCTAGGGTCCTGTCTGGTTCAATCTTCTTCTGTGGGGATATCCATCTATGGTATGAGTGGAGGTAGATGCTCAGCTGGTGTCAGACCGCCCTTGTTTGTCCCGGGAGACCTACACTATTGGGATGGCCTCGGGGACTTTGGAGGGTTCTCCTGATTTGTACGATTTTGGACAATGGAATGGGCAGAATTCCAAAGGATTGTGTAGGCACAGTCCTAATATGTGACTCAGGGGCCACAGCCTGGAGGGTTTGTGGCCAAGGACTTTGAGGACAGAAGTCTGAAAACAAAAACTCAGCTTAGGTTTGGGGACGTAGGTATGGCAGGCCAAATCTACAAACCATGTGAAGAACACTTCAGTATCTGAAGCAAGAACGAGTCTGAGGCGCTTGCTCAGGCTTTTGTCTCTGGATTATGTATCAATAGCCGTGGAATGTGCGGAGACCTCATGGGCCATGGACGAATCTTCATCTCTGTGGATTAGGCACGGCCCAATTGTTTTTCGTCAATCTGTTGGATGGGAGGTCTCCTTTCAGGTTTGTTACCTCAGGTGTCCCAACCAAAGAGGAATTCCAAAGCAGAGCACTGTGGAAGAGTGAAGGGGCTACCCAAACTCTGCTTAAAAATTGGGGCCTAGGGGCAGGGCAGGCCCAATATGCTGTCCCTTCAATAGCCACTTAGAAGCCTTACTTGAGGACTGGGTTCAGGCTGAGGGTCACAATGTGTGTTTGTGACCAATGTGGCCTGCGTACATGGGCGGGGCCACATGGGCAACACTGGTTTCATCTACACTGTACATTGGACCACATTCCAATCACAAGGTGTCTAGCCATGGGGAAGGAATTCTGATTTCTGCATCATTTTCAACCCTGGGCAGTGGTTGGAGATAAGGTCTAGGTTCTGAAACCTGAAAACCGCAGTTGGGTAGAGATGAGGACTTAAGGCCTTGGCGGGTCTGATTTGCTCAGTGTGCAGTCAGCTGTCTGGGTGTTGGTCAGGATGTTGGGCTCAGGTTGTGTCAGACAGTGCATTATGCCCATGTTAGACTATATATTTGAGTACAGTCGAGTGCCGTGTAGGTTTATCCTCATTTAAGGTGCCTGGGCAGCTCTTAAGCAATAAATTTTTTCTAGAGGTCAAGCAGAGTGCTGCATATGTGTCCGGAATTGCCAGACTTGAGGGATTCTGGGCCAGGAGTGTGAGGACAGAAGTCTGAGAACAGAAGCTAGACTTGGGCTTCAGGCCGAGGGCACGGCAGGTACCCCCTTCAGATCTGAACCAATATCTCATGCATCTGAAGTCAGGGCGAGGATCCGACGTTGCTCAGGTTGGAGTTTCTGTGCATGACGGCCCCTTCATGAAGGGAGCGGAATCTCAAGGCCATGGAGGTTTTCCCACGTTGGGAGTTGTGGGATGCCCCCTTCAAGGATTCCTTCTGCGGGACAATTGAGACCTGTTGGGCAGCTCCAGGACGTCCCATATGGAAAGACTCCAGAGCATCGTTCGAGGATGGATGCCAGGGAAGCCCGCCTCGCATTCCAATTGTCTCCTAGCAACAAGACAGTTGAGATCTTCTGGCTCTGCGGGAGCAACCAAGTTGGCTGAGTTGAAATGGACTTTCATGAGGATGTGGCCTAATGTGTGTTTGTGTCCACGAGGGCCTTGGAATGGGGCGGTGGCACCGGGACCCTGAAGTATTCTCCTTAGCTTTTGACATAGCTCCCATGCACAAGTTTCCTCGTGGAGACGAGATTTAACCTGATGGGTGCCTCAGGAAACCCCCTATGCTGTTATTGGAGTCCAGGCTTTTGAGGATACATGCCTGTAAACCAAAGCAACTGATCCGATTATGGCCTAGGGACCTGTCTGGTTCAATCTTCTTCTCTGGGGCATCCATCTATGGTATGAGTGGAGGTAGATGCTCAGCTGGTGTCAGACCGCCCTTGTTTGTCCCGGGAGACCTACACTATTGGGATGGCCTCGGGGAATTGGAGGGTTCTCCTAATATGTACGATTTTGGACAATGGAATGGGCAGAATTCCCATTCATGGAGTAAGCACAGTCCTAATGTGAGGCTCCAGGGGCCCCAGCCTGGAGGGTGTGTGGCCCAGGACTTTGCGGACAGAAGTCTGAAAACACAAACTCAGCTTAGGTTTGGGGACGTAGGTATGGCAGGCCCAATCTCAAACCATGAGAACAACTCTTCAGGATATGAAGAAAGAGTGAGTCTGAGGCGCTTGCTCAGGCTTTTGTCTCTGGATTTTGTATCAACTATGGCCGTGGAAAGTGGGGAGGCCTCATGGGCCATGGGCGAATCTTCCTCTCTGTGGATATGGCCCGGTCCCAGTGGTTTTTCGACAATCTGTGGGATGGGAGGTGTCCTTTCAGGTTTGTTACCTCAGGTGTCTCAACCAAAGAGGAATTCCAAAGCAGAGCCCTGGGGAAGAGTGAAGGGACAACCCAATTATGGTTAAAAATTTGGGCCTAGGGGCATGGCAGGCCCAATATGCTGTCTCTTCATCCAGCCACTGAGAGGCCTTACTTTAGGACTGGACTCGGGCTGAGAGTCAAAATGTGTATTTGTGACCAATTGGCCTGCGAGCATGGGCGGGGCCCCATGGGCCACACTGTTTTCAACTTCACTGAACTTTGGACAACATGCCAATCACAAGGTTTCTTGCCATGGGGAAGGAGGTCTGATTTCTGCATCATTTTCAACCCTTGGCAGTGGGTGGATTTAAGGTCTAGGTTCTAAATCCTGAAAACCGCAGTTGGGAAGAGATGATGACCTAAGGCCATGGTGGGTCTGATATGCTCAGTGTGCGGTCAGCTGCCTGGTTGTTGGTCAGGAGGTTCGGGCTCAGGTTGTGTCAGACATTGCATTAGTGTCCAGGTTCGACTTTATAATTTTGTTACAGTCGAGTGCCGTGTAGTTTTATCCTCATTTGTGGTGCCTGGGCAGCTAAGTACGCAAGATATTTTTTCTAGAGGGCAGGCAGAGTGCTGCATTGTGGGTCCAGAATTGCCAAAAGTGAGGGCTTCGGGGCCAGTAGTGTGAGGACAGAAATCTGAGAACACAAGCTAGACTCCGATGTCAGGCCGAGGGCAGGGCAGGTACCCCCTGCAGATATGAACCAATATCTCATGCATCTGAAGTCACGGCGTGGATCAGACGTTGGCTCAGGTTGGAGTTTCTGTGCATGACTGCCCCTTCATGAACGAAGCAAAGTCTTAAGGCTGTTAACGTTTTCCCACGTTGGGAGTAGTTCGATGCCCCCTTCAAGGATTCCTTATTCGGGACATTTGAGACCTGTTGGGCAGCTCCAGGACATTTCCTATGGAATGACTCCAGAGCATCGTTCGAGGATGGATGCCAGGGAAGATTGCCTCGCATTCCAATTGTCTCCTAGCAACAAGAAAGTTGAGATCTGATGGCTCTGCGGGAGACACCGGGAAGGCTGAGTTGAAATGGACTTTCCCGAGGTAAGGTCCTAAAGTGTGTTTGTGTCCATGGGGGCCTTGGAATGGGGCGGTGGCACTGGGACCCTGAAGTATTCTCCTAAACTTTTGACATAGCTCCCATGCTCAAGTTTCCTTGTGCAGATGAGGTTTGTTCTGATGGGTGCCTCAGGAAACCCCCTATGCTTGTATTGGAATTCAGGCTTTTGAGGAGACATGATTGTAAACCAAAGCTTGGATCCGATTATGGCCTAGGGTCATGTCTGGTTCCATCTTCTTCTCTGGGGACATCCATCTATGTCATGTGTGGAGATAGATGCTCAGCTGGTGTCAGACAGCCCTTGTTTGTCCCGGGAGACCTACACACTTGGGATGGCCTCGGGGACTTTGCAGGGTTCTCCTAATATGTACGATATTGAACAATGGAATGGGCAGAATTTCCATGCATGGGGTAAGCACAGTCCTAATGTGTGGCTCCAGGGGCCCCATCCTGGAGGGTGTGTGGCCCTGGAATTTGAGGACAGAAAGCTGAAAACACAAACGCAGCTTAGGTTTGGGGACGTCGGTATGGCAGGCCCAATCTACAAACCATGAGAATAAAACTTCAGGATATGAAGAAAGAGCGAGTCTGAGGCGCTTGCTCAGGCTTTTGTCTCTGGATTTTGTATCAACCATGGCCTTGGAATGTGGGGAGGCCTCCTGGGCCATGGACAAATCTTCCTCTCTGTGGATATGGCCCGGTCCCAATGATTTTTCGTCAATCTGTGGGATGGGAGGTCTCCTTTCAGGTTTGATACCTCAGGTGCCCCAAACAAATAGGAATTCCAAAGCAGAGCCCTGGGGAAGAGAGAAGGGACTAGACAGTTGAGATCTGATGGCTCTGCGGGAGAAACCGGGGTGGCTGAGTTGAAATGGACTTTCTTGAGGATGGGGCCTAAAGTGTTTGTGTCCATGAGGGCCTTGTAATGGAGGCTAGCCTGGAGGTTGTTTGGGTCCAGGCTGTGGGCACAGATGTCTGGAAACACAAACTCAGCTTATGAGTGGCGCCTAGGGTATGGCAGGCCGGATGTACAGCCCAAGAGGGAGCTCCTGGGCCTCTGAAACAAGGGCGAGTGGGAGGCGTTCCTTCAGGCTTTTGTCTCTGGATGTTGTGTCCGGGATAGCCGTGGATTGGACGGGTGGCCTCAGGGAATATGGACGAGTATCCCTCTCTGGGTATTTGTCCCAGCTCCCAAGAGTTTGGGGTCATTTTGTGGGAAGGGTGGAGTCGTGTTGTCTGGCTCATGTGTCTCTCCAAGAAAGGGATTCGAGAGCAGAGCCCCAGGTACGGGCGGGGAGACTGGAAAACTCAAACAAGGTGAGGATTGGGTGCATAGCGGCCTGGCAAGCCCCATATATGGGCTCTTGGTCCAGGCCCTGACAGGCCTTACTTTGACATGGGGCTCACACTGAGGGTCACAGTGTGAATTTGTGCTGCTGCACTCACGGTTGGGCGTGGAATCAGGGGCCATGAAGGTTTCTCTCAACCTGAAGGTGTGACTCCATGCCAAGAGCAAGCTTTACAACCATGGGGAAGGAGGAGTTCTCTTTTGTGCTTGCGATACCCAGCTGTGTGGAGAATTGATATAATGTCTAGGTTCAGATATCTGAAAACCAAGGTTAGGAAGAGGTGACGGTATAAGACCATGGCGTGTCCGAAGTGCTGGGTGTGTGGCCAGCTGTCTCCTTGTCTGTCTCGACGTGTGGCATCAGGCTGTGTCAGATGGAGCATAAGTGCCAAGAGCAGCCTATCCAGTTCGGGTACCGTCGAGGCCCGAGCAGGTTGATCCTCATCTGGGTTTTCTGGAGAACCCCACAGGGAAACGTTGTTCTTCCGTTGGGCAGACCCTGGGCTGGATTGTGGTTCTGGAGTTCCTAGTCCGGAGGGCTTGTTTGCCAGGAGTGTGAGGAAGGAAGTCTGAAAACACAAGCTAGCCTGAGGTTTGGGACCAAGGGCAGAGCAGGCCCACTCTGCAGAGGCTGTATCGAGATCTCCTGCACTGAGGTCATGTCATATATGAGACGTGCCTCAGGCTAGAGTTTTTGTCCAGCATGGCCTCTTCCTTAAGGGTGTGGGGGCTTCATGACGCCAGGGAGGTTTGCCTACGATGGGATTTGTGAACTACTCCAAACCTCAAGGTTTCCTTCTGCACGACAGTCGAGTCCTATTGGATGGTTCCAGGAGGTCCCATATGGAAACACTCGAGAGCAGGTGTCTAAGCATGGATGCCTGGGAACGCCACCTCATATTCCCACTCTTTAGTCAGGACAAGTCAGGCTCAATCTGCGGGCTCCTGGGTGAGCTACCCAGAGGGGAGAGTTGAAATGGACTCTCCTGAAGATGAGTCCTACTGTGGCTTGGTGGCCTGGGAGACCTTGGAATGTGGAGGGGGCTCAGGACTCTGCAGGATTCTCCAACCTGAGGTGTTTAACATGGCTCCAACAAGGAAGCTTCCATGTGGAGTCGAGAGGTGTTATGTTCAGTGCCTCAGGAAAGCCCCATATCCTGTTCTTCAAACCAAAGCCTCTGAGGAGTGACACCTGGACACCAAAGCAAGAGTTGTGATTAGGGCCTAAGGGCCTGTCCGGCTCAACCTTCTATCTCTGTTGACATCTGTGTGCATGCCTTGGTGGAAGTAGCTGCTCAGCTTGTGTCCGAATGCCCCTGTTTCTCCAGGGAGGCTCCCAGTAGTGGGATGTCCTTGAGGTTTCTCATATTCTGGAGGTGTGACGCCAAAGGAATGGACACAGTTTTCCAGGAGAGAGCAGGCACGGTCCTGTGGTCCAATGTGCTAGGTGTGCAGCCAGCTGTGTCGGTGTCTGTTGGAAGGTCTGGGCTCAGGCTATTTGCGACAGAGCATCAGTGTTTAAGGTAGCCTATGCAATTGGGGTGTTGCCGACGGCCAAGCTCTTTGGTCCTCATTTGGGGTTCTGGGCAGCACCATAGACAATATTTTTCTCCTGGGAGGCAGGCAGAGTGCTTCATTGTGGCCCCAGAATTCCCAGGAGGGTGGGTTAGTGGGCCCGGAATGTGAGGACAGAAGTCTGAAAACAAAGCTAGGGTGAGGATTGGAGCCAAGGGCAGAGCAGGCCCACTCTGCAGAGGCTGAAACAAAATCTCCTTCATCTGAAATCAGGCTGAGGATCAGACGTTGGCTGAGGCTGGAGTATGTGTCCATGATGGCACCTTCATGAAGCAGGGGCCTCATGAGGCCAAGGAAGTTTTCCCACGCTGAGTTTGGAGGTTACCCCAACCACAAGGTTTCCTTCTGCGGGACATTCGAGTCCTGTTGCATGGCTCCAGGACATAGGATACGGAAGTAGTGGAGAGCAGGGTTCGAAGGATGGATCCCTGAACAGCATGCCTCGCATTCCCATTGGCCATTAGCCACAAGATATGTTTGATCTGCTGCCTCTGGGGCACGCTACCCAGGGGGCTACGTTGAAATGGCCTCTCCTGAGGATGCGTCGTAATTTGCGTTTGTGTCCATGGAGACCTTGGAATGTGCAGGTTGTTCAGTGGCCCTGCGGAACTCTCCTACCTGAAGGGTTTGATACGTCCCCAGTAAGAAAGCTCCCCATGTGGAGACGAGAGAGGTTTCTTTGGTGCCTCAGAAAAGCCCCGTCTGCTGGTCTACGAAAACAGTCCTCTGAGGACGGACACATGGAAACCAAATCTAAGGTTCAGATTAGGGCCTGGGGGCCTGTCCATTTCAACCTTCTGTCTCTGGGGACACTGTCTGAGAGTCTAAGTGGATATAGATGCTCCGCTGGTGTCAGAGAGCCCCTCTTAGTCCAGGGTGGCCTACACTATTGATGACCTCAGGGGCCTTGGAGCTTTTCCCTAACCTGTAGGGTTGTGGTCAATGGATTGGGCACAATTTCCTTGGAGAGGGCAGGCACAATCTTTCGCTGTGGCTCCAGAGGCCCTAGCCTGGAGGTTGTGTGGGTCCAGGCTGTGGGCACAGAAGTCTGAAAACACAAACTCAGCTTATGCGTGGCGCCTAGCGTATGGCAGGCCGGATGTACAGCCCGAGAGGGAGCTCCTGGGCCTCTGAAACAAGGGCGAGTGGGAGGCGTTCCTTCAGGCCTTTGTCTCTGGATGTTGTGTCCGGGATAGCCGTGGATAGGAGGGATGGCCTCAGGGACTGTGCACGAGTATCTCTCTTTGGGGATTTGTCCCAGCTCCCAAGAGTTTGGGGTCATTTTGTGGTAAAGGTGGAGTCGTGTTTTCTGGCTCATGTGTCTCTCCAAGAAAGGGATTCCAGAGCAGAGCCCCTGGTATGGGCTGGGCGACTGGTAAACTCAAACACTGGTGAGGATTGGGAGCATATGGCCTTTGCAAGCCCCATATGTGGGCTCTTGGTCCAGGCCCTGACAGGCCTTTCTTTGACATGGGGCTCATGCTGAGGGTCACAGTGTGAATTTGTGCCCAAGCAGCACTCAAGTTTGGGCGTGTCATCAGGTGCCATAAAGGTTTCTCCCACCCTGAAGTTGTGATTCCATGCCAAGAGCAAGCTTTACAACCATGGGGAAGGAGGAGTTCTGTTTTGTGCCTGCGATACCCAGTTGTGTGGAGAATTGATATAATGTCTAGGTTCAGATATCTGAAAACTAAGGTTAGGAAGAATTGACGGCATAAGACCATGGCGTGTCCGAAGTGCTGGGTATGCGGCCAGCTGTCTCCTTGTCTGTCTGGACATCTGGCTTCAGGCTGTGTCAGACAGAGCATGAGTGCCCAGAGCAGCCTATCCATTTCGGGGACGGTCGAGGCCCGAGCAGGTTGATCCTCATCTGGGTTTTCTGGAGAACCCAACAGGGAAACGTTTTTCTTCCATTGGGCAGACACTGGGCTGGGTTGTGGTTCTAGAGTACATAGTCCGGAGGGCTTGTTTGCCAGGAGTGTGAGGAAGCAAGTCTGAAAACACAAGCTAGCGTGAGGTTTGGGACCAAGGGCATGGCAGGCCCACACTGCAGAGGCTGAATCGATATCTCCTGCTTTGAGGTCATGTCAAATATGAGACGTGCCTCAGGCTAGAGTTTTTGTCCAGCATGGCCTCTTCCTGAAGGGTGTGGGTTTTTCATGAGGCCAGGGATGTTTGCCTACGATGGGATTTGTGAACTACTCCAAACCTCAAGGTTTCCTTCTGCACGACTGTCGAGTCCTCTTGGATGGTTCCAGGAGGCCCCATACGGAAAGACTCGAGAGCAGGTGTCTAAGCATGGATGCCTGGGAACGCCACCTCATATTCCCACTGTTTAGTCAGGACATGGTTGGCTCAATCTGTGGGCTCCTGGGTGAGCTACCCAGAGGGGAGAGTTGAAATGGACTCTCCTGAAGATGAGTCCTACTGTGGCTTGGTGGCCTGGGAGACCTTGGAATGTGGAAGTGGCTCAGGGACTCTGCAGGATTCTCCAACCTGAGGTGTTTGACACGGCTCCAACAAGGAAGCTTCCCATGTGGAGACGAGAGAAGTTCTGTTCAGTGCCTCAGGAAAGCCCCATATCCTGTTCTTCGAACCAAAGCCTCTGAGGAGTGACACCTGGAAAACAAAGCAAGAGTTGAGATTAGGGCCTAAGGGCCTGTCCGGCTCAACCTTCTATCTCTGTTGACATCTGTATGCATGCCTTCGTGGAGGTAGCTGCTCAGCTTGTGTCAGAATGCCTCTGTGTGTCCAGGGAGGCTCCCAGTAGTGGGATGTCCTCGGGGGCCTTGAGGTTAATCATATACTGGAGGTGTGACGCCAAAGGAATGGACACAGTTTCCCAGGAGAGAGCAGGCACGGTCCTGTGGTAATGCTCCAGAGGACCCAGCCTAGAGGCTGTGTTTGCCAGGGCTGTGGGGACAGATGTCTGAAAAAGCAAACTTGGCTCAGGTAGGGGCCAAGGTAATGGCAGGCCTGATCACCACTCCGTGAGGGGAGATCCTCTGGATATCAAAGGAGGGCAAGTGGGAGGCAGTTGCTCAGGCTTTTGTCTCTGGGTGTTGCGTTCACAGTGGCCGTTCAGGGTAGGGGTTGCTTCAGGGGCTGAGGAAGACCCTTCCTCTCGGGGGATTGTCCAAGCTCCCAAGTGTTTTGGTTCATTCTGTGGGAAGGGAAGAGTACTGTTTTCTGCCACAAGGGGCCCCCCAAGAGAGGGACTCTAGAGCAAAGCAATGGGATCCCTCAACTGGAATACACACCATCTAGTTAGTCCTGGGTGCCTATGGGCATGGCAAGCCACATATGCGGGCTCTTGGTCCAGTCACTGAGAGGCGTTACTTGAATAAGGAACTCACGCTGAGGGTTACAATGTGTGTTGGTGCCCAAGGCGGCGCTCACGCATGGTCGTGGCCTCATGGGCCATGCCGTTTTCTTCTACACTGAAGGTTGGACTCACTGCCAGCAGCAAGGTTTCTTGCCATGGGGAAGGAGGGGTTCTGACTTGTGCATCAGGTTCCCCCCTGTGCAGGGATTGGAGATAAGTCTAGGATCCGAAGACTGAAAACCCAGGTTGGGAATGGATGGTGGAATAAGGCAGTGGCGGGTCCAATGTGCTGGGTGTGCAGCCAGCTGTTTCGGTGTCTGTTGGAAGGTCTGGGCTCAGGCTATTTGCGACAGAGCATTAGTGTTTAAGGTAGCCTATGCAATTGGGGTGTTGCCGAGGGCCAAACAGTTTGATCTTCATTTGGGGTTTCTGGGCAGCACCATAGACAATGTTTTTCTCCTGGGTGGCAGGCAGAGTGCTTCATTGTGGCCCCAGAATTCCCAGTAGGGAGGGTTTGTGGGCCAGGAGTGTGAGGACGGAAGTCTGAAAACACAAGCTAGGGTGAGGATTGGAGCCAAGGGCAGAGCAGGCCCACTCTGCAGAGGCTGAATCAAAATCTCCTGCATCTGAAGTCAGGCTGAGGATCAGATGTTGGCTGAGGCTGGCGTATGTGTCTATGATGGCACCTTCATGAAGCGGGGGCCTGGAGGCCTGTCCATTTCAACCTTCTGTCTCTGGGGACACTGTCTGAGAGTCTAAGTGGATATAGATGCTCCGCTGGTGTCAGAGAGCCCCTCTTAGTCCAGGGTGGCCTACACTATTGATGACCTCAGGGGCCTTGGAGCTTTTCCCTAACCTGTAGGGTTGTGGTCAATGGATTGGGCACAATTTCCTTGGAGAGGGCAGGCACAATCTTTCGCTGTGGCTCCAGAGGCCCTAGCCTGGAGGTTGTGTGGGTCCAGGCTGTGGGCACAGAAGTCTGAAAACACAAACTCAGCTTATGCGTGGCGCCTAGCGTATGGCAGGCCGGATGTACAGCCCGAGAGGGAGCGCCTGGGCCTCTGAAACAAGGGCGAGTGGGAGGCGTTCCTTCAGGCTTTTGTCTCTGGATGTTGTGTCCGGGATAGCCGTGGATAGGAGGGGTTGCCTCAGGGACTATGGACGAGTATCCCTCTCTGGGTATTTGTCCCAGCTCCCAAGAGTTTGGGGTCATTTTGTGGGAAGGGTGGAGTTGGGTTTTCTGGCTCATGTGTCTCCTCAAGAAAGGGATTCCAGAGGAGAGCCCCAGGTACGGGCGGGGTGACCGTTAAACTCAAACACTGGTGAGGATTGGGTGTATGGGGGCTTGGAAAGCAAGCATGCGCGGGGCCTCATGGGCCACACTGGTTTCAACTACACTGAACGTTGCACAACATGCCAACCACAAGGTTTCTTGCCCTGGGGAAGGATTTCTGATTTCTGCATTACGTTCAGACCTAGGCAGTGAATAGAGATAAGGTCTAGGTTCTGAAGCCTGAAAACCGAGGTGGAAAGAGATGACGTTCTAAGGCCATGGCGGCTCGATGTGCTCAGTGTGCGGCCAGCTGTCTTGGTGGGGCCAGGCGTTCTAGGCTCAGGCTGTGTCAGAAAGGGCATTAGTGCCCTGGTCAGCCTATGTATTTGGGGTACAGCCAAGGTAGGTGCAGGTTGATCCTCAATGGGGTTACTTGGTAGCCCCAGAGGGCAATGTGTTTCTTCTGGAGGGCAGGCAGAGTGCTGCTTTGTAGTTCTGGATTGCCAAATTGGAGGGCTTCTGGGTCAGTAGTCTGAGGAAAGAAGTCTGAGAACACAAGCTAGGCTTAGGTTTCTGGGTGAGGACATGGCAGGCACAATCTACAGAACTGAATAGAGATCTCGTGCATCTGAAGTCATGGCGAGGATCAGACGATCGCTCAGGTTGGAGTTTCTGACCCTGATAGGCCCCTCATGAAGGGGGGGATCACGAGGCCATGGCGGTTTTCCCACAATGGGAATTGTGAGAAGGTCCAAACTGCAAAGTGTCTTCTGCAGGACAATTGAGACCTGTTGTTGGCTCCAGACTAATGATTCTGAGCAGGGTTCTAAGGATGGATGGCTGGGTAGCCCACCTCGCATTCCAATTGTCTCCTAGCAACTAGACAGGTTAGTTCTGCTGGATCTAGGGGAGAAACCGTGGAAGCTGAGTTGAAATGGACTCTCCTGTAGATGGGTCCTATTGTGCTTTTGTGTCTTTGGAGACCTTGGAATGAAGCGGTGGCACTGGGGCTCTGAAGGGTTCTCCTAAACAGAGCCTTTAAAAAAGCTCCAACGTGCAAGTTTCCCATGTGTAGATGAGATATTTTCTGATGGGTGAGTCAAGAAACAGCCATATGATGGTTTTGAAATCCAGGCCTCTGAGGAGAGATGCCTGGAGACAAAAGCAATGGATATGATTAGTGCCTAGGGGCCTGTTCTTTCCTTTTAACCTCTGGGGACATCTGTCTATGGGTCTGAGTACAGGTAGGTGCTCAGATGGGCTCAGATTGCCCCTGTTTTACCTGGAAAGCCACCACTAATGAGATGGATCAGGGACTTTGTAGGTTTATCCTATTAGAAGGGATGTAGCCATTGGAATGGGCACACACAATTCCCTTGGAGAGGGCAAGTACAGTCCTCAGGTTTGGCTCCAGGGGCCTGAGCCTGTAGGTTGAGTAGGCCAGGACTGTTTGGACAGTTGTCTGAAAACACAAACTTGGCTTATGTTTCAGGTCATAGGGATGGCAGGACTTATCTACAGACCATGAGGAAAACTTTTTGGGATTTGAGAAAAGGGCGAGTGTGAGGCTCTTGCTCAAGTTTTTGTCTCTGGATATCGTGTCACTCATGGTCGTGAAATTTCTGGGTGACTTCATGGGAAATGGACGAGTCTTACTCCCTGGTGGTTTGGTCCGACAAAGGGTTTGGGGTCACACTGTGGGATGGAAGAAGTCCGTTTTTTTTTTTTTGATGTTGTTTTCTTTTTAACCTCAGGTGTCGCAACAAATAAGGGACTCCAGAGTAGAGCGCTGGGGTGGGGGTGACTGGACAATCAGAAATCTGGTTAAAAATTGGGGCCTAGGAACATATCAAGCCCATTATGACATCTAATGGTCCAGTCACTGAGAGGACTTACTAGAGGACAGGACTCATGCTGAGGGTCACAATGCGTGTTTATGCCCTTGTCGCACTCAAGAATGGGCGGGGCCTCAGGGTGAATGCTGGTTTCTCCTACACTGAACATTGGACGACGTGCCAACCACAAGGTTTCTTACCATGGGTAAGGAGGTGTTCTGATTTCTGCATCACACTCACCCCTGGGCAGTGATTGGAGATAATGTCTCGGTTCTGAGGCCTGAAAACTGAGGTAGGGAAGAGATGATGACCTAAGGCCATGGCGGGTCTTATGTGCTCAGTGTGCGGTCTGCTTTCCGGGTGTTGGTAAGGAGGTCCGGGCTCAGGTTGTGTCCGACAGTGCATTAGTGCCCAGGTTAGACTATATAATTTGGGTAAATCGAGTGCTGTGGAGGTTTTCCTCATTGAAGGTGCATGGGCAGCTCATGAGGCAATAAATTTTTTTCTAGAGGGCAGGCAGAGTGCTGCATTTTGGGTCTGGAATTGCCAAACTTGAGGGCTTCGGGGGCAGGAGTGTGAGGACGGAAGTCTTAGAAGACAAGCTAGACTTGGGTTTCAGGCCGAGGGCACGGCAGGTACCCCTTCCAGATCTGAACCAATACTCATGCATCTGAAGTCCGGGCGAGGATCAGACGTTGGCTCAGGTCGGAGTTTCCGTGCATGACGGCCGCTTCATGAAGGGAGCGGAATCTCTAGGCCACTGAAGTTTTCCCACGTTGGGAGTTGTGGGATGCCCCCTTCAAGGATTCCTTCTGCGGGACAATTGAGACCTGTTGGACAGCTCCAGGACATCCCATATGGAATGACTCCAGCGCACCGTTCGAGGATGGATGCTTGGGAAGCCCGCCTCGCATTCCAATTGTCTCCTAGCAACAAGACAGTTTTGATCTGATGGCTCTGCGGGAGCGACCGGGGTGGCTGAGTTGAAATGGACTCCCCTGAGGATGGGTCCTAATGTGTTTTTGTGTCCATGAGGGCCATGGAATGGGGCGGTGGCACCGGGACCCTGAAGTACTCTCCTATGCTTTGGACATGGCTCCCATGCACAGGTTTCCTTGTGGAGACGAGATGAGTTCTGAAGGGTGCCTCAGCAAAACCCCTATGCTCGTATTGGAATCAGGCTTTTGAGGAGACATGCCTGTAAACCAAGGCAATGGATCCTATTATGGCCTAGGGTCCTGTCTGGTTCAATCTTCTCCTCTGGGGACATCCATTTATGGTATGAGTGGAGGTAGATTATCAGCTGGTGTCAGACAGCCCTTGTTTGTTCCGGGCGACCTACGCGATTGGGATGGCCTCAGGGACTTTGGAGGTTTCTCCTAATTTGTACGATTTTGGACAATGGAATGGGCAGAATTCCCATGGATTGGTAGGCACAGTCCTAATGTGTGGCTCCAGGGGCCCCAGCCTGGAGGGTGTGTGGCCCTGGACTTTGAGGACAGAAGTCTGAAAACACAAACTCAGCTTATGTTTGGGGACGTTGGTATGGCAGATCCGATCTACAAACCATGAGAAGAACTCTTCAGGATATGAAGAAAGTGCGAGTCTGAGGCGCTTGCTCAGGTTTTTGTCTCTGGATTTTGTATCAGCGATGGCACAATCTACAGACCTGAATCGAGATCTCGTGCATCTGAAGTCAGGGCGAGGATCAGACGATCGCTCAAGTTGGTGTTTCTGTCCCTGATGGCCCCTTCACGAAGGGGCGGCATCACGAGGCCATGGGAGTTTTCCCACGATGGGATTGTGAGAAGCTCCAAACTGCAAAGTGTCTTCTGCAGGACAATTGAGACCTGTTGTTTGGCTCCAGGCCAATAATTCTGAGCAGGGTTCTAGGATGCATGGCTGGGTAGCCCACCTCGCATTCCAATGGTCTCCTAGAAACAAGACAGGTTAGATCTGCTGGATCTGGGGGAGCAACCGAGGAGGCTGAGTTGAAATGGACTCTCCTATGGATGGGTCCTAATGTGCTTTTGTGTCTATGGAGACCTTGGAATGAAGAAGTGGCACTGGGGCCCAGAAGGATTCTCCTAAACAGAGGCTTTGACACAGCTCCAACGTGCAAGTTTCCCATGTGTAGATGAGATGTTTTCTGATGGGTGAGTCAAGAAACAGCCATATGCTGGTTTTGAAATCCAGGCCTCTGAGGAGAGATGCCTGGAAACCAAAGCAATGGATATGATTAGTGCCTAGGGGCCTGTTCTTTCCTTTTTACCTCTGGGGACATCTGTCTATGGGTCTGAGTACAGGTAGGTGCTCAGATGGGCTCAGATTGCCCCTGTTTTACCTGGGAAGCCACCACTAATGACATGGATCAGGGACTTTGGAGGTTTATCCTATTAGAAGGGATGTGGCCATTGGAATAGGCACACACAATTCCCTTGGAGAGGGCAAGTACAGTCCTCAGGTTTGGCTCCAGGGGCCTGAGTCTGTAGGTTGTGTAGGCCAGGGCTGTTTGGACAGTTGTCTGAAAACACAAACTTGGCTTATGTTTCAGGTCATAGGTATGGCAGGACTTATCTACAGACCATGAGGAGAACATTTCGGGATTTGTGAAAAGGGCGAGTGTGAGGCTCTTGCTCAAGTTTTTGTCTCTGGATATCGTGTCACTCATGGTCGTGAAATTTCTGGATGACTTCATGGGAAATGGACGAGTAGTACTTCCTGGTGGTTTGACCCAGTCCAAAGCATTTGGGGTCACTCTGTGGGATGGAAGAATTCCGTTTTTTTTGTTTTTTTGTTTTTTTTTATTGAGGTTGTTTTCTTTTTAACCTTAGGTGTCCCACCGAATGAGGGATTCCAGAGTAGAGCCCTGGGCGGGGGGGTGACTGGACAATCAGAAATCTGGTTAAAAATTGGGGCTTAGGGACATATCAAGTCCATTATCACATCTAATGGTCCAGTCACTGAGAGGACTTACTAGAGGACAGGACTCATGCTGAGGGTCACAATGCGTGTTTATGCCCTTGTCGCACTCAAGAATGGGCGGGGCCTCAGGGTGAATGCTGGTTTCTCCTACACTGAACGTTGGACGACGTGCCAACCACAAGGTTTCTTACCATGGGTAAGGAGGTGTTCTGATTTCTGCATCACACTCACCCCTGGGCAGTGATTGGAGATAATGTCTCGGTTCTGAGGCCTGAAACCTGAGGTAGGGAAGAGATGATGACCTAAGGCCATGGCGGGTCTCATGTGCTCAGTGTGCGGTCTGCTTTCCAGGTGTTGTTCAGGAGGTCCGGGCTAAGGTTGTGTCCGACAGTGCATTAGTGCCCAGGTTAGACTATATAATTTGGGTGAATTCGAGTGCTGTGGAGATTTATCCTCATTGAAGGTGCCTGGGCAGCTCATGAGGCAATAATTTTTTCTAGAGGGCAGGCAGAGTGCTGCATTTTGGGTCCGGAATTGCCAAACTTGAGGGCTTCGGGGA